>NW_022990219.1:0-191274 GCF_902827175.1 Gymnodraco acuticeps | reverse complement strand
TAATGGAGCCGGAGCAGGCGTAGTTTATAACTACGCAGGATCATATATTTGGAACCCATTGGTCGATTTGGGTGATTGACACCTTTCTGAACGTTAGAGCCAATAGAATCGAGTGACAGTTAGTAGCCGCTAAAACACTTAGTCAAGTAGAGAGAGGTTTGCGTAAACGCACGTGAGACAGCATTAGCTCGGGACTGCGAACTTTATACTACTCTGCTGCCATGAATGTAATGATAGATTATCAGGAACAATTCTAAATTGACTAATAGACATTGGATTAACCTTAAGCAGCGTTTTATTCCCTTGAACACGAGCTTTGATCACAAAACAGCAACGGTAAGACATAATTATTGTTATGGTTTTGAAAAACTGTGTTTTTTTTTCTCTGCTGTTCTGGTGATATCTCAGTGAGTTTGTGTCCTACAGTGATGATAGTTATAACAAAATAATCTGTGGAGATCAGCTTTCAGATGATATGTAGTTTGTGCAGAAAATATTAAGTTTTAAAGATCGTTTTGCTAGTTAGCACCGGAAGTAGCATCTGCCCGTTTTAGCTAAGGGCTAATGCTAACGCTCTTGTGAGACTTGTGTTTTGTTTCGGTAAAAAGGTTCGTATAGTCAGTTAGCTGAGATTCTTCTCGTTAATCTGGTATAACACATTAATAGGTTTTTAAATATTAAGATGCCCTGAGACACAGTGTCGTGAAAAAAAAAAAACAGGGTCCCTGGGCTTAACAGGTTAAGAGGAAAAATGTATTTTGTTCCTTCAACTATCAACACACAGGAATGTATATACCCACACATATATTAGGGATAACATGATGCAATACACCTCTTATATATTGGTGAGATTAAAATAAATATACCAAAAATATGCTGCATCATATCTTCTGCATAATACTCTTCATACATTTCCACAATTCCCCCTTTTGCACTCTTTTAAAAGAGAGCAATTTACACAAGGCACTTGAAACATAACTATAGTCATTCCTTTCCACCGTGTTCGTCTCCCATCCTTATATTTAGAGCCCTTTAAACCTTTGGAAACAGCCCATCATAACAATTTCTTATGACAGTGGAGAGGGAGACCAAAACATGTCAAAAAACTGCTGAGTCTCTATACTCGTCCTCTCCCTCCGAGGCATAAGCCAACAGGGGCATTTGATACAGAGGGGGAGAAGCAGCTTTTCCTTCAATGGTGGAACTGATTAGTCTGACACATAATGAGCGGATGCACGGCACACAACAACACCCACATGTTATTAAAATGGCCAAAAAAGTAGCTACAGAAATAAAAAGAGACATTATTAAACCCTTCCATTGACCAAACATGTTTGTAAACCACTCTTCAAGGGGATTGTGTATCCCTGATTGCTCATGCATAGTTTTAGATAGGGTACGAAGACCATCTAAGGCTTTAGTCACGGAACCGTCCGGCGCCGTGTTGTTGGGAATAAACGTACAGCACATATCTTTGAACATTGAGCAAACACCCCCTTTCTCCGCCAGAAGCATATCCAACGCCATCCTATTCTGCACAGCCATAAGGGACGTTGGACCTAATTGTTCAGCCAGGCCTTCTACCGCGTCCCTAGTGAGATTGGCCAATCGGAGTATGTTGTAATGTACATAGTTGATCCTTTCTACATTTTGATAGGGGTAACAGGGAAGACGGCAGAGAGAGATAACTGGAAAACTTTCAAACCCTGCAGCTATTTGGTCAGCTAGTTTGTATTCATTAGGGACCCCTCGTGGAACTCCTATGGAATCGATGTAGGTGGGAGAATTGAGGGATAAATCAAACGTGTTTCTGGTGTCCCTTTTAGCCAGTACATGTAGGGAGGCTTTTGGGTCCGTGGGCACCAGCTTTTCGCCTAGCAACATTAGGGGGGCATGGAGACGCACCATAGCACACAATCAATCCTACAGTGACTAATTGCGGGCGGGCCGTGGCACAGGCTAGGCAATCCCCTGCCATTTGTTCTTGGGCTGTCCGAGCCACCCATTTTAATCATAAATTGTCATCTGTGTATCCTGTGGCCATTTGGATGACGTCTAGAGGTTGAAGTTGGCTATAATCCCCGTACATTATCTGTGCATGTAATTTTAGACAGGTATTTAACCTTAGATCCGGCTGAGGACGTTTTTGCTTCACCTTTGGTATAACTTTAATTTCGAAGGGCCCTGTGGCGAACCCCTTCCTGCATGCTGCGAGGACATAAAGTCCAGCGTCGGAGGGCACGACATTCTTTAGCGTTATGAGTACCGGATTACAAAACCTGGCGGAGCACGGAACGCCTGGGTTTCTCCTAACCACTTTCATTCTATATTTGAGGGATCTAACAATTTCCGCCGATCGGTAAGGTGGCATGTATCCCCAGTCATCAGGACCCGAATTTACTATGACACCAGCCCAGGACTCGCAGGAGCAACCGTAGGTGTATTTAACGAACACATGAGGATCGCCTTTGAGTCTAACTGTACTGCCTTGGTAAACGTAAGGACTGCCTTTGACCTTATCTTGGATGCTTCTATTACATACCGCTGGGGCTAAGCAGATGTGTTTGACTAGGTTGGAATAGGTCCTGGCGAGGTTTCCGCAGGGGGCAATTTTGCACAGGTCGATTTGTATTATTCCATCACTACCTTCTTGTAAAGAGAAGATTTGTTTAGGAGACATGGTGGTAATACTACCTCATTTGGCCCGTTTGACCCTAGTTACGGATTCATCTGGCGGGGGAGTGGAGTCTGGATGGTCAATGGGATCACATAAGATTAAAATAATGGCAACAGTCAAAGTAGAAAACAGGACTAAGCCTGTGAAACATTTCCAGTTCTCATACATGGTTATGCTGTTAGCTCCAACTTCTTCTAGTGTCAGTATTAAAACCCAAGTTTATCAAGAGTGCTGTGGACCAAGGGGTCATTCAACCTTGAATTTTTGTAAGGGTTACAATGTACATACAGTAGGGCGGACGAATAGACTATTATTCCCAATAGTAGTAGCGACCAACAGTTTATCAGGAAATTCAGGGCTCCTTCAGACGTTTTCTATTCTTCTCTGAAATGTTCTGGTCTCTGTGTCAGCCTTACATGAGGTCATCAAAACGTAAAAAATCCCTTAAATATGGGTTAATAAAAGGTCCCTCAAAAAATGGGTTGATAAAAGGTCCCTCAAAAAATGGGTTAATAAAAGGTCCCTCAAAAAATGGGTTATTAAAACAAAGTTCCTCCAAAAAATGGGATATTAAAACAAAGGCCTCTAGCCAGTTCATGCCTGTCTCCTCACATGCTTTGCTGAGTTTCTGTTTGATGTTCTGGTTCATTCTTTCCACTTTTCCCTGAGACTGTGGATGATAAACTGCTCCAAAACTGTGTCTCAGTCCTAAGGACTGTTCTACTGTGCGTAGGTCATGGTTCTTGAAATGGCTGCCATTGTCTGACCTCACTTTCCTAGGAAACCCATGTAGTGGAATGTAATGTGTGACTAGGAATTTGATCACTGAGTCTACATCCTCTCTCCTGCATGGCATAGCTTCTGGCCAACCTGTGTATGCATCTACCACAACTAGTAAGTACCTAAACCCTCTTACTTTGTCAATCATGTCAGTGTAGTCAATGATGATTTATTCTCCTGCCATCTTAGGTAAAGGGAACTTTCCCTTGGTGTGTGGTTTTACTGTAGCTCTGATGTTGTGGGTTTAAGCAAATTACACATTCTTCCAGGTAATTAGCTATCATGTCAGGTAGGTAAGGGTGCCACCAGTGAGTCAGGTTGTATGCTCATTTGAGTTTTACCGCAATGTGTTGGGCCGTGTGCTTCTTTAAGCATTGATCTTATCCATCCTGGGGGTATCACTGGTCTCCCATCTGGGGAGTACCATATCCCGTCTTTGTTGGTAGCTTCTCTGTCTAACCATACTGTTTTATCCTGAGGAGACCCTGCTTTTTGAGCTTCCCTAAGAGTATCATCTGTTACTGCAGGCAGTAAGTCAGCAGATTTTGAGACCAGCATTTGAAACTGGGGTATATACCCTGCTTTGGCCTTAGCTGCTTTGTCTGCTGCATTGTTACCCCAAGACAAATAGTTTGTCTGCCGTGCTGTGACCTTTACACTTAAGTAAAGCTAGCTGTTTGGCAACATTACGCTTCTGCAAGCCTTTTTGATCTCTTCTTGTGTTTGATGGGGTGGTTATTGGTGGATGTTACAAATCCTGCTCTCATCCACATGGCACATTTCCACATGTATGACACCATGAACATATGCTGGAGTCAGTATAGATTGTTTACATCTTTTCCTTTTGATAGCTCTAATGCTTGCAATGACTCCCATTACTTCTGCCAACTGTGCTGAGACTTTCCCCTGTTACTTTTCCTGCTGCTCTTTCCTCAAACTGTCCCTCAGCTGTTTGACCCCACCACTGCGTTAGGCTGCTTGGAGCCCGTTGGTGGGGTGTCTGAAAACAACAGCCGTCTGTGAACAGGTTTTCTGCATGTGGCATAGGCTCGTCTCTGAGATCTATTCTTAGCTTCACATCCTGGATGATTCTTTCCTCACACCTATGGGGTTCTCCGCTGCCAATGGTGTCTGCGCTGTTAACTCCTTCAAGTGTGTAGGTGATGTGTGCTTGCGTCAGAGTTTTCTCTAACCTGGTCTGTCTTGTGGAAGTCATTGTGAATGCACTTGAGTTCACAAAAGAGACAATGCTATGTGTTGTCAGTACTGTCAAAGCGTGTCTCATCACAATGTGTGAAATCTTGTTTAAGATACGTGCTGTACCGGCTGCATGTCTCGTGCATGGAGGTTCTCTGTTCTCCACTCTGTCCAGGGTGATACTAATGTACATCAGTATTGACCTACATCCCCCCTTTTTCTGAAATAGAATACCATTTACTGTGTTTTCACTTTCAGAACCATCAAGGAAAAATGGCAATGCATAGGATGCAGAGGCGAGAGAGGTGACCTGGGACATGGATTGTTTGAGAGAAATGAACGCAGCTTCTACAGCTTGTGTCCAGTTCAGTGTGACAGTGAGATTGCGCATGCCCTTCTCATTGATCAGTGTTCTGAGTTCAGCTGTTCTTGGGTTATACTCTGGGATGTAGTGTCTGCTGTAGCCTGTGAGACCCAGAAAAGATAGCATGTTTTTGACTGTCTTGGGTTTGGGGTGTGTAATATGCTTTCTTGATGTGCTTGCTGACATGCCTGTACCTGCTGGAGAGATAACTCTGCCCAAAAATGTCACCTCTTTACGGGTGCATTGTAGCTTATTCTTGGAGACCTTGAACCCTGTTGCGTGGAGGCGAACCAGTAGGTTCCTGGTGGCCTCTAAACAAGAGGCTTGCGGAGGGTGCTGCAATGAGAAGGTCATCTACATACTGGATCAATACCACCCCCTCTGGCAATGGAACGCCGTCTAGCTGTTCCCTGAGTATTTTGTTAAATATTCCTGGAGACAAACTGAAGCCTTGGGGTAGTCTTGTGTACTGTAGTTTTTCCCCGCCCATTGTAAATGAAAAAATAGGTCTCATACTCTCTGCCAGAGGTATGCAGAAGAAAGCGTTGGCCAGGTCAATACAAGTGAACCATGTATGTTCAGGTGAGATATTACAGATAGCCGTGTATGGGTTAGGCACTGGTACCAGCGCTGTAGTGGTGATAGCATTAATGGTCCTTAAATCATGAGCCATTCTGTACTCCCCGCTAGGTTTTGATACCGGGAGGATTGGAGTGTTCCACTCGCTTTTTGAGGGTTCCAACACCCCCGCTCTCTTTAGTCCCACAACTGCCTTACTGATACCCCCTTTGGCCTGTGGTTTAACAGGGTACTGTGATAGATTGATAGGTATAGAGCTGCTCACCTCAAATGTTATTGGTGCAGCCTTTGAGCAGAAACCTACGTCATGAGAGTCAGATGACCACAGGTCAGGTGGGAGGTCACGCAACATGTCATCAGTGAATGAGTGGTCAGTCCTCTCTCTACCATGCTGTCTATCTACTTCATGTCTCTCCATGAAGATGCATTCCTGAGTGCAGATTTTTAGAGCATAAGCTTTGTGTGAGGGAGAGTATGTGAGTGCTGCTATCTGAGTTGGTTCCCAAATCCTCGACTTCTAGCAGTGTTTTTGACCATAGGACCAAGTTATTTAGCTTCATAGCCCTTTCTGATAGCTAATGAAATGTGTGGTGCAGCTTCAGCTGACATACGGTACCAATAGAGTTGTTCATCATTGAGTTCAACAGATGCAGCCACCCCCGCTTGTCCCACAAATAAATTGGTTGTGGTTACGTCCCAAATGGACAGAGCCAGCTCTTTGTCATAACCATATGCATAACTCTGGTCGTCTTTCTATCATAATTTAGCGTCAGATGGGGAGGGTCCTGGAGGGGAACCATAAGGCCTGAGGAGGTTTAATCCACGGCTTCCATTGTTGAAAAATGGAAATAGTCCTGGTGTGTTGTCTTGGGGCCGGGTCGAGCAACCCCCAGTATATAGTGGCATACTGGGTTGCTTCTGCTTCAGTGGATTGGGCCAACATCATTTGAGAACCTGACTTTATGGTGGATATTGAACAATTGAGGCGAGTGCCGTCTGGAAACGATATTATCAGTCCATCGGGGGAACAGAGGATGGAGGCATTAGCTTTGATAAGAACATCCCGTCCCATGAGGTTAGCCGGACTTTGAGGTGCCAGAATGTACTGATGGAAAAATATCTGGCCTGCTATTTTGGTGGTTAATGGCGTAGAGAGCGGTACTCGCTCTATTTCTCCCGAAAACCCTATGACTGAGACTTTATCACTTGAAATGGACGTGTTGAACACGGGGGAGTTGATAGTTGAATATCTAGCTCCTGAATCAACAAGGAATGGTAGCTTCGAGTTTTTTACAGTCATGTCCATGTAAGGATCCGCCAGGCCCGTACATTCTGGGTTCCCTGGGCGACCTCATTGTGGTGGGTAATAGTCTTGTTCGTACTGCACAAACTGGCCATAGGGGGCGGCCATCGCATTGGGTGCAACGTGACCCTGGTCTTGGTGTTGGGCTTGTGGGGCTGCCTCATGGGGTTTCTGGAAATACTGCATGTCTTGTGTGTACCCTTGTCCATGCCCTCTCTGTCCCCCTTGTCCCCGCCCTCTCTGTGGCGGGGGTCCCTGTGGGCATTGCCTGTACCAGTGGTCGGTTTGTCCACAGGTGAAGCACACCTGCTGCTGATATTGGTTATCTCCTGGAACTGCTCCAAACCCTCCTCTACCTCTAGCTCTGCCTCTGAACCCGCCCCTCTTTTGCTGAAAACTATTATTGTAGCCATATTGGGGCTGGTTATAGGACGGACCTTGGTTGGGAAAACCCCCTTGTGGGTTTTGCGGCCCCGGTGCCTGCTCTGCTGGCGCCACGGGATGAACAATCAGCTGTTTGGCACTCTTTTTCTCATTTTGAACTGTTTTACGGGCTATTTCCAGCTGAGTACGGAGTAGTTGCACCCTCAACTCTTCCTCCTCGGTTTTATTCTTTGTGAGTTGTTTATTAAATTTGCCTAAATGATGGGCCAAATGACGCTCCCATGTCTGTGTGTTTAGGTGATCTGCTTCTGGGTTGTCCTCCATGAGAGCTTTAATCTCGGCAGGTACAGCTGCCAGTATCGCTTTACGGAACATCTGCACATGTTGGTCATTATTTTCTGGACTATGGTCAGTAGCTACTGTGTATTCTTGGCATGACCTGAGCAACATGGTTGTTGCGGCCTCTCCAGGTATGAATGTGAAAGACAATGAACCGTAGCCTCCTCCTGTCTGTGGGAAATGTTCTCTCATTGCTTTGCTAAGCAAGCTGTGTATGTCGTTGGAAGAGATGGGCTTGTCATCGCTCATGCTTCCTGTACCTGATCTTCCCTCAACTCTCTCTACCTCATAGCTGGAAGTTTGTTGTGCTAATATCCTCCGGAAATCTCCAAGGCAGATTGTTTGTCCTACTGACATATCCGCAAACTTTCTCATCCACTGTCTCCCTCCCTCAGTAGGTAGCGGCATTTTGTCCACTAGTGCATGTATGTCTCCTAGTGTGAATGGGTGATAAGTGATATTCCCACTGGGGAGAGCCACTAAAGGAGCCTGTAATACTGGGGCCAAAAAGGCATGAGATGTGGGGTTGTCCGAGGTGTGATGGGATCTTAACATCCCCCGGGGGAGTCCAATAACCTGTACATCAGTCAAATCAGTGATTGTTCCTTCCAGAGATATGCTCTTAACCTTTGTCCTATTTTTTCTGCAGTTGTCCTGTTTCTGTTCTGCTCGCCCTTGCTGAGCAGTGTCCTGATAGCTATCTCTATACCCTGTGTGTTCTGCTTCAGAGTAAAACGTATCACTATCATCTCCAGATGCTCCTCCCCTGCTTTTTGGTTTATAGCGGGTCTGGGCTTCTCTACTTCTAAAAGGATCGTCACCTGATTTTTCTCCCTCAGAGGAGCTGTCTTCTGCTCTGTCTTGACTGTCTCCCACTTTCCTCGTCTCTCTTATCACTTCTTCTCCCCTCTTCCTTTCTTCTCTTCTCATACTGCCTTCTGTCATAGTCAAATCGTACTCTATCCTCTCTCTCCTTCTCCTCTTGGCGTTCTACAATGGTGAGTAATTCTGCCTCTGTGGGGCTGCGCTTGCCTCTTTTAATAGGACTATTCCTTAAAGGAGTCAGTGAAACCTTCCCCATGATTGTAAAGTTACCCCCCTTATCACTTGCTTGTTCTTGGTCTGATCCATAGCACCCTTTTGTTAGTGGCATCTGTAGATTAGACATGGGGGGTGTGTCTGAGACAGGGGGAGAGTAAGGGAGAGGTTGTTTAACTGGATTAAATAAATCCGGGTAAATGAGGGGGGAACTGAAGGGGAGAACTGGATCCTCTATAGGTCCTGTCTGAGACCTCTCTTCTGAGCCAGCCTTTTGTGCAGTGCACATGTCATTTACAGCACTGCTGAGAGTTTGCCTCCCCATGTCTTCCCTGTTTGAGGCAGAGGTCTCCTCTTTATTCATATTCCTATAAGCCCTGACACGTTCTGCAATAAAGTGATGTATTTCTTCATTTGTAGGTGGTTGTGCTGGCATGTGCGTCCCTATACTGTCATGAGGGAACAGGAGAGTTCTAAGGTAACTAGAGCGTTGAAACTCCTCTCCCTGGGTCGGGGTTTGGACCGCGACCAGGATCGGGGGAGTTTTGGTTGTGAAGGGAGTAACAGCTACACCGTTCATGGCGAGTGCTGCATTATGACAAAGCCTCCGTATTTTATCTGCCTCCTCCTTCTCTTTGTTTAGTTTCGTCCGGCCTAATAATCCGTGCTTTTGTTGGTTTAGGTCACCAAGTTTTTTTACAAGCTGTCGTTCATAAACATTTAGAGCTGTGTTTAGATTTCCTAGAGTGTCATCTCCTCCCACTCTGTCTTCTTCTATCATTTTTTTATGGAGGAACCTGAGGTCGGCACAAGCCTTCTTCTTGTCTCCCTGTTTGAGCCCACTGAGAATCAATCTCTCAGCCTGTCCCCATTGCTCTCGGAAACTTCCGGGAATTGGGACATGTAAATCATTTTTTTTATACTGTCCCTCCATAGTGATTGTATCGTATTTATCTGACTTGGTTTCTATGTGTTCAGTGGTATTTATTAATATAATGGACAATACTTGTCGTTACTCCTAACGTAGTTAATGTATTTATTCAACTGCCCTGCCCTTAACTATTTTGAGTTGTAAAAATTCAAGTATTACCCCTCCACTTCGAATGATATATATTAATATATATATATATTAACCAAGAAGTACTAACAGAAGCACTTATGATACTAACAACGGGCTGGCTTATCGAAAGGCAGTTGAGTAGCACTTGAATTTTTTTTGGCTATAAACCCAGATATATTTGAATGATCCTGTTTTGTTTTTGATTGTATTTTCCTAGTCTAACGCACTTATTGTGAGTCGTTTTGGATAAAGGCGCCAGTCAAAATGTAATGCAATCATGCAAGGAAATACTACAAAATACGTCCAGCAGATGGCGGCACCTCACCAGGAATGAGTTCCACCTCACTTGAGGGGAAGAATGCTTCCGAGAGCAACAAGCTTAAACTTTGCGTCTTTATCTGACTTTTCTCCCTTATCTATTAGAAATTATTCACAGAAAAGTATTCCCCGTACAGTCTATCCAGCTTTATGGTGCGATGTTTATTTCAACAGATAATGGACGTTCAAACGCGCTTCGACACCGCTTTTCAGCGATGTGGCATTTTCATGGGGCCGAAACCCAGGTCTCATTATCTCTTTATCGTCACGTTTGGCTAGATAGATTAACCCCACAGAACAAGAGAACGAGATTCCGGTCCTTTCAAAATGGTTATTTGAAATTTGCGTATCTCCTCTTGGATTCACTTATAATGCAACTGCAGTTCCTATGAGACTGGAAAACATTATTCAATTTTGTTCTGGATGGAATAATTAGAAACCACTGAACTCCCCCGATGGGTTAGCCGTGTCGATTTCTGAAAAAACCGCACGGGGCCTTTCACCTTCATCTTACACTCCTCCTCGCTTCACGTGTAGCTAACGAGTTAGTCGTGCGATTCTGAAAAATCCACGAGGTTTCTAACCGTTGCTTTATTAATCTTATTATTATTAGTTAGTTACCTACCTATGCTAAAATATGCATTGCATTATCTTTAGCGTGAAGACTAGACACTGAGAAATATTCCTGACAATTCTAAAAAATTTGAATATAGCCAAATCACAGATTTTGAGTGTAACGGGTATCCGTGCTTACCTGATATTTTGTATAGAGCTGTTTTTAGTTGTCAGAAAGTATTTCGAGGTGTCACCCCTGGACAGCTTCGTCCGCTGGCTGCTGATGTGACTCCTTCTGAACCCCCACTCGTAAACGTCTGGGTCACCACTTTGTAGGAGTTTTGAGGTTTTTACAACCCCACTCTGCTCCGCGTGTCGTTTTGACGAGTCCTGCTTAAAATCATAACAGGAAGGAAATCAGAGAACACCCAGATACCAATTTAAACAATAATCTGTTTTAATTATCAAAGGTAATAATGCAATGCAATATAATACATTACAATACAATATAATATAATACAATTATATTGTAATGTGTAAGAAGTAGCCGGCCCACTTCTGCCCTGTTCGCGTGCTGCGGAGATCCTTCTGTCCTGACAGCCGGAGAAGAGAGAGCGAACACAAGGCCGAACAGGCTTACATATAAGAATAAAACAGGAGGAGTTGGGTCAGCTGGTCATCTTTTCAGGTCATCTCATTGGGAGACGCAAAATATGCTTTGTCACAGTGACTCAGCGCTGGCCAGCAGAAAACCAAACAGGCTCACTTTGCAACAAAACACATCTTATCACCTAAGTCATGTGTTTCTTTATGAAAGCCATACTTGTTGGAAATGTAACAGTCATCGTCCCATGACATCCTCAGAACCAGCAACAACGCCTAACTGTCTTCATACCCCCCAGCCATCTCTGAACTTCCATCCACCCGGAGTCAGCTTACCCAGAATTTAGAAGGACCATTGTCTCTCTTAACTGTGTGACTCAATTCTCAAGGCCTGCAGGGTGCGCATCATTAACTTAAGAATAATTTAGCCATTATATCTAATGGTTAACCAAGAAAAACACTCAAAAGGGTAATCTTTTCACTCAAAACAGAATTCACAAGTAATTCTGCATTTTACCCCTCAAAAATAGCCTAAAAACACCCCTTTGATAAAAGGGGTAAAAGTGAAAGGAAAAGACTATTGCGCTAATCTACTTTTAAGAAAAGGGAACATTGTTTCAGGAATCTATAAAAAACCTCTCTATATTTAAGAGGAAAAATGTATTTTGTTCCTTCAACTATTAACACACAGGAAAGTATATACCCACACATATATTAGGGATAACATGATGCAATACACCTCTTATATATTGGTGAGATTAAAATGAATATACTAAAAATATGCTGCATCATATCTTCTGCATAATACTCTTCATAAATTTCCACAAGGCAGGGCCCATAGTGATAGCCCTAGAGTTTAAATCTACTACCCACAAATAAACATATGGACATGGGTTACTATTTAAAAAAAATAAATGGTAAATGTATTTACAGATGGAGCAGTCCAGATCAGACTCAGATGGGTGTGTCCCAGTCAAAAGCCCAGCGGATGCCAGTGGCTGGGGGTGTTGCCAAATTGCTAGAGGGCGTTGCCCAATTTCCCCATTTGTTCAATTACAGGATTTAACCATGAGATGGCGCTTCATTCACAAAATACACAAAGACAACTGTTTGCAATGTTTGCAGCTCTGCAGTTGTGTTTGCTGAATACTGTAGCATTTAATCACTTATTTGTTACTGTATGGTTTTCACAAGCTACTATAATGAAAAAACATCAATATTTTAGATCAAATAAAGTATATAGTTTGCTTTATGCAGTATATTTCTTGTAATATTGTTGGGGTGTTTTTACACAGTACAGTAGATTGAAGTAAATCAACTTATACATTAAGATAAAATAAAATGGACCTTTATTAATCCCGTGGGGAAATTCAGTAGTTCAAACAGCAACAGGGTAAGAGTGAAAAACAGGACAGCACAGATTCACACAGATTAATAAAATCAAAAATAAGATGAGCGATAAAAATAATAATAATGAGAAACTATGAAATAAGAAATGAATAAAACTGAAATATAATTATCATATCATATATTATAATGTATTGTATTATTAATAATAATACAATTAGGGCTGGGACTCGATTAAAAAAATTAATCTAATTAATTAGAGGCTTTGTAATTAATTAATCGAAATTAATCGCATTTTTAATCGCATATACATATTTGACCTAAGAACAGTGAGAAGCAATTTTTTTTCACATGAATTTTAGTATACCATTAGGCGCATTCACACCGCAGTACTTTTCCCACAAAGGTTCATGAGAATTTAGTTTATGAGAACTCTTTGAACCTGGGGGTGGATTAGGCAAATGAAGCCGCTGACGTCACTTCTTCTTCTTCTGCTTTGGGTTTACTGGCAGGCCGCAAACCACTTCACGGCGTATACTGCCGCCCAAAGTCCCCGGCCGGAAGTCCCCGGAGTTAGGGACTGGCTTCAGTAGAAGCTGCTGGGAGTCCCAGCAGCCTTCTGAGTAAATCGCCAGAACGCCGACACCTCCTCATCTCCACCGCTCCCATGTTTTATTTTGTGTTGCCATAAGTTAGTCTCTCTGCGTTTCTGCGCTGGGCTAATGCTAATAATGCTAATGCGAGGATAATAAAATGGCGGCTTCACAAAACTTTTTGGGAGTTTTACGGGGCGTGGTTTGCAATCCGCCCAGCCAATCAGAAATATAGCTCTTTTCTCACAAGAGAGCCGTACTAAAGTCCCTGCTCTCTAGCAGCTCTCTGCTCTCTAGCAGGGACTTTCGTGGGGGTAAAAAGGTTCTCATGAACTAATTTTAGTACCGGCTCTTTTTGGTGTGAACGCGATAAAAGAGGCTAACGTCCACGCTAGCTTCCACGCTAGCTGCTATATGTTTTTGCATTGAGGTGATACTTGAGGCTTGATGTGCTGCGGTGATATGCGAATTCCTTTTTTGCATAATTTGCACACAACCGTGCTCTTATCGACGCTTCCATCCGTCCGTTTTTTAAAACAACATTTCCCACTGTTGTTCACTGTGGTTTGTTGTTGTCTGAAGTCATGAACGTTAGTTGGTGCTCCAGTATAATCGGTACGCCTGAAACTCATCCAGTGAGAAACGTTCCGCTGTGCAAAAATAAGTGCGATTAAAATGCGTTAATTTTTTTAACGCGTTAATTTTTGTGTAATTAATTAATCTTAATTAACGCGTTAAAGTCCCGGCCCTAATTATTAAGTAATATCATACATTAACCCCATTATAGCAGATGCCACATTGAATGGATGAACACATTTATGCATCAATAATTACAACAGAGTATTTCTAAATACAAGTTGTAAAAATACTTATATGTATTTAATATTAACCCTTTGGAGTCGACCGTCACGCCAGCGTGATCAGATCACATGACCTGTGCCGCATAAAAACAACAGTCCGGACAACATTGCCGTGTGTTTCTGTCAAAAGTACTGGCTTGAAACTATATCCTAGTCTTTGTTTCATGCAAAAAGACCCAGTAAACACGGAGATACGATGATATAAAGTTAATACATTTCAAAAGTATTGTAGCGATCCTGATAGGCTACTCAGGGTGTCACTTAGGCATCCCCGTCTCTCTGCCAATCATAGAGCTGCACCGTGATGGTGGCTGAGGTGTGGGCCTGTGGTTGGTGGGGAGGGCGGGGAGTTGTGACGTAGACAGTGCTATATCTTGTGGTTGGTTTAGGAAATAAGTCAGTGTGCGGTAGAACCCACGAAGTGTACTTGACCTGTTATCATCTGTCTTCAAATACTAGTTATGAAAGCCTAATAACTACAAGCCTGTCTCCGACTCATCTTGGGAACGTTACATTGGTGTCAGAAGTGAACTTTTCGAACAAGGGACGTCTATCCGGACGAGAGTCGTAACTGCGTCACGGAGCTAGCCGGTAAGCTAGGGGGATGGATAAGTGATTGATAAGTTCAGCAAGATGGGAGTGAAGCAGGAACACAGTAGTGATGAAGAGGAAGATGGCGCATGCGGGTGGTCGAAGGACATGAGAGAGGAGTTCATGAGTGCACGGGAGGTGAGAGAGCGCCTGAGAGAGTCGGCGGTGAGGATGGCTAGAGACGCGGGAATGTCTCCGTCTTCTGCGGCAGTTCGCGCCATTTCCAAGCTGGAGGTAAACAACAATGGCGGCGCCCATCAACCCACAGCAGCCGCCGCCGGGTCAGTGAAAACATCCAAATTCTCGGGTAGGGCAGACTGGGAGGCTTTCCATGCCCAATTTGAACTGCTTGCTCATGCCGGGGGGGTGGTCAGTAGAGACTAAAGCACTACAGCTAGCTTTGTGCCTCACAGAAGAGGCTCTTTCATGTCTGCTACTACTTAGCCCTGTGGACCGACTCAACTATGAAGCGTTAGCGGGGGCTTTGAAGAGGCGGTTTAGACAGTGTTTCCTGCCAGAGCTGCTCCGGAACGAGTTGAGTAACCGCTGTAGAGAGTTTGGAGAGACGCTGCGTGCACTGGCTAACAACGTGGAGAGCCTGACGCGGCGGGCGTATGCACACATGCCACCCCGGAGTACAGAGTGAGCTGGCACGTGATCAGTTCATCAGGGCCCTCCGGCCTGCGGACTTGAGGGTCGAGGTACAGCTGCAGCATCCACAGTCCTTACAGGCGGCCTTGGAGATGGCTGTGGAGAGGGAGAACGTGTGGAGTGGAGCTGCTAGGAGCGGCGGAGTGCCGGCGGCGCCGGCGGTGAGGAGCTGCAGGGAGGAGGAGAAGCCTGCATGGGTTACCGAGCTGACAGAGATGATAAGGGCTGTTTCTCTGCAGCCAACACACAGACCAGACACCAGAGTCTGCTGGGAGTGTGGTCAGCCAGGACATTTTGCCAGAGACTGCACCAAGGCTCGGCGAACACCAGGGAAACGACGGGGGGGCCCGCATAGAGGAGGATATGTGGAACCAAGCCCGAAGACTCCCAAACAAACCACAGCTTTATTGCCACCGACTCAGACATCCGCGGAGGGAGCCCGACAGCACAGCAGGGGGAGCCAGACTCTACGCCCTCCTGAAAAAGATGACAACACCGGAGTGGAGCCTGTCATCGCGGTGGGCCGTGCTGGTGGGGACTCCTGCTATGTTCCTGTCGAGGTGGAGGGGGTGCCCTGCGATGCACTGGTGGACACAGGCTCTACAGTAACCCTGGTGAGAGCAGAGGTGTTGCCCAGTGGGACTATGTTCGAGCCGACAGCAGTGCGTCTGCGCACAGTCACCGGAGAGTTGGCGGTTATGAAAGGAAGAGGAGTGCTGTCTGTGTCGGTGGGGGGAGTGGAAGTGCGGCACCCCGTGTGGATAGCGGATGTACAGGACCCGTGCATTCTGGGTTTGGACTTTCTGAAGGCGACGGGCTGCCTCCTGGATCTTCAAGCCGGCACAGTGAGTTTCGGGGGGGGCCTGTAATTACTATGACCCGTGTCCACAACCCTGCTGAGCCTGCGGGGAGACCCCCGACACCCACCGTGAGTACCCTAGACATGGAAGCAAACCCTCCCTCCCTTCCTGTACCCACGGTGACGCCCACTCAGGACAATTCCCCACCTGTCACCCCCGGGCTGCGCCACCCGAGCACAGCCCCCCCCCCAAGTACCCCAGACGGAGGTAGAAGAGGCTCGGTCTGCAGTATTGGAGGTGTGGAGGAAGAACTGTGGCGGCCTGAATCCCGAGCAGCAGGAGCAATTGGGGCAGCTCCTGCTAGAGTTCCAGAGCAGTTTCGCCATGAAGGAGGAGGAGGTGGACCGAACGCATCTGGTGGAACACGAGATCAATACGGGGGACTCGCGGCCCATCAGGTGTCGCCCGCGGCGACTCCCCCTGGCTCGTCAGCAGGCTTGCGACGAGGCAGTGCAGAGCATGCTGCAGGCAGACATCATCGAGCCCTCAGACAGCCGGTAGTCATGGTCCCGAAGAAGACAGGGGGCTGGCGGCTGTGCTCAGACTACAGACCGGTGAACGGGGTCACCAAGAAGGATTCATACCCCCTTCCCCGCATCGATGAGTCCCTGGACCTGGTCGCAGGGTCGTCGTGGTTCTCTTCCTTGGACCTCCGCAGCGGGTATTACCAAGTCCCTCTTGCCCCGGAGGCCAGACCAAAAACGGCTTTCTGCACCGGCCGAGGACTATGGCAGTTCAAGGTCCTCAGTTTTGGGCTGTGTAATGCCCCGGCCACCTTCGTGCGGTTGATGGACAGGGTGCTGTCTGGGATTCCCCGCCAACAGTGTTTGGTTTACCTGGACGACATCCTGGTGCATGGCAGCTCGTTTGAGGCGGCCCTACACTCTTAAAAATGCTGGGTTATTTCTTTAAACACATTGCTGGGTTGATTTGGCTGGGTCATAATTATGGGTTATTTGGGTACTTTAAACACACTGCTGGGTTGTTCATGCTGGGTCAAAGGGGTTATTAGGGCTTCAATTGCAGTTGAACACCTGCCTGGGTTATTTTTAACCCAGCGGTTGGTTTATTCATTTTCCCGCTTCTGATCATTCTGGAACCATCTTCGCGTTGATACGTCGCAACTCTCTTTCCCAGGATACAGCTCCGGTGCGCGCTTTCACACACACACACACACACACACACACGGACCAAGAGCCAGAGAAAGAAGCTCATTGATTAAGGTAAGTTTAGGTTACTAGAGTTATTTATTAATTAAATGAATCATTAAAGTTAGCAACTATTGAAGTTATTTTTAGGAGTGAGTGACCGAAGTCACCAAACTACATATTTAGTTCCCTGCCACATGTTACATGTTAGCTTAGCTTAGTTTAGCTTAGCATAGCATAGCATTTTTTTCTATCTAACATAGATTTGGCAGACCCCTTGTAGTAACTGTACATTTGTTATTTGGTACCTTACAATACATGTTAAGACATTGCACAGTTTTGTGAAATTCTAATGTACTTAATCTGATTTTATTCTAGTTTTGTGAGGGTTTCCCCATGGACACGTTTGTCACAGAGGCGTTGACTGCATGGCAGCTTGAGCACTTGATTGAGACATTTAAAGGTAAGTTCATTTTGATTGAGACAATGTTGAGATGTTACTATTAAATATTTAGTTATATATTAAAAAGAGGAAGGCTATATCCAGTTTTTGAAATTATAGTCTTCAAGTGATGCTGTATACAACAGAATTAGCATATTGTACCGTGAGGCAGAGTCCTGCATCGGGTCGGGTACCCATGGGTACCCGAGAAAAACGGGCGGGTGCGGGTCGTTTTTTTATTCCTAAAGAAATGCGGGTCGGGTCGCGGGTAGCGTCTGCGTCCTACCCTACCGGGCGCGTTTAGAAGCGGAGCGTCTTGCGTGCTGGCTCGCAGTTTTTGTTGATTTGGGCATATTTCCTGCACAGACTACTTTGTAAAGACCAAGTTAATAATAATTGTAATATCCCAGTTATAAACGAGATGAATCAAAGATGTGTTGCTGTATTTTAGTAGCAAAAAACAGCGTAAATTAATTATGATGATGAATGCATTTTTTTACCACTCAAATACAGCAACACATCTTGATTCATGTCGTTTATAACTGGGATATTACAATTATTATTAAAGGGATAGTGGAAATGGAACCTCAAATAGTTTCGTTTTAACTTATATACAAGCATAATTACGTACCAAAACAATCACACCTGATTAAAAAAATATAATAATTGCCTTACGCATGTTAGAAGCACTTTATTGCAGCTTCCCCGAAGTTTTTTAGAAACGAAATGTTTCTCAGCCTAACCGGAAGTGACGAAAACTCAGGAAGACGATACGATAACAAACCATGGCGTCTATGCAGAATGAACGTGGAAGGGCAAATATACCAGACAAAGAAGAAGGATTGTACAAGGTATCCAGTGATGATAGCGAGTCAGAAACATCCTCTCGGCTTTCCTACGAAAATGTCGTTTTAGGAACTGAATCTGAATCCGGTTCAGTAAGCGACGATGGTGACAATATTGAGCCAGAAGATGGACCATTACGTCCTTATTTGTTCGAGCCCGAGCCCGAGGTGATGGTTCACAGCATGGGCAATGGCGAGGATGACCAGGACCAGGCGCCAGATGATGCACCCCTACGCACAAATAATCTTAACTGGTAGGTCCCTAAGCATAGCTCACGCATCTTAAGATCACCTGTAGCCTTTACAAATATTAATCATTGTTAACCAGTTAAGGCCGAAGGTCCCCCCAGTGGACCCCTCCCACCGTTTTTTTTCTCTCACATGTCTCAGGGCTTCTTAACATTTATGAAACTATTAATGTTTCATACCCTTTTAAAGGTAAGAAACTCCGCTAACTGACAATAAGAACAATTGTTAGCTAGAAAAAACACAAGAGTAATACCAAGCCTTTGAATTAGCATTGAGCGAAACAATGCTAACTAATGCTAACGCTTTTTTACACACAACACACGGTAGAAATGCCCTTATTACTATCTTAACTGCACAAACAAGATATACAATTTAAAGCTGAGACTCCACAGATTCCACACATGTAATGTCATCACTGTAAGACCTCGAATTCCTGGAGCTATCAGCCAGAAAAGAGAAAGTAAACAACATCCGGTTCCAAAAATATTACAATAATTACGTCTTACCTTTTTTGATTTGTGATCAAAAGTTGTGTTCAACGGAATAAAAACGCATCTCAAGGTTAATCCAATGTCGTTGTGTCACGTAGAATTTTTCTGTCGCACTACAGCCATACAAAACACATCTATTCACCATAATAAAGGTCGGCTATTCACATGCAAATGCTATTGAATGTCCGCCATTGTTTGTGCCCGTCTTCCTGAGCTCTCGTCATCACCCGAAGTATTTCGTTTCATTGAGAGGGCGCAGTCAAATTGAAAATAAAATGAAACTAGGCGGATGAAATTAAAAAAAATTGTTTAATATGCTTCTTTTTAATAAAAATACACAAGTTAAACCCAAAATTCGCGGATTTCCACTATCCCTTTAACTTTGTCTGTACAAAGTAGCCTGTGCAGGAAATATGCCCAAATCAACAAAACTGCGAGCCAACAGACAAGACGCTCCGCT
Source organism: Gymnodraco acuticeps (assembly GCF_902827175.1). Classification (NCBI taxonomy): domain Eukaryota; kingdom Metazoa; phylum Chordata; class Actinopteri; order Perciformes; family Bathydraconidae; genus Gymnodraco; species Gymnodraco acuticeps. The sequence goes on along the minus strand of NW_022990219.1, from coordinate 171,540 downwards.
TCTGAAATGCTTCTGAAATGCGCCCGGTAGGACAAAGTTAATAATAATTGTAATATCCCAGTTATAAACTACATGAATCAAAGATGTGTTGCTGTATTTTAGTGGTAAAAAAATGCATTCATCATCATAATTATTCTATACATATAATGTACTCAGTGAGTGGCTGTTGGGAGGAGAACGCTGGCATTTCTCCTCCTACTTGAAAGACTCCGGAGGGATAGGCTCTGCAAAATTAGTTTGTGTGTGTATATATATATGCTTTATATGCTCTGAACATTCCACTTCCTGCTTGCGCCACGCCAAAAAATAGGATCGATCCTATATTTTAGAAATTCCTTGCGCCGAGGCGCTTCAAAACGCAGCGCGGCGCGGCGCAGCGGGTCTGGTGGAGTAGCACCCATTGACTAGAGTGGCCGCGATCGCTAAAAACGCCGCAGCGCGGCGCAGACGCTCCCGGTGGAATCAGGGGGTAATTATGCCGAAGCTTCAAAGTTGTATTTATCATCTGAATTTGCCGAAACAAGTTTAATATTCTGAAAGCCAATACTTTGTTTAATTTAAATCAGATGAAAACAAACTGTAACGGACCCTGCCATGTTATCTATGATTACTAATGTCAGCGAGAGGGAGGGGGAGCGAGCGGCGCTACGGCGGTAGATTTTTTCACTGCTGCGCGGCTCATATATGCGGGTTTCGGGTCGGGTTTCGGTTCGGGTTTCGGGTCTTGTGCCGACGGGTCGGGTCGAGTTGCGGAACCATTTGGCAATATGTGCGGGTAGCGGGGCGGGTGCGGTATTGCACGTCGCGGGTGCGGGGCGGGCGCGGGTCTTGAAAATCGGACCCGTGCAGGACTCTGCCGTGAGGTAATTGTAATACACGTTTCAAAATGATGCCGAAGTAACAACATACTGATACCGGTTAATAAAAACCATAAATTAGTGCTTTGATAAGTCTGCAGACAGGAGGGCAGGCGGAAAACCTTTTAAAATGCGTGTTTTCTCAATGCGATCAGGCTAAGCTAACGTTGTAGCTTCTCTGTCCGGACTCATAACAACGTGATACAGACACAGATACAACAGCGACTATATTCACCAAGACACAGACAGTCTGTGTTTTGTTCATGTTTAACCCTCTATGGCATACTGTTGCCCTCAGGGAACAAACCACTTTTTTCGTCCTCACACTCTGCCTCTAAATCAGAGGTTGCGCTAGAGCTTTTCGCTGCCCGTCATTTTGACGGACAGGATCGTAACATATCCGTCACTATCCATTATTACCCGTCAGTCTGTACACAACTCTGACGGGGGGGGGGGGGGGGAAGAGCACGCTCGTGAACTGTTAGCGCCGGTATGCACGTCCACTGCACCTCGCGGGAGCGCGCCACAGCGTAAAGCACTCACAAACCTAATTTTGCTGTACAAATCATTGAAATGTCTGTGAGTGCTTTGCGCTGTGGCGTGCTCCTGCGAGGTGCAGTGGGCATGCATAACACTGGCATGCATAACACCGGAGCCTCGCTGCGGGGAAGCTTTGGCGCTGTTCTGAGTTTGTTCTAATCTGTCAAAATGACGACTGCTTTCAGATTATTCCGTCATTGTTAAAAGAAATCGGTCATAGACGGAAAATATTCGGTTAACGCGACCTCTGCTCTAAATATTTATTTTATTTTAAATATATACAATGTCACCTGACATGCTGATGTCCAATGAAATGAGGAAATTATATGGGTGTTACATTTTGTCTGGGGGTGGAGCAGTCCTTTCTGCAAGCAAAGCCGCATGGGAAACAGCACCACCACTTGTTAAGATACATTTCACTTTTTAACATATAAAACATGAATACAACGTAAGATAAAAAATATATCCATGTGCATGAATAAGTAAAGAAGTATATTTGATTGTTTAAAGACACACACACACACACACACACACACACACACACACACACACACACACACACACACACACACACACACACACACACACACACACACACACACACACACACACACACACACACACACACACACACAATCTTTATGATTTTTATTTTTTCTATTTCAGACCAGGAAGTTGATGAGGAGAGTTTCCGCCTGTTGAATGCCATTGCCTCGCTAATACCGAAAATTGGACACCGTGTCAAATTCCAGAAATATCACAAAGAACTTGTGAGTAAAGGGTTTGTTTTTATCTGAAGTGGCAGGTACGTTTTTCTCTGCTCTCTGCTCTCTTGCCTTGCCCTTTGTCAGCTACAGTAGTTAATGATGGCATATACATGCTTCCGCTGCAGACAAGTCATACCCGGTGATGCTAAGGGTCTGTTTGTTCATTTGAGGGCAGTGCATGGCATGAATAATGCTTCAACATTCTGGCAGTGCCACGAACATGGTTGCAGGCGTTCTTTTGGGTATGTGCGGTCTTTCAGAAGACACCTTTTGCAGCATTCTGTCCCAGACCATTATCATGGCACTGAACAGCATTCCAGGGGGGCCTCAAGAGCATCCATTTCAGTTCCCATGAATGTAGACAATTCTGATCCTGTAGAGGTCCAAAATGAACATGATGGTTACTGGGATGACTTGGAACCAGAAACCATAACCGAGCGAATAGCTCTGTTTTTGGCAACCCTTAAGGCTAAATCGGCACAGACCTACAGTACAGTACGTTTTGTTGTGCAACAAACATCTAGTTTGGTTTCGGACATTGTCAGTTCACTCCAGAGGAAGACAATGTATCTGTTTGAGAAATTTGGTCATAGGGATGATCCCGGGGTAAAGGAACTGGCCCATGATTTTGAGGCAGCAGCTAGTCCATTCGAAGGGTTTGAATCAGAATTCAAACAGATGCAGTATTTCGTCAAGTCAGGCAACTTCATTGACCCTGTAGAGGAGGCGTTCACTGGAGAGTCCTTTGTGCAGAGAAGGGCCCCTGCTACTGGGACAGTTAGACAGGTTTTACTGCAAGATACGTTTTATCGTGTCCCCCTGAAACCTCTCTTGCTTAAAGTGCTTGAGATCCCTGGCATTTTGGATGCCATCTTTGCCTGGCAGCAAAGAGAAGATGGAGTCCTTTCAGACTTCTATGATGGGGAATACTGTAAGCAGCATCCTCTCTTCTCCAGGGAAGTGTCTGTTCCACTTCTGTTGTACAACGATGACTGTGAAACAGTCAACCCACTGGGATCAAAGGTTGCAGTGCACAAGTTGGGGTTCATTTACATGGTCATCAAGAGTTTGCCCCCAGCGTTTTCATCAAAACTCTCATCACACTTTCTGGTGGCAGTTTACAAAGTGGATGATGCCAAAACCTATGGGATTGATAGTGTTCTGCGCCCAGTCATAGAGGAACTGAAGGATCTTGAGTTCAATGGGATCTCTCTCAACACACCTCACTTTAAGGGTCAAATGAGATTCTCAGTTGCCCAGTTGTGTGGGGACAATCTCGGCTTAAATGCCATTCTTGGATTTACTGAGTGCTTCTCCAGTAACCATTTTTGTCGCATCTGCAAGGCACACAAGACCATAACCAAGACACAGACAAAAGAGGATGCAACCCTTATCAGAAATGAGGCAAATTATGCTGCAGATGTTAGTCGTAACAGCATGTCAGATACTGGTGTCAAGAGAGACAGTATTCTGAATAATTTGGCCAACTTTAACGTGACACACAACAAGGTTTTGGATATTATGCATGACTTGTTGGAAGGGGTAGGTCCATTTGAACTAAAGTTGGTTCTCGCCTCCTTGATTGAGGACAAACACCTCACCCTTGACACGCTCAACTTCAGAATCACCAGTTTTGATTATGGCTTTTCTGATGTCAAGAACAAGCCAACTGTGATTGGGAAGCAGGAACTTAAAAATCCAGAAAGGGCAATGCGTCAGTCTGCATCCCAAACATGGTGTCTTCTCAGGCATGTTCCGTGTATGATTGGGGACCTCATACCGGAAGAGAATAAACACTGGGAGCTCTTGCTCCTCCTTCTGGAATGCATGGAAATTGTTTTCTCTCCATCTCTGACACCAGAAGTTACAGTTTATTTAGCTGCCATCATTGAAGAGCACCACTCTCTGTTCCTTGAGCTGTACCCCCACAAGCACCTTATTCCAAAGCATCACTTAATGGTGCACTATCCAGGTGTAATACTGAAGTTGGGACCCCTGATTCAGTTCTGGGCAATGCGTTTTGAAGCGAAACATGCCTTTTTTAAACGCATCTGCCACATCACCTGCAACTTCAGAAATATTTGCAAGACAATGGCATTTAGGCATCAGATGACTCTGTGCTACTCCCTCCTCGCTGGTGATGTATTCAAACCGGAAACTGAAATTGGTCCAGGTCACAGCACCCTGCTGGCTGTAATGGATGGTTTTGGTGAGGTACAAAGTGGTCTTGAAGATGTACCACCCTTTACTGAAACCTTTGTGCCAACTTGGGTAAAGGTTAGTGGTACACAATACAGACCTGGCGTGACAGTATTTATGTCTTACACTGCTGATGGAGACCCCCAGTTTGGCCTAGTGAAAAATATTCTAGTCTTGGATCACTCAGTCAAGCTTGTTGTCCAAAAGTGGGATACAGTAGGATTTGATAGGCATTTGTTTGCCTATGGTGTTGAGGCAACCACTAATGTGTTTGCTGTTGATCAGAGTTCCCTCCAGGACTATCACGGTCTCCATGCAGTGAAGTCCTACAGAGATGATGACAATTACTCATACGTTTCACTTAGATACAGAGTCTTTTAACCACTGCATCCATATTCTGGGGGGGGGGGGATATTTGCCAAAAATAGCAGATATACAAGGGGTGTTCTGGGAGGACGAGCTGTGGTCCGTGCAGTGGGAGACTCAGAATGGGGGTTCCGTCTCCGGCATGATCTGCGTGGGCTGATTACGGGTCCCCAGACTATTCCTGGAATTAAAATGTTAGAGTATATAAATATGCACAGTTTAAATATAAATGGTGACTACCAGAGGATGTTGGGATGAAGGGATGAGGGATGAAGGGATGAGGGATGAAGGGATGAAGGGATGTAGGGAGGGAAGAAGGGAGGGAGGGAAGAAGGGATGGGTGGATGTATCGCTCGGTGTGAGTCGGAAGGGGAACTGTATGGGTAGAAGAGACAGGGAGTGACCGGAAGTTTGGCCGGATATAAATAGGGATGGCTGTGGTTCGAGGCGGAGGTTTAGGCGTGGCCATGCTCCTGAATGTCAATAATTTAACCTCATTTATATACAGACTGCCATTATCACAAACGCACCAAGTTTTGCAGAGGGTTGTCCAAGTTCTGCAGACACTTCAATGGAGGAATCAGTGGAGGAATCCACATCAAGTAATCTCCCGAGTGTGACTTTGAACCTGCAACCATCATTTGTAAGTATTGACTAAAGAAATCCAAGTGAAAATGCAATCCTAATGATACTGAATTTGTATTTATTCAACGATTTCTTAATTTAACATGTATTTGCACAATTGTCAAGTTATTTGATGAGATGTTTGTATTAAAACATACTCTTGGGTTAACTTGCTGTTTTTGTGTTCGTGGGTTGTGTGTGTGTTCTTTTCTCTCATCTTTCTTCTCTCTTTCTGTTTGCGCCCCTGGCCAGTGTAATAACTGGATGGGGGGGGGGCGCGCACTACAAATCCTGAACCTACGAACCTAAACATTTGAGGAAAAAAAGTCCTCACAAAGTTTTGTCAGTTTTTCATTGTGATTCATTCTACGTTTTATAGGCAATTTGCCAGATTCTTCAAGGCACTATTCAGGGGATAGAAATAGTACAGAGTTTGGAAGAAGACCGCTCCATCATCAGCAAGCAGAGAAAGCAACTTGCAAGACTACTTGTATCTCACCTGATGGAAACCAATGGTGAAACGTGAGTGAGCCGCATATGAATTATTCTGTGAACATACACTTTCAAAAAGATGATAAAACATTTCAGTAAAGTAAATGTACGATGTTGCTGTCCAACACTGGCTATCACACACCTTCAACAACAACCATGTGCATGCAGTGAACGGCAGAACTCAAATGCACTTTAAAAGCACATCACAATTCAATGTTCAATTCATGGATTTGAATCGTCATAAACAATAATTACCGTCTCATCTCATCGTTCTTTGACAAACTTCTACCTTCTATTTTAACAGGCCATCCACAGACATGAAGAAAGCCCTTGCCGCGGCATTGGTGTATGAATTCCCTTGCCTTTCGGATGCTACACGCAGTGGCTATGTAAGTTAATCAATCAACTGATAAAGGAGAACACTCCATACACACACACCTAAAATAAATGTGCTCAAACATTTTTCCTAGTGCAGTCACACGCACATTTTTGGATTGCTCCTTAAAATCCCATGTAACCATCTTCATGGTTACATGAGGCCAGGCCAATTTAAGCTGAATCAAATTTTCTCTTTTACAGGGAGCTTGGTACACACCTGGCCGAAATCACAAACCTTCTACAGGTTTCCTGGAGGAGCGCTTGAGGAACGTCAGGAAGCGCATGAGAATGCTGAAAAGACCACGCCACCAAGAACAACAGGAGGAACAGACCGTCCCCAGTACACCAGGTAATACTAATAACCAATGTTAATTATCCCCGCCAGGCTAGAATGGACAAATGCAAGGTATTATATTTTCGGTCCCATGACTCTTCTGTCCATCCATCTTCTAAAAGCTAGTCTCAGGCACCGCTGGACCGATTGGCAACTTTTCACACAGTCAGGGGCCAGAACCCCAAATGTTTGAAATCAGCTATAATGAATCTGAGGACCTCTGTACTTATCATTCAACAGAATCTGATGTGCCTCCTGAAAAACTTCTAGAAATGGTTGAATGGATGAAGGTCAATAGGTATCCAGTGTCCCAAGTTGAGGACTATATGAGTCAAACAGCTCTACATAGAGGCAAGTGGATTTGCAGCAATGGATCTAAAAGCCTCCCGGAAATCTTGACTGAGTTCCCTAGGCTTGTAGACAATCCTGGCATGGTAAGAAATTATTTTGCTATTGCGGTTCTGTCTATTTGAATGATACTCTATTTGTGTTAGGATTTGAGGTAAGGCAGCACCCAAATGCAGATTGAGGAAAAGCGGGTTTCAAAGTGTAACAAAAGGCGAGCTTTAATTACAAAAAGCTGTTGACAATGAAAAAACAAAACCATGAATCCATAAACAGGTAGCACAAGGTATACATCCAGACAAAAACCGATAATGACAAAACATGGAGGGTGACATGAAAGACAATGAACCCACAAGGAGCACAGGGGAAGACGAGACTAAATACAGAGAGGGGTAAGACAGGACAAGACACAGCTGGGCAGGGGAGGCAGAAACACAAGGCCAACAGGTGAACACAATCAGACAATCAGACACAGGTGAGGAGGGAGGAGAAAACACAGGGGCACAAGTTGAACACAATCGGGTTATCAGGCAGGAGGGAACACAGAGACAGGAAGCAACAGACAAGACGGGGGGTGAACACTTTTCAAAATAAAACAGGAAACCAAAGACGGATCTAGACATGACAAAACACAACACAGACAGATCGTGACAATTTGACTGATACTCTGCAATGCACTACAATTTTATGTTTAACCACTTAGACCCTACAGTATATACTTTGTAATAATTTAATAATTGACCTGTTGAAGTGACACTGGCTGTCAAATTGTCCCTAACCCTTTTCCTAACAGGTACTACAAACCCATATCCTTCTTTAAACACTGTTCTGTTGTTTTTCATGTTTTCCAAAATGTATCAGATATCACAAGACTTCCAGCTGCTTCATCCAGAGGCAGTGGGAAAACTGTTTCAGAACTGGGCTACTATGAGTGACCGAATCCTCAAATATGCCCAGCGAGAGGGAAAACTGCCATTGGTGTTTGATGACATGACACCAGGTAAGCTATTTCTTACTATTTATTACATGGCTTAGTTGAATACTCGATTCTGATTGGTCAATTCAGAACACGTGACACGTTGTTAATCCAGTACAGACAGACCGCTGTCAAAGATGTATTGACCGTTGTTAAGGACGCTCACATCTGCAGAAAGAAGTTAGGTCGATAAAGTTGGGCAGAAAAGCAAACTGCATGCAGTTTGCTTTTCGAACTGACAAGACAAGAGTGACAAGAAAACAGCGGAGAAGTAATGGGGCAGAAACCCTCCTTTTTACGCAGCGGTCCAGACATAAACATCAAACGGCGACACATATTCAGTTGCCAGTTACTTTAGCATTAGGGCAGGGGTCTCTAGATACTTTCCAAGGTTTGACATAATGAATTGTGCTACTTTTAAAGCAAGCAACGATGTTTTCAAATCTGTAATCAAAAAGCTCCTCAAAAACGCGATCGAAGCAGTTCCTGCCGTTGCTACGTTAGTTCAAACAATGACAAAGGACTATTTTTCTTAGCGGATGCATGTGACTTTAAATACATAATAGCGGACTATTTATTAAATCAATAAAAACATTTTCTAAATCTATAAAATCATTTAAATTAATATTGGGAGTCATTTCGATGCTTTGTTGAGAATGTGGCCATGTAATAAGCGGGATAATGTGCAGCGACTTGGTCAGATCTAGATCCCTCCACTTCGGGCTCCTGATCAGCCTGTCGGATGTTCTTTTCCCTATATTGACCGCGTCGCTGCACATTATCCCTTACGTAACACACACACACACAGGTTCTTTGAAAATAGCAGATCTACAAGCTTGCATTGCGTCCCAATGAGACTCGTTGTGAGCTTACATCTGCATTTTAAAAAATATTTTAACAATCATCTTGTATGGGGTCCCGTGAACAACATGTTTTCGGATGGGAGTCTGTGGACAAATACATAAATACATTAACAAGTTTGTGAACCACTTCATTAGATACCTTGTTGTCTTTCTTTGATTCCTACTCCCCCCTTCCTTTTCTTTCTCTTTCTGGAAACAATCAAAGCGATGGAGCTTGCACAAAAACAAATTTCACCCACTGTTTTACACCTGTAAACCTGTGATGTGACAATAAAGATTCAGATTCTGATAAGATGCCACAACACTTCCTGTGATTATAATTATAATTCACGCTTTGTTTTTACCATTCAACACCAGGGCAGAAAAGTCAATATTGCTTCAGAAATATCAATCTTTATATACTATTTAAATGTTGATTTTAATATGTTTTATTCTTATATTGCGTAGGCCGAGCTTTGAAAGTCCCTAATAGTGGGTGTTTCTGTGTTTAATTACTAGAATTTTCATACTTCCATAAAAAAGATAATAAAAACAACATGCTTAACTTAAATGGCTGGTTATATTGCAAGTAACTGTTGTGTAATTAACAGGTGGGGACCAACATGGTACAGTACCTACAGAGAGCAGAGAGAAATCAACACTTGCCGCACATCTTGTGTCTTGGTGATGACACAACAACATGCCAGACCTTCACCATTGTATCAGAAAACGCCATCGAAACGGACACTTTGCTGGGTGCAGTAGATCTCTGTTTCAAGGCTTACTTTGTGTTTGACATCAATTACACAAAGCAGTGTCTGCCCACCTGGGAGTGTATCCAACAGGCAGTGTATGGTATTGATGGACATGAATCCTCAAATGTAAAATTTTTGAGGACATCAATTGCCGCCTTGGCCTAAAGTTTTACACTACACACACTGCTTTGTGTAATTGATGACACACACACACACACACACACACACACACACACACACACACACACACACACACACACACACACACACACACACACACACACACACACACACACACACACAGTTATACTGTAGTACTCTCGTTTGATAAATTCAATTACGTGATTAATTTGAAGTGCTGAATAACATTATTTATGATTTGCCATCAGTCAAGCATTTTGCATTCCTTAAATGGCATGTCATATTGAGCGAGAGTTTGTTTTTTTCGACCTCTTTTTCTATCTCATTACCAGTGAGTACAATCTCACAAGCAACATCTTGTAGCTGTTTTTCTTCTCCTAATCGAAACTTCTGGGTAATTCTCTGCAAGTTCATCAACTCTTTTGTGTACATGACACATCGTCATTTTCTCCAAGTATTATTTTTACACGATTTAATTTGAAAGTTGCAAATTCCTTTCCTCTCACTTTTTCTTTGTTGTGCTTGAAATGTTAAGCATGGCAAGAGAATGCCAACTCTTCTGTTTCTCAACACCTGTTTGCTGCTGCTGACCAAATGCTTTTCAGACACACTCGCACGCACGTAATTTTCTTTTTCTTACTTTACCTGATTTGATTTACATATTATTTACTTATTTAATTTACTTCATATATTTATTTACCTTTTTATGTTTGTGTCTGTATTATGTTTTGTTTTTTTTACAAATGTTGTCTCTGTCTGTTTTTTTCCAATAAATGCATTTTTGAAAGATAATACGGTCTGTTTGGAGATAATTCATTACACTATTATTATATTCTATTTAGCCCAACAATATATTTAATTTCAATCACTTCAGTCAAATAAACAACCCAATGTATGGTTTATATTTAACCCAGCAATATAGTTAATTTCGTTAATTTCAACCACTAGCTGGGTCAAATAAACAACCCAATGTATGGTTTATATTTAACCCAGCGATATAGTTAATTTCAACCACTAGCTTGGGTCAAATAAACAACCCAATGTATGGTTTATATTTAACCCAGCGATATAGTTAATTTCAACCACTAGCTTGGGTCAAATAAACAACCCAATGTATGGTTTATATTTAACCCAGCGATATAGTTAATTTCAACCACTAGCTTGGGTCAAATAAACAACCCATCACTTGGGTTAAAATTATCAAACCCAGCACTTGGGTTAAAACAACCCAGCGCGTGTTCCGTCCCATAGTGACCCAGCAGCTGGGTTACGGTTGGGTTATTTTTTAACCCAGCAGTTTTAAGAGTGTAGGATCGCTAAAAGTGGTGCTGGAGAGGATCAGAGCCGCTGGGTTGAAGCTACATCCAGATAAGTGCCATTTCCTACAGAGAGAGGTCACCTTCCTGGGCCACAAAGTGGGGGGGAAGGGCATCGGCACCCTGCACGAGAAAGTGCAGGCGGTCACAGGCTGGCCAAATCCTCGCAACCAGAAACAGCTGAAGAGTTTCCTGGGCCTGGCCTCGTACTACAGGAAGTTTGTACGGGGTTTTGCCTGCATTGCCGCACCCCTGTTCCAGCTGCTGCAGAAGGACAGGGAGTTCCTGTGGTCTGAACAATGTCAAGCAGCGTTTGACGGCCTTCGGCGTGCCCTGAGCGAAGCCCCGGTTCTCGTCCCAGCCAACCCCCGGCTGCCGTTCACCCTGGACACCGACGCTAGCGGCGTTGAGGTAGGCGGAGTGCTATCCCAGACTACACCAGAGGGGGAGCGGGTGGTGGCATACTTCAGCCTGGCGTTCAACAAAGCGGAGCGACGATACTGCGTTACCCGCAGAGAACTTTTGGCAGTGGTGCTGTCCATCAAGCATTTTAAGTACTACCTGTGCGGGCAAGCGTTCACGGTGAGGACGGATCACTCTGCAATACAGTGGCTCATGACGTTCAAAGAGCCAGAAGGGCAGGTCGCCAGGTGGCTAGAAGAGCTCCAATCGTTCGACTTCAGGGTGGAGCACCGGGCTGGGGTGCGCCACACCAATGCAGACGCCCGTGTGCCGGCGGCGGATGCCACTACTGCGAGAAGAGAGAGACTCGCGAAAAGGAGCTGCTGGAGGAGGACATCGTCTGTGCGGCAGCGCAGCAAGTGGAGGAGGCTATCTGCAGGGAGCTCCAGACAGTGGATGCGTCAGAGTGGAAGCAACAGCAAGAGCTGGACGCCGTTCTTCAGCCTGTACTGCAGTGGGTTGAGTCGCAGCAGCGGCCACCGTGAGAGGAAGTGGCAGCGCTCTCCAAAGCAACAAAGGGGCTGTGGTCTCAGTTTGAGTCTCTACGTCTGTGTCATGGCGTACTGCAGCGGGCGTGGAAGGAGCCAGCAACGGGGGAGAAGAGGTGGCAAGTGGTGGTTCCTAGGGTCCTGCAAGATGTCGTACTCAAGGCCATGCATGGCACGGCAGGCTCTGGTCACTTTGGAGTCACTAAGACCCTCCGCCGCCTTCGTCAGGGCTGCTACTGGGGACAGTGCAGGAGGGATGTCGAAGACTTCTGTCGCCGCTGTGATCCGTGTACGGCACGGAAGGGCCCTCCGGGGCGTTCCCATGCTCTGCTGCAACAATCTCCCGTCGGGGACCTGATGGAGAGAGTAGCGGTTGATGTGGTGGGGCCGCTACCCTTGTCAAACAGGGGTAACCGCTACGTTCTCACGGCCATAGACTACTTCACAAAGTGGACAGAGGCGTATGCGCTCCCTGACCAAGAAGCAGAGACAGTCGCGGATGCCTTGGTGTCCGGCATGTTCAGCCGGTTTGGAGTACCGGAGACCCTGCACAGTGACCAGGGGAGGAATTTCGAGTCCCGGGTGTTCGCCTCCATGTGCTCTCAACTGGGCATTCACAAAACACGCACCTCCCCCCTGCGACCACAGAGCGACGGACTAGTAGAGAGATTTCATCGCACCATGGGACAGCAGCTGGCCATCCTCACGTCTGGCATCTGCCCCTGGTGCTCATGGCATGTCGGTCTGCAGTCCAGGAGTCATCAGCCTGTTCGCCGGCCCTCCTCATGCTGGGGAGAGAGCTTCGAACCCCTGCGGTGTTGGCGTTTGGTCGGCCACCAGATTCCCTGGACACGCCTCCTGGTCCTGAGTACGCAAGGAGGCTGCAGGACCGGCTTGAGTCCGCTCATGCCTTTGCCTGCGAGCAGCAGAAAAGTGCTAAGGTGAGACAGAAGCGGAACTACGACATCAGGACCAGAGGGCAGCATTTCCGGGCCGAGGAACTGGTTTGGGTCTACAGCCCACAACGAACGAAAGGCCGGTGCCCAAAGTTGGACAGTCAGTGGGTGGGTCCTTGCCGAGTACTGGAGAGGGTGGGGGAAGTGGTCTACAGGGTGCAGCTGCCACCAAAGGGGAGAAAAGTGGTGCTCCACAGAGACAGGCTGGCTCCGTACAGAGGCGTCGCTTCCCCACAGACCGAAGGAACCTCGGGACACACAGACGTCCCATCGACATCCCTCCGCAGACCCCCCGGCGGACAGAGCAGCAGTCCCCCATCAAGGACTGAGAGTCCCCCCAGTCTTTCGGCGCCTGGGCCAGATCCGGCAACCCCAGCCCCCCTGCCGAGAAGGCAGACACGACCCCCGGGTCGTTTCAGAGACTTTGTGTGGTAGTAAGGTTATAGTGAGACCCCCCAGTTCCTGTAGAGGGCAAGAATGCGCCCTGGTCTCACTGGAAGGGATGGTAGTCCACCCAGCTCTTCCTAGTCAAAGTTCAGTGTGTAGTAGTGTGGGGCTGTCTTTAGTTGTTCCTCGTAGGCGAGGAATTTTGTAGTGGGGGGGTAGACACTATAGAGGGCTGGGATTGTGGTGGGTTTTCTGTGTTTTCAAAGGCTACTGGTTTGGTTGGGGACAGCCAGTGGGGTAGTCCCTGCAGTGAGCTGGAGAGGGTGGGGGGAGTGTTTTGTACTGTGTTTTATATGTTCCTCGTGGGCGAGGAACTTTGTAGTGGGGGGGTAGTGTAACGATCCTGATAGGCTACTCAGGGTGTCACTAAGGCATCCCCCGTCTCTCTGCCAATCATAGAGCTGCACCGTGATGGTGGCTGAGGTGCGGGCCTGTGGTTGGTGGAGCGGACGGGGGTGGGCGGGGAGTTGTGACGTAGACAGTGCTATATCTTGTGGTTGGTTTAGGAAATAAGTCAGTGTGCGGTAGAACCCACGAAGTGTACTTGACCTGTTATCATCTGTCTTCAAATACTAGTTATTAAAGCCTAATAACTACAAGCCTTTCTCCGACTCATCTTGGGAACGTTACAGTATGAAAAATGGAATGGAATGGAATGGAATGGAATGTTTAGTGTTTTTGAATTGAGGCACCAGGCACTTAGTGCAGTAGATAGGTCTTCACCATTTTGTTGCCAGCATCAGAGCACCTCCTGAGCGCGGTGGCATCTTCCCCATAATACTTGGGAATGCATACGAGTGATGATTTGGGGGGGAGTGGTGGTGGTGCTGCTGCAGGGACTTCACCCCTCATGTCTGCAGCAAGCTGCTCCCTGAAGGACTTCTGGGTGTGTGGCTTCGTCCTGCCGGGGTCACCCCTCATCTTGTGCAGCTCCTTGTGGAGAAGAAAGCTGTTCACCACTGCAATGTCCAGAAAATGGTAAAAAAAAGGTCTTGTACCATTTCATGGTTTTGTGGTGAACACTGTAGTACCCAATCAAAGCATCGGACACATCCACGCAGCCCATGCTTCTGTTGTAGTCCATCACAGTGTCAGGAACGGTAACAACCTTAATCTTCCACACACCAGCCCGTTTCACTTTCCTCCTGACAGTCTGTCCACTGAACCAGAAGATGCAGAGGGAGGCTGAGTTAGTACTGGTGCAGACGTCCGGCGGCGTAGCTTGGATGTTGATGGCTCTGGGGCAACTGTATGCTGATCTGATGCACGTCGTAGCTCGGATGAGGCAGATGTTGATGGCTGTGATCCAGAAGCCATTTGATACTCGCCTTCATCACTGTGAAAACAATTGTGGAAAAAACAATTACTTTGATTACTTCACTGGCTTATTCTTTCAAAAATGTAACTCAAATCAGAAATAATTCCTCCATTCAGCGTGTGTGAAATAACAGTATACATATATATGTGTGTATACTGTTATTTCATATATATATATATACTATAGCGTGTGTGAAATAACCGTATAGCCTACATATATATATATGTGTATACTGTTATTTCACACACGCTATAGTATATATATATATATATATATGTATACTGTTATTTACACACGCTATAGTATATATATAGACTGAATACAGCTTTATTTATAAACTGCTGTTAGTCAATGTCTGTAGAACTACAAAACAGCATCCATTTGGCGTGTGTGGAATAACAGTATATATCAGTGGTGGGCCGTCAGGGCCAGCAAGGCCTTCTCTGCTGGCCTAAACATCATCAGAATATAAATTTAATTTTGATATATTTTTTCCACAAATATGTATTAAATTATTCCCCATAGTCTATTCTTTTCATTTCATAGCTTTCCTCTTGGTTGCGCTGCTTCCAGCCTCAGAACAAGATTTGGAGGGCTGGCCTTTATGTTAGAGCTTTTATCCAATCATATTTCAGCCATAATGTGTTGCCAGGGTCCAAGAAATCTGCCCTTAGGCCTTCAGAATCAACAGTGCGGGCGCCTGTAGCTTAAAGTGAACGGAAACAAAACTGTGGCGTTAACCAATCAGATTTTGAGTTGGCGACAACGGGCCAGCTAGCAGGCGTACGATGACGTCAGCACGTGCACGTCTTTTGATTGGATACGCACTATTGAGAGGCAGAGCTATGTAGAGCTAGCAAACTGAACTTGAATTTGAACGAGCTAATTTGTGTAGATTTCTACAAGCTGTTTTTTTTCAACCCACAATGGCTGAAGGAGGAGAAGAGATCGATTTGGTCGCAGATATAATTACAACGCCATTTTCAAGACGAACTTTTCAAGAAAAGCTAGACATTGTGAGAAGAGAACGGCCAACCCCGACGCTAGCGAGCCTATCACAGCGGGGAAAAGGGTTTGTCCGCCACTTTCAAATCACTAACTACGAGCGGTACCCCTGGCTCACAGCCTCCGAGAGGCACTGCAAATTGTACTGCTGGGAATGCCTGCTATTTGCAAATGATCGATTTGGTGTTTGGAGCCACACTGGATTTGCAAACTTGAGTTGTCTAACCAAGGCAGCAATGAGACACCAAAGCACGGCTGGGCACTTACAAGCAATGGTGCTTTTGAAAACCTTTGGGGACACCCGAGTGGATCTACAGCTCAACGAACAAGTGCGCCGGGAAACGGAGCTCCACAACGAAAGGGTGAACAAAAATAGGGAAATATTGAAAAGACTGATTGATTGTGTCCTGTTTTTGGGTAAACAGGAACTTTCATTTAGGGGACATGATGAAAGCGCCGAGTCCAGAAACAGAGGAAACTACGTGGAGCTTCTTTCTTTGCTTGCTGAGAACAACAGAGACTTGCATTACCACCTGTCCACAAACAAAGTGTTTACTGGGACGTCAGGCAAAATACAAAACGACCTGATTTATGCTATTGCTGAAGTGATGGGAGAAGAGATCAAAATGGAGATTAAAAAAGCACCCTTTGTCGCTGTTATGGTGGACGAGACGACAGACGTGGGTAATGTAGCACAGCTGGCACTTGTCCTGGAGCGGTTTGTCAGATTTGAAGATGTTACAAGCGGCAAGCGAGCTGATGACATTGTCGCTCTTATTTTCCGTTTCATGGAGGAATATGAATGTAGTCTGGATAAAGTTGTGGCACAGTGTTATGATGGCGCAGCGGTCATGGCATCTGGACTAAATGGGGTGCAGGCTAAAGTTAAGGAGAGGGCACCTATGGCCTTATTCATTCACTGCTATGCACATCGACTAAATTTAGTACTGACTCAAGGGGCCTCAAAGCTTAAAGAATGCAAGGTCTTTTTTGCCAGCCTCAATGGCCTTGCAGCATTTTTCTCCAGATCCCCTAAGCGCACGCAACTGCTGGATGACATTTGCAAGCGTCGTCTTCCTAATGTTGCACCAACGCGGTGGCAATATACATCGAGATTGGTCAATGCAGTCTTTGAGAAGAGAGTTTCCCTAAAGGAGGTGTTTGACCACATACTGGAACATCATGAGGAGTATGATGGGGATACTATGCTTAGCGCTGATGGATTTAATGCACGTCTGGATGATTTTGAGTTTTGTTTTTTGCTTGAAACATTCAATGGGATTTTTAAGCATTCAGATGTGCTCTTTGGAATACTACAGAAACAAACATTGGATGTACAATTCTGTCTGACAAGGGTGAACGAGTTTTGTGACACAATTGAGCGAGAGAGGTGCCAGTTTCGTCAGATCTACGAGGACACAGCGCGCATCTCAAATGGTCCGAGCGCACGCAGAGGCCCACGTACAGCACAAGGAGACCTTTGCGCATACTACCAACAACTCCACAGCAATATTCTGGACAACATTCTTTGCCAGATACGGAGTAGGTTTCAAGACCACGAAAAATTAATGTTTCTCTCCCTCCTGGACCCCCAGCACTTTCAGACCTGCCGGAAAAAATTCCCGCAAACAGCCTTAGCCAAATTAACACAGAGTCACGGAACACTGTTCGATCTGTCCCGGCTAAAAACAGAACTGACTGTAATGTATGCCATGACTGATTTTGAAGGGAAAAGTCCCACTGATCTCCTTGATTTCCTTAAGCAGAAAAATCTGAGTGAGAGCATGGGGCAGCTTTACACATTGGCATGTGTGGCAGTGACTATCCCTGTGTCCACTGCTTCTGTCGAGCGGTCATTCTCGGCCTTAAAGCGAATTAAAACTTATGCCAGAAATTCTACTGGACAGACTCGGCTTTCATCATTAGCCTTCATGTCTATAGAAAATGACTTTTTGGTGGAACTGAAACGCACAGATAAACTGTACAACAGAGTCATTGAAGTCTTCTTGAGGAAAGAAAGGAGGATGGATTTTGTGTTCAAATAATCAGTTGTTTTGGTGAGTACAAAGCATTTTATTTTAATATATTTTTGTCATTTTATGTCGTTAATATTAAATCAATATTAACGAATTTATATATGTAATTAAAATGACAAATATATAAAAAATAAATGTTTGAAGCTTCTGCAAGAGATATAGAGATGTGTGTGGCGCACTGGCTCAGCTGTGCAGTAAAAGTACTCAAGGAGACTTGTTGAATTGTTTTGGTTTAACCTTTATCAAAGTGGACATTCAGGGCTAGGAATACACTTTCACCACTGTCGCAAATATATCCTCATGAACAAATGCAAATTAATTGTTTGTTTTCTTTTATTTTCAGTGAATAGTTTGTGTCTTTATCGTCACGTTTCTTAAATGAAACTGCTTTGGGTGCGACAATGCGCTGTTTAGTGAACAAACTTGTTAAAGCTCATACTTTTGGTGGACTTAATAAAACTTTGTAGACTAATGCCATAAAAGCCCCTTTTATTTTTAAGTTTTGACAGTATCCAAGCGATCTTAAAGCTGGTAGTTTAACACTCTTAATTGTAAATGCGGATATATTGATTATAAATGCTTCGGAAATATTAATATAACTCTGTTGTACTTGACTATGTTAAGGTGATGCAACGCCCGGTTAGAGCCATGGCGTCATAATGATGGTATTAAGAGGTGGAATAATTCAGGTAGGACTGTGTCGGACATCACTGAAGGCCTAGGTGTGAAATGCACGGCCCGCCACTGGTATATATATATATATATATATATATATATATATATATATACTGGGTTGATATACAATACAGCTTTATTTATATACTGCCGTGTTATAGTCACGAAATACAATTAATCTATTTATACGTTCACCAACATGCCATTGTTTTAGTTTCTCACGGAACGATAACGCTACAACAACAAAGCGGCGTCCATTTTGTATTTTGCGAGTGTGGAATTACTATAGATTACACCAAATACACAACTAATAGATACAAACAGAGAGAGTACATACATTTCCTGAAGTTCATAATCAGGGTTGCCTGCTGTTGTCTCTGTGTTCTCTGTTCGCTGTGTTGTCGCTTCGCTGTGTTGTGTTCGTTGCTGCTGTGCTGGAGCGGTTGTGCGGCTGCTTCTGCTCCGTCTGTGCGTAAAGCAGCCGCTGCTGGCATTATTCATACTACGCAGGATCCTATCTCTGGAACCCATTGGTCGATTTGGGTGATTGACACCTTTTTTGAAACTTTGGAGCCAATAGAATCGAGGGGGAGTTAGTAAACGCCGCTAAACACTTACGTCAAGGAGAGAGAGGCTCGCGTAAACAGCACGTGAGAAAGCCAAACCCCGGACTGCAAAACTTTATACCTACGATGCGGCCATGAATGTAATGATGGATTATCAGGAACAATTCTAAAGTGACTAAGAGACATTGGATTAACCTTGAGCAGCGTTTTTATTCCCTTGAACACGACTTTTGATTACAAAACAGCAACGGTAAGACATAATTATTGTTATGCTTTAGAACACTGTTGTTGTTTTCTTGCTCTGTTCTGGCTGCTCGCTCAGTGAGTTTGTGTCCTACAGTGATGATACTTATATAAAAATTATCTGTGGAGTATCAGCTTTCAGCTGATATGTAGTTTGTGCAGAAAATATTAAGTTTTAAAGATCGTTTTTGCTAGTTAGCACCGGAAGTAGCATCAGCCTGTTTTCACTAAGGGTTAATGCTAACGCTTCTTGTGAGACTTGTGTTTTGTTTCGGTAAAAATGGCTCATATCATTAGGTTGCTGAGTTTTTTCCCGTTATTTGAGTATAAGACATTCATAGGTTTTTAAATATTAAGAAGCCGCCAGACGCTGTCTCCTGCAGTGACGTGATTTTCCGCCCGGTATCGGGGGGGCCGGGTTTAAGAGGTTAAGAGCGCTTTAATGACTGCAGTTTTCAGGGCCTGTGGAAAAATACCTGAGTGAAGAGATTTGTTTACTATATGAATTAGATCTGAGGCCATGCAAGGCAAAACATCTTTGAAAAATCCTGTTGGAATAATATCAAGGCAGCAGGAGGAGGATTTCCGAAGTTGTATAATGTCCTCTAGGTTTTTATCATTAATCTGATGGAATTGTGTCATGGTGTTTGAATTTATGTTAAGTGGAGATAGGGACAACACATTTGCTGTTCCTGATGCAGAGGCACTGACTGCTTGTCTGATTTTCTGAATTTTGTCAGTGAAAAAGGCAAAATCATTGCACGCCCTGGTGGATAGAAATTCAGAGGCTACTGACACTGGGGGGTTAGTTAGTCTGTCGACGGTAGCAAACAAGGCACGTGCGTTGTTTTTGTTTTTGGTAATGATGTCAGAGAAGAACGATTGTCGTGCGTTTTTCAATTCCAAATTATAAAGGCCAAGTCTCTCTTTATAGATTTCAAAGTGAACCTGGAGATTTGTTTTTCGCCACCTGCGTTCAGCTTTTCGACATTCTCTTTTTTCTGTTTTCACGGTCATGGCCTTTCTCCATGGAGATATTTTCTTGCCAGACACTTCCTTTACCTTAGTTGGAGCAATGGCATCTATAACATTTTTAATTTTTGAATTAAAATGATCTACTAGCTCATTTACTGAGATGTTAGCAGGGGCAAGTGTGGAAGAAAAATTCTGAGTAAACATTTCCCTAGTATTTTCAGTTAAATATCGCTTTGTGGTTACCTCTTTTTGAACATTTTTGTGAACAGAAATAGAGCTCTCAAATAAAACACAGGAATGGTCAGAGAGTGCAACATCAGTCACCACAACCTTAGAGATATTCAGACCCTTTGAGATAATTAAGTCCAGAGTGTGCCCCTTATTGTGCGTGGGCTCCGTCACATGCTGAGTCAGTCCATAGCTATCAAGAACACAAAACAGTTATTTAGCCCCTCTGTCCTGGGGGTTGTCAACATGGATGTTAAAATCACCAACAATGACTAGACGGTCAAAGTCAATACACACTATAGACAGCAGTTCAGTAAAGTCATCAAAAAAAGCTTGCACAGTATTTGGGTGGTCTATAGATATTTAGGAACAGAGCTCGAGAGGAGCATTTCAGCTGAAGGGCCACATATTCAAAAGAATCAAAGTTTCCATACGATGTCTTCCTGCATTGAAGGGAATCATTGAACATAATAGCAACTCCACCCCCTTTCTTATGCATTCTTTCCTGACTCATAAAACTAAAGTTGGGAAGGGTTGATTCGATAAGAACAGCTGCACTGTTATTTTGTTCAATCCAAGTTTCTGTTAAAAACATAAAATCGAGATTGTGCTCAGTGATAAAATCATTGATTAAAAATGTTTTTCCTGCCAAAGACCTGACATTTAATAAAGCTAGTTTAAGTTTGTTAAACACACTATCAGTCATGTTTTTTGTGACAAGCTGTGGCTGACATGGAATCACTGCTAAATTAGATAAACTCACACAAACGTTTGAGCGCTTCCTGTATCCAAGATGATTCACCGCTCTTAATCTATTACCTATCAACACAGATATCGGCAAAGCTACTGGCAGGCAGGGCCCCGACATGTCCTGGAAAGAGTTGAGAGTGCCATACGCCCTTGAGCCTGGACCCATCCTTATCAGGCTTCGGAGACTGCAGATGCTTTCTTGAAGGGAGGGGAGGTGGTTGACGTAGGCACGGTGATGGAGACGGGGGAGATGGTGCGGGGGTAGAGGACATGCTGCCAGGGGGGGGAGGTGGTTGACGTAGGCGCGGTGATGAGGACGGGGGAGATGGTGCGCGTCTCTGCAGTGATTTAGGTGGGCGTTGTTGAGGAGCGGGGGTAAAGGACATGCTGCCAATCCTGCGTATCGCCTTCGTTTGGTCTTTGAACTCCAGGAAGGAATTGGTGCCAACCCTCTGTATCTCCTTTGTGTGTTCAGCGATCTCCAGGAGGGTGGGCGAGGGTGAAAGGAGTATCCTCAAAGGCGTTGACAGGGGGGGGGGGGTGATGGGCAGTGGAGACTCCTCCATGTGTGTCATAGGTCTCCCATAATCAGAACATTCCTCAGGCGGGTGCAGTGATAATTCTTCAGGGTTTTCTGCGCGATGTGTTGTGTCTTTCTCCTGTTTTGATTCCTCTTGCCGCTTGTCCTTGGCAGAGGGAACAGATTGTTGACGCAGGCAGTTGAATATGTTAGAGATAAACAATTTCACTCCTGACTTGTTCAGGCAAACTCCATTTGCCTTGAAAATATGTCTGCGGTCCCAGAAAAAGTTAAAATTGTCAATAAAATGAACAGAATGGTCAGTACAGACAGTTGAAAGCCAGGTGTTCAGTGCAAACAATCTACTGAATCTCTCCACTCCTCTTCTGACTGGCGGTAGAGGGCCACTGATGAACACCTCTGCATTTAGAGAGCTGGCAGTTTCCAACAGACATTTAAAGTATTTTGTCAGCACTTCTGACTGTTGTTTCACAACATCATTTGTTCCAATGTGCAGTACCACATTTTTTACATTCTGATGTACAGCCCCAATATGCAGGATCTTCTCAGCCAAGTTAGAGACCACATCCTTGGGAAAACAGAGTACTTTGGTGTTGTTCTTACTACACAGACCTTTTACATCTCTTAAAGCAGAGTCACCCACAATCAGAGTTTCAGGCCCAGTTGTTAACTTTCCCTCTAGCCTTTTACTTTTGGAGTAGCTATTGGTCCTTACCCTGCTGTGTGAAGAGGACCGGTTATCCAGGTCATCAGATCTCTGGTTCTCGGTCAGCGGAGCGTATCTGTTCTGGATTGGCACACTTGGTGGTTTAGGAGGATTATCACTGCTGTTTCCTAGTATGAATAGGGGTCGAAGAGGCGCTCTTCCTAGGTGATAACAATGCAGGCCAGCCGGTCGCATCACAGATTTCAGAGCTCTGGGCTCTGCCTGTTATCCGTCCTCCCAAATCCCATGGAAATGATTTACTCTTAGGCTTTGCACCCAGAGAGTTCCAGGGAGGACTAACACTTGTAGATGTATTACCCGGTACACAGCCCTCCTGTTCCTTGGAATCCTTGTAGCTGCTAACTAGCTGTGAGTTAGCATACCCTTCTCCATTATTTTGCAACACTGGTAAAGTGGTGTCATTCCCACGACATAGTCCATTCACTTCCACGTTAACTTCCAACCGTTGCATTTTCATTTCCAACACAGCCATCTTCTGTATAAGTTTCTGGAAGTCATCTGTAGAGAACGGAGGCATTTTGCTACCAACTAGCTTAAGCTAAATAGCATGCCAGGCTTTAGCTGTTGCTAGGCCACACTACTGTAAGACTGACGTCGTCGTAAAAATGTTGAAATATGGCTGAAACCCTCCGTCTATTTACAAAGATGAATTGTCCCAGTGATAAGTTAATGTCCAGGAGCCGCTGCTCGAAGTTTTCAGAGAATAAGAATAGGAAAATCAGCATAAAAAGTAAGCAGAGGCAAGAGCAAGCAGAAAAGCGTCTGTACTGTAAGAAAGATAAGCACACATCTTAACTCCAACATTTAAAACAAATCTTACCAGGGGAGCATTCCCCCGGACCCCCCTAGAGGATTTGAGGTCCACCCCCACTTAAAATCACATGGATAGGTTCCTACAGATGGAGCGCTCCATTTCAGACGCCTACCCGTGCGGGTCCGTGATCGGCACGGGGTGGGCCCCTGCTGAAAAGGAAAACCCCCCCGCAGGACTTGAAACGCCCCCTTGATAAATACATTTAATTATAATGAAACCAGCTGCAATGGATCATGGATCCACCAGGGGGAGCCGTGATTAAAAAGCTGCCACACTGGAACTCATGTGAAATAAACAGCTGATCTACAGGTATCTGATATAGCGGATATTTGTTAAGATCCATATGTCACGGATAGGATCATATTCTGTGCTAAATAAGAGACATGTAATCATTTACTAAACATCCCCATGTTTTTATTTAACAAAATAATGTTTCATTCACGTTGGTGTAAGTACAAAACCATCGCTATGTTTTTAGATCAGGAAATGCATCCAGGCTCAAACAAACGATTTTCAATCATCATCCTCACGATCATTTAATGTATCATATGTTCGCGAGTTGAAATGAATGCACTAAATTTAATCCACGTGAGTTTACAACAACAAAAATAATTTGTTTTTATATCACATCCGACCGGAGGAAAATGCAGCACGGGTCTCACTACCGATCATCCTAATCCCACGGGCAAACAATAATATGTACAGTGTTAATAGTTGACTGTATTATTAGTGTCTAATATTACTGGGGATTTCGGAATGGTACTGGATTTTGATTGATTGTATCGGATTCATATCGCAATATATTCCCGAAGTCTGAAATGCAAAAATGTCCCACATTAGGGCAATTCACCCTACATTTAATCATTCATACAAAATCATATTTTGTTTATTTTTAACGAAATAAATGTGGTTTAATCCACATAATTTAGGCCTACTGTGTTAATTGTTTAGTATTGTTTAACTTGAAGGTGCCTGATGTGAACATTTCCAGAATAACTCTAGCTTGAATGGCCTTTGTATGTATACAGTAGGCCTACTGTATAGCCCAACCATGTACACCTTCCTTTTTTCCCGTCCAAAGTTTGAATTGGATAAAGGTAATGGTTATCGATGGTGCTTTTATAGCCTATTGTATAATAACTGTGTGATTTATATTGCTTTTCAAATGCATATATGGCCACCCATTTACACTGCTCTTCCCGTCAAGAATATGAATAGAACTTAGTTAGATCACTTTACATTTCTGCAAATTAATTTTTAATCACACACGTCTCCCCACGTCTCCCCGTCCCGAAAATGATACATAAAATAAAAAGAGGAAACCATTTTCAAGTTCAGTTTTCAACGTTTTATTTAAAATAACTGACATAACAGACACCATACTGTAGGCCTATCTGCTGCGGAAACCAGGACGAGCTATTTCGGGATCTGTTTTTCGGGGGCTCCTCAGTCTCTCATTTACCCGGCTCCTGATTAGGACACATCCTGGGGATTGTGTTTACAAACATTGACCAGACCGTTCACCAGCCCCCCCCCCCCCCCCATGTTGCCTATGCTGTCCTGTGTTGCGAACTCTTTGTTTAAAACGAATTGGCCATCGGAATGTGTGGAGGAATTCTCCCAAGGGTCACATTCCACAGCTGTCCCCCCCCCCCCCCCACTCCTGTGATCTCCCATCCCCCAGTCTGTAGGTTTGTGTTTGCATATTTCTATCCCGTAATTCATACTGGTCCTCTCACGCACATACATTCTCCTTACAGTATACATACATAGGCTATATGAGTCTGTGTATCTACGGACCATTTGTTTTTCTTTATTAAAAAAGTAAACGGAAGAGCGTCTGAGAGGCGTTTTTGCCCTTTTGCTTTTTACCTTACTAAATAGTCTAATGGTCAGTGGAGCGAGGGGGGAGGCCCGCGAAACTCGCGGAAGTGATTTCAAAACAAAAAGCACTCGTTTGCTTGGAACAAAAAAAACGGTCAAGACACACATTGAGTCCAGAAAATGAATGTTATTAAGGGCTGTAAATATAATAAGCCTGTGTCTAAAATTGATTGACAACAGGCTTATTATATTTACAGCCCTTAAGATACACTTTTGTGTTTAACAGCTGACCACTACCATGACATAGGCTACTTTGTTTTAGTAGATTTCGCATGAGAGCAAAATGTATAAATATGAGCATTACATTATATGAATATGAGAACAAAATGCATGAATGTGTGAGTGACAATATATGAATGTGTGCATTGAAATATGATAATATGAGAGCAAAATGTATGAATGTGTGAGTGTAAATATATACGTGTGTGAGAGTGAAAATGTATGTATGTAAAAGGAGAATATATGTGTGTAAGAGTGAAAATATGCTGCATTTTGAATGTCCGATAGTCCACCATTTCCACCGGAAATATCAAACATTTAATAAAAGTGAAAAACAATGAACAAGACTTAACGTATTCATCCATCCATCCATCCATCCATCTTCTTCCGCTTATCCGTGGTCGGGTCGCGGGGGTAGCAGTTCCAGCAGAGAGCCCCAAACTTTCTTTTCCCTGGCGACATCAACCAGCTCTGACTGGGGGATCCCAAGGCGCTCCCAGGCCAGCGAAGAGATATAATCCCTCCACCTGGTCCTAGGTCTACCCCTTGGTCTCTTCCCAGCTGGACGTGCCTGGAACACCTCCCTAGGGAGGCGCCCAGGTGGCATCCTAACTAGGTGCCCGAACCACCTCAACTGGCTCCTTTCGACGCGAAGGAGGAGCGGCTCAACTCCGAGTCCCTCCCTGATGACCGAACTTCTCACCTTATCCCTAAGGGAGACACCAGCCACCCTGCGGAGAAAACCCATCTCGGCCGCTTGTATCCGCGATCTCGTTCTTTCGGTCATGACCCATCCTTCATGACCATAGGTGAGGGTAGGAACGAAAATGGCCCGGTAGACAGAGAGCTTTGCCTTCTGGCTCAGCTCCCTTTTCGTCACAACGGTGCGGTAAAGCGACTGCAGTACCGCTCTCGCTGCTCCGATTCTCCGGCCCATCTCACGCTCCATTGTTCCCTCACTCGAGAACAAGACCCCGAGATACTTGAACTCCTTCACTTGGGGTAAGGACTCATTCCCTACTTGAAGTGGACAGTCCATCGGTTTCCTGCTGAGAACCATGGCCTCAGATTTGGAGGTGCTGATCCTCATCCCAGCCGCTTCACACTCGGTTGCGAACCGATCCAGTGAGTGCTGAAGGTCGCAGACCGATGAAGCCATTAGAACCACATCATCTGCAAAAAGCAGTGGTGCAATCCTTAGTCCACCAAACTGCAGACCCCCTCCCCCATGACTACGCCTCGAAATCCGATCCATGTATATTACAAACAGGATTGGTGACAAAGCGCAGCCCTGGCGGAGGCCAACCCTCACCGGAAATGGGTCCGACTTACTGCCGAGGACCCGGACACAGCTCTCGCTTTGGGAGTACAGAGATTGGATGGCCCTGAGTAGAGACCCCCTCACCCCATACTCCCGCAGCACCTCCCACAGTAACTCCCTGGGAACTCGGTCATACGCCTTCTCCAAGTCTACAAAACACATGTAGACCGGATAAGCGTACTCCCAGGCCCCCTCCAGGATCCTTGCGAGAGTAAAAAGCTGATCCGTCGTTCCACGACCAGGACGGAATCCGCATTGTTCCTCCTCAATCTGAGGTTCGACAATCGGCCTGACCCTCCTTTCGAGTACCTTAGAGTAAACTTTCCCGGGAGGCTGAGTAGTGTGATGCCTCTGTAATTGGCACACACCCTCTGATCCCCCTTTTTAAAAAGGGGGACCACCACCCCGGTCTGCCACTCCTTCGGCACTGTTTCCGACTTCCACGCAACGTTGATGAGACGTGTCAACCATGACAGTCCCTCAACACCCAGAGCCTTCAGCATTTCCGGGCGGATCTCATCCACCCCCGGGGCTTTGCCACTGTGGAGTTGTTTGACGACCTCAGTGACCTCCCCCCGGGAGATTGGTGTTGATCCCCCGTCATACTCCAGCTCTGCCTCTAACATAGAGGGCGGAGTTGTCGGGTTCAGGAGTTCCTCAAAGTGTTCCTTCCAACGCCCTAACACTCCATCAGTTGAGGTCAACAACGTCCCATCCTTACTGTACACAGCTTGGATGGTTCCCTGCTTCCCCCTCCTGAGGTGTCGGACAGTTTTCCAGAACAACTTTGGTGCCGCCCGAAAGTCCTTCTCCATGTCTTCTCCGAACTTCTCCCACACCCGCTGCTTTGCCTCGGCCACGGATGAGGCTGCTGCCCTTCGGGCCTGTCGGTACCTTGCAACTGCCTCGGGAGTCCCCCGGGATAACAAATCCCTGAAGGCCTCCTTCTTCAGTCGGACGGCTTCCCTGACCACCGGTGTCCACCAGGAGGTTCGAGGGTTACCGCCCCTAGGACCTTGAGACCCCGCCGTATTCATCATAATTAATTATATTTATTTCGTTTGGATGTAGGATTTTTGACTTTGTTTAGAGCAGTGATCTTCTACTATATGAACATTTTGGACCCAAAATCACAAAAAAAAAACGTAAAAACAGATTTTGAAAATGATATTATTTTTCATATGTAACACAAACATACACAACGAAACCATTTAAAAGCTGGAAATATATACATGGGATGTCACTATGATAATGTGAAAGTTTGATTGAGGTAGCATGGGATTTCATTCTGATAAGGCAAAAGTGTTATTATAAATATAATACAAATATATATATATACACATTATATATAATGTGTATATTATCCTCATGTTCCGATTAACCCAGCTTCCCCAAATGTCTTTCTTTTTGGTGTCTATATACGCCGGGATCCGGAGTCATGGATGATCCTGCGCTCCTCTGTCCTGGATCGCGAGCCCTGGATCTTGAGTCGTGGCTGTGGTCCTGGATCATAGGTCCTGGATGGATATCCTCGTGGATTCATCTTCCTATTATACACACATGCATTTCCAAACATTTGGACTACCTATGTTGCAAATGTATTATCTTTTCAATTTACACACGGCATCTATTGCACGTCTGTCCGTCCTGGGAGAGGGATCCCTCCTCTGTTGCTCTCCCTGAGGTTTCTCCCATTTTTCCCTTTAAACTGTGGGTTTTCTCCGGAAGTTTTTCCTTGTACGATGTGAGGGTCTAAGGACAGAGGGTGTCGTATTGTCATACTGATATTTTGTACAAACTGTAAAGTCCACTGAGACAAATGTAACATTTGTGATATTGGGCTATATAAATAAACATTGATTGATTGATTGATTGATTGATTATGTACAAAAATCAGTTTTTTCTGTCTTTATCTGTGCCACGCTTCAAAGCGGTTTCTGTCAATCCGACACAGAGGGCAACATCACAGATTCCTCCTCCTCCATGTCAAAAAACAAGCTTAAAGGTTGACTCACGTTCAGAGTTCTCTTCATCATAGTTGAATCTTCAAAACTCTAAATCTATCTAACTATATCTAAATTCTCAATGTTTGTCTGTCACTTTACTTCAATCGCAGTCTCCCGCCGTCTCTCTTCGTCTCCCTCCGCCTGTCTTCGTATATCTTCATCTCTCTCCATTTCCCGCCGTCTCTCTTCGGTTCCCGCTGTCTCTTTTCGTCTCGTTTCGTATCACTCCGTTTACCTGATTAACTCACCCCCTCCCTGGTAAATACATCATGTTGAGCAGAATCTACAGTTTCCAGTATTTTCCTTTTCGTAAAATGATAAAATACGGCGAAGATATTCATACTTCTGAAATATATCTGTATTAACTTTATATCATCGTATGTCCGTGTTTATTGGGTCTTTTTGCATGAAACAAAGACTGGCATATAGTTTCAAGCCAGTACTTTCGACAGAAATACACATATACATCCTGTTGAGCAGAATCTACAGTTTCCAGTATTTTCCGTTTCGTAAAATGATAAAATACGGCAAAGATATTAAAATATGTGCTTTCATTATTCATACTTCTGAAATATATCGGTATTAACTTTATATCATCGTATGTCCGTGTTTATTGGGTCTTTTTGCATGAAACAAAGACTGGGATATAGTTTCAAGCCAGTACTTTCGACAGAAACACACGGCAATGTTGTCCGGAATGTTGTTTTTATGCGGCACCGGCTTGAACAGGTCATGTGATCTGATCACGCCGGCGTGACGGTCGACTCCAAAGGGTTAATATTAAATACATATAAGTATTTTTACAACTTGTATTTAGAAATACTCTGTTGTAATTATTGATGCATAAATGTGTTCATCCATTCAATGTGGCAACTGCTATAATGGGGTTAATGTATGATATTACTTAATAATACAATACATTATAATATATGATATGATAATTACATTTTAGTTTTATTCATTTCTTATTTAATAGTTTCTCATTATTATTATTTGTATCGCTCATCTTATTTTTGATTTTATTAATCTGTGTGAATCTGTGCGGTCCTGTTTTTCACTCTCACCCTGTTGCTGTTTGAACTACTGAATTTCCCCACGGGATTAATAAAGGTCCATCTTATCTTATCTTAATGTATAAGTTGATTTACTTCAATCTACTGTACTGTGTAAAAACACCCCAACAATATTACAAGAAATATACTGCATAAAGCAAACTATATACTTTATTTGATCTAAAATATTGATGTTTTTTCATTATAGTAGCTTGTGAAAACCATACAGTAACACATAAGTGATTAAATGCTACAGTATTCAGCAAACACA
Source organism: Gymnodraco acuticeps (assembly GCF_902827175.1). Classification (NCBI taxonomy): domain Eukaryota; kingdom Metazoa; phylum Chordata; class Actinopteri; order Perciformes; family Bathydraconidae; genus Gymnodraco; species Gymnodraco acuticeps. The sequence goes on along the minus strand of NW_022990219.1, from coordinate 141,624 downwards.
ACTGCAGAGCTGCACACATTGCAAACAGACTAAGTTCTACAACACCCAGTTGTCTTTGTGTATTTTGTGAATGAAGCGCCATCTCATGGTTAAATCCTGTAATTGAACAAATGGGGAAATTGGGCAACGCCCTCTAGCAATTTGGCAACACCCCCAGCCACTGGCATCCGCTGGGCTTTTGACTGGGAAACACCCATGTGAGTCTGATCTGGAGTGCTTCATCTGTAGATGCGCTGCGAATAAAATTAGACTCTGTTGCTCCTTTGAAAAAGAAGAAAATAAAACAACATAGATTAGCTCCATGGCATAATGCCGAAACCCGCAAAATAAAGCAAAAGTCGAGACAACTTGAAAGGATATGGCGTTCCACTAAACTTGAAGAATCTTGTTTAATTTGGGATATTACTCTCAATGAATATAAGAAAGCACTGCGTAAAGCGAGAGCAGCCTACTACTCTTCATTAATAGATGAGAATAAGAATAATGCAAGATTTATTTTCAGCACTGTAGCCAGGCTGACAGAAAGCCACAGCTCGATTGAGCCTTCTATTCCCATAGCACTCAGTAGTAATGATTTTATGTGCTTTTTTAACGATAAAATTGTTACTCTTAGAAACAAAATTAATGACCTCTTGCCTTTGACCAGTATAGTGTTATCAACAGCTCCCGGAAACGTAAGTTCTAATATTACACTAGATAGTAAACTAGAATGCTTTTCAGCCATAAACCTTGAACAATTAAATTCAATGATTCTCTCTTCTAAACCATCAACGTGTATGTTAGACCCAATTCCAACTAAGCTGTTGAAGGAAGTTTTTCCATTAATTAGCACTTCTTTATTAAATATTATGAATATGTCTTTATTATCAGGCTATGTTCCACAATCATTCAAAGTAGCAGTGATAAAACCGCTTCTTAAAAAGCACAACCTCGATCCAGAGGTTTTAGCCAATTATAGACCTATTTCCAATCTTCCGTTCCTCTCAAAAATTCTTGAGAAAGCGGTCGCAAAACAGTTGTGTGATTACTTAAAAAACAATGATTTATTTGAAGATTTTCAGTCTGGCTTTAGAACACATCATAGCACAGAGACAGCTCTAGTTAAAGTCACAAATGACATTCTAATAGCCTCTGACAAGGGACGTGTCTCTATTCTTGTTTTGCTCGATCTCAGTGCTGCATTTGATACTATCAACCATGATATCTTATTGCAAAGACTAGAGCACTTAGTTGGCATACAGGGAACTGCTTTAGGCTGGTTTAGGTCCTATCTATCTGAACGCTCTCAGTTTGTACGTGTCAATGATGAATCTTCCACGCAAACCAAAGTTAGCCATGGAGTGCCACAGGGCTCAGTGCTCGGACCTATTTTGTTCACATTATATATGCTTCCGTTAGGCAATATTATAAGGAATCATTCTGTACATTTTCATTGTTATGCGGATGATACTCAACTATATTTATCAATCAAGCCTGATGAAATTAATCATCTAAATAAAATTCAAGACTGCCTTAAGGACTTAAAAACGTGGATGACCTTAAACTTTTTGATGTTAAACACGACCAAAACTGAAGTTATTGTACTTGGCCCGAAGAATCTACGAAACAAATTATCTAAGGATATACTAACTATGGATGGCATTAATTTGGCCTCCAGTGAGACTGTAAGGAATCTTGGTGTTATATTTGATCAGGATTTATCTTTTAACGCCCACATAAAATCAATTTCAAGGACCGCCTACTTCCATCTACGTAACATTGCAAAAATCAGGCATATCTTGCCTCAAAACGATGCAGAGAAACTAGTCCATGCATTTGTTACTTCAAGGCTGGATTATTGTAACTCTTTATTATCAGGGTGTACCAAGAAGTCAGTCAAGTCGCTTCAGCTGATTCAAAATGCTGCAGCTCGTGTACTAACCAGAGTTAGGAAAAGGGACCACATTACTCCTGTTCTGGCTGCCTTACACTGGCTCCCTATAGAACACAGGATAGAATTTAAAATTCTTCTTCTCGCCTACAAAGCCCTTAATGGGCAGGCGCCATCTTACCTTAAAGAACTCATTATACCCTACTGTCCTACTAGGGCATTGCGTTCCAAGAATCCAATGTGTTCGGGCGGCAGACACCCTATCCGTTTTTAAGAGTGCGCTTAAGACCTTCCTTTTTGATAAAGCTTATAGTTAGGGCTGATTAGATTCAGCCCCTAGTTTTGCTGATATAGTCTTAGTTTGTCGGGGGACATCTTACTTCTTCCTTCTGTGTACTCTCATGTTCCGATTAACCCAGCTTCCCTACATTTCTTTCTTTTTGGTGTCTATATACGCTGGGATCCGGAGTCATGGATGATCCTGCGCTCCTCTGTCCTGGATCGCAAGCCCTGGATCTTGAGTCGTGGCTGTGGTCCTGGATCATAGGTCCTGGATGGATATCCTCGTGGATTCATCTTCCTATTATACACACATGCATTTTCAAACATTTGGACTACCTATGTTGCAAATGTATTATCTTTTCAATTTACACACGGCATCTATTGCACGTCTGTCCGTCCTGGGAGAGGGATCCCTCCTCTGTTGCTCTCCCTGAGGTTTCTCCCATTTTTCCCTTTAAACTGTGGGTTTTCTTCTGAAGTTTTTCCTCGTACGATGTGAGGGTCTAAGGACAGAGGGTGTCGTATTGTCATACTGATATCTTGTACAAACTGTAAAGTCCACTGAGACAAATGTAACATTTGTGATATTGGGCTATATAAATAAACATTGATTGATTGACAGCTGTTTTACTCAGAATGTGAATTTATAACATTTCATTTGAGACATGAATAACACATGTATATACAGTGTAATTCAAATATTTCACTACTTTTGTAATCCTAAGACTTTGGAAACCAAATCTAAAACACCAAAACAATTCGATCACATGAGTAAATTTGTGTTTTCACAAGAGTTTTGAAGATTTTCCGAAAATCGGATGTCAAATTTTAAGCTTTTGAGCTACTTATCTCATCAAACAGTGCTCTAAGGTGAGTAATTTGCATATATAGCAATACTAGAGATTGTCCTGAACATTTTGATATGTAACACATGGGTGCCATTTTAGAAGAAATACATTTAAAAGGTGATTTAAGAAAACATCTAAAAATCGAGAAAATACCCTTAGACTCCAGAGGATTAAATAACCACAGACACCAGAATGATGTAATTTAACAACAGAAAAAGGCAGGAATTGCATTGGACCCGCCCCCCCCGACGACGCCGGCCAATAGGAGAAGACCTCAGATGACAACAGGAAGAGCAAGCCAATAATTGACCTCTTCTACCTGCTGACCTGGGCTGACGGGAGATGGGGAGAGGGTCTCCGCTTGCAATTTCATTTTGTACGCCACCGCGTCTTTTGTGTAATTAAATGCTGTTAACTTTTATAAGCTTCCCTTGACTCTTTTCAGTCTCTCCTGCCTTCAGGGTTCTTGAATTACTTACATGGCGTCCCTCGGTGGGCCCTGAAGCAGGATAGAGCTCGAAGAGAGGGGAAGGCTGCAAGCTAACTAGCATCACACTAGGCTGCAGAAAATGAGTTTTTGGCTGGGCCTAAACGAAAGGTGAGACAGTTACCTCTTTAATTCCGTGGTGATTGCGAGTGGTGTGGAGATTGTATATAGTGTTTCTATTCGTCTCTGTTGTATCTTCGGCGCCGCCCGATTAATGTGAATATTACATAGTATTAAGACCTTCTGGGTAGGTACCAGACTTGATCTGGTTTACACTGGACTGGATCCATTCATGTTAGTCTATATGTTTGATGTGTTAAACCGGCGTAGTCTGGTTTAATAAAGTATATTGTGTGGAGTTTTTAGGCCCGAAAAGTATATTTTTGTGCGATGTTCTAAGCCGAAACGATTGTGTACAAGGTTGGTATGAGATCAGCTTTTAAGGTCAGCATCTATAGAATTTAGAGCTAAGATAAATGAAGATTGTGTTGTTTTGTATTGTCAAGCAGTGTGGTTTTAATCTGCACATGTTGAGTGTTCCCATTGTTCCCCTTCCCCCAGTCACATGAGGTTAATGCTATACTGCTAAGCTAGTCAGCTAGCCAGTTAGCATTACTAGATGGTGAAATAGTTTGAGTAAAGATACAACCGGTAACTACTGATTAAATACACAGGGATGGTGTAGATCAGTGACCACCAACTGGCGGCCACATCCGGCCCGCCAGACATTCTCATCCGGCCCGCACGACGGGGGTGACTGCGGCGTGGTTACTGCATTTCGCAGTAACCACTGTGTGCAGTACCGGAGTCCAACAGAGAGGCAGCAGCTGCGGGACAGTAGACTGCGTACTGCAAAACCTTCCCTGCCTTGAAGAAGAAGTGATCCTTCGTTGTAAGAGTCTGGTTTGTGCGCTCCGCATCACAGCAGCAGCCCTGCTGCGACAGAGTCCAACAGAGAGGCAGGAGCTGCGGGACAGTAGTCTAGAAGCAGGGTTGGGTTGTAATGGAATACATGTAACGGCGTTACGTAATCAGAATACAAAAATCAAGTAGGCTAACTGTATTCAGCTGGCGTTACATTTGAAAAACGAGTAATCTGATTACAGTTACTTTCGTAAACCTGAAGTGAATACATTTTGGAATACTTATTGGAATTATTGGTGGAAAAATGTCCTCACAAAATGTAATATTCATTACCGGCAGAGCTGTGTGCACACTGCACAGCGCTGCAGCGTGTCCGTGAGCGAGAGAGAGATGCAGCGCGTCTGTGAGGCCCCGCCCCCGCACGCAGATGAGAGAGAGATCTCTTTTAAACTATATTGAAAGTTAGAAACGGAGATGGTTAGATAAAATGTGCAAGATAACGTTTATGTAGAATTTCTTTATTGTCGAAATGATGACATTTCATAACGGGATCAAATCAAAGTGAATGGCCTGCTGCTGCTGAATGCATGGGGCAAGTGACTGGAAAAAGTTAAAAAAGTTATAACATCGTTTCAGATAATAAATAATAATGATAATTCATTCTATTTAGGGGCGCCTTTCAAAGCACCCAAGGACATCTTACAATTCATAACATATTCTAAGGAAAGGTTTTAAGACAGTACAAAGAATGCAGTCCGGGTGATGTTTTTTATGTGTGGTGCAGATGAGAGGGAGCTGTCCAGAATGACACCAAGATGTTGTGTTTGAGTTCTTGATAAGCTATTAAAACAGTAAAATACGTGTCTCCTGTTCACTAAAACATACCCATCTGTTATGGAAAAAGAAAGTATTCCAAAAGTATTCTAAAAGTAATCTGAATAAGTTAAAGTAGACCCGATTCCAACGTTTAAGACACGTAACTGTAACTGTATTCTGATTACTTTCAGAGCCATGTAATCAGTATTTAGTAACTGATTACAGAACACTCAATACCCCCCCCCCCCCGGTCTACAACTTCAAAATTCTGGACTATATAAAAATCGCTGGCCCGCGATAGTGTCTATTGGATACATTTTGGCCCTTGGACAAATGTAGTTGGTGATCCCTGGTGTAGATGAACGTTGAGAGTAGATTGAGTTTTGTTTTTCATGCTCTTCAAAGAAAGTCATTTGAACTTTATTATTTTGGGGAAATAAACAGGAAGTAGGTTTATGAACCGGAAGTACTAGTTGATACATTTGAGAGGAGTTACAAATAAAACAGCTCCCCTAGCGGACATAATAACTATTACAGTTAATTCTTCACCACACAGATAAAGATTACATGTGGTTTCTTTGAATTGAAGTGTTGTAGTTGACACATTTTATGACATTTGCATAATTTCATAAACTTGAGTATACACTGTACACGGTTTATTTGGATTTGCACCATATTCCTATTTTCATATTACAAAGTCAAAACCATACACTGTTCATTTTTATTTATTTATTCAGATTTTAAAAATGCATAATTTCAAAATTTTCATTTAATTTGTCTAATTTTGATTTTCCAATCTCAGTTTTACAACATTTAAATGTATTTTTCCAAATTCTGTAAAAAAAAAAAAAAAAATACCAGATTTTAAAGTTAAGTTCAGATGACATAGGATATCTTTATAAAGAATACAAAGGTACTATTCAGAGGATTAGTTATTCATTTTTGATAACTTAATAATATTATCCGTGTACTTAAGAAACATGTCGCCAGAAGACACCAAGTTAAGAGCAATCGCAGTGCCAGGCACAACTGCAGATATTAAGGCGAGAGTAAACACCTGGTCAGATGCTGGGACAGTTCCCAGTAAAAGACAGAAGACATGGAACGAAATGGAGGAACTGTTCAAGCAGTGGCAAACGAGAGGATTGATTCCAGCAGATGATCAACCTGGACCAACGGAAGCCCATAGAAAAGCTGTAGTTGAACAAGAGAATGCTGAATACCTACAACAGGAAAAAGCATGGATCAAAGCCGGACAACCCCCTCGGTATGGACCTGCTAAAAACGCTATGAAAAAAGCTGAAAAAAGAAAAGTTATGGTTGCAAATCTGATTCTCCAACTAAAATATACCAGCCAGGGATTGACAAACAGCTTACATGTGGTAGCAGCAGAAGATCTGCCAGTAATGGAAGCAGAACTCGGCAGAAGAGAGGAAGCACTCAGCAGAAGAATGGAAGCAGAACTCGGCAGAAGACAGGAAGAACTCGACAGAAGAATGGAAGAACTCAACAGAAGCATGGAAGAGGAGCTCAACAGAAGAATGGAAGCAGAACTCATCAGAGGAATGGAAGAGAGACGAAAGGCAGATGAAGCCCATAATGACATTATTGAAGAAAGACGGAAGGCAGATGAAGCCCATAATGACATTATTGAAGAAAGACGGAAGGCAGATGAAGCCCATAATGATATTATTGCAGAAAGACAAAGGGAGGAAGATAAATACCAAAAACTTCTGGCGGAGAGACGACAAGACGATGTAAGATTCCAGGGGCCTCATGTATAACGCCGTGCGTAGGATTCACGTGGGAAGGTTGCTTACGTAGTAGAAATCCGAAAAATAGGTCCATACATTTTCCGCCACTTCCCGATTCACCAAACATTGCGTACCGGCAAGGAAAGTGCGTATGGCACTTCCTACGCCGGTTTCCCTTTTATAAATCACAACCGACTCGAAATGCGGTGCAGCTTTTGCGGGCTTCACGTAACGCCCATATTTGCCTATAAATAGTCAAAGAAACGCCCATTCATTCATTCTGACTGACTTTATGAAGAAGATCGCAGGAAATGACGACAGAACAGTTAAAAAAGACATCTCACGCCGTGTCAGATGTGGGTTATTTTGGGGAGGTGGAGATAAATCATATTGTTTGGTGGATGCAGTTTGAACCAGAGTAGCAGCATGGAGGTCGGATCGTCACCAAAATAAATAAATAAATGGCCCGAAAAAGGTTAATGACAAAAACAATACACATAGCCTTCCTCAGGCAGTGTGTTTGTACCGGGGACAGGAGACACCCCCTTGATGAGAAACTGTAAGAAATGATCGGGGAATCCCTCCGGAGTGGAGTCATGTCGACTGGATCTGAATTATGTTTTTGTATTTGGTGGTTTGTGTTCCAGCTGTCGATCAGCTGTGCGCAGCGTCTCCACTGCAGCCTGTGCGTCTCAACCTCTCAACCCCCCCCCCCCCGCAGCAACCCTATATCCACCAGTTAAAGGAAATACAACTAATGTGTTGTGTTATATCAGCTGTACAATTTACCACATATGGTGTTCTTAGCTTCCAGACCTCCTGTGTTTTACGAGCGACTTATCAAGTCTTGGCAAACGGCATAAAACACGATTAAACGTGATATTATATAAAACCATGCTCGTATCTACAACTTATAGAAATGCAACACGGCGTCAGTTTAAAGTAATGCTGTCCTCCTGCTTACCGCATCATTTATGAGAAAACATTTCATAACATTAACACAACATATTCAAGATGGTTTTCAATAACATATCCGTATTTATTTATTTCTCCAAGTTATGTTTTTGTGTGCACTGAGGAGTCTCAAACAGGCGTTTGTTTAATCATTTTAAGATTGGCTTTAATCAATGTTTGAAAATGAATTCTTCATATGATAAATGAGGTAACATTTTTATTTATGGTATTATTTCCACATATTTCTCTCCATTCTTCCTTCTGCCAACGGTGTCGCAGTTTCTCGTCTCTCCCGTTGTTGTGCTTAGTGCGTACGCATGGGTTAGAGTTTGCGTGGAGGACCGCACGTTTTCCCATCAAGTTAGTATTTTATAAATCGCAAACATTGCGTAGAAACTGGCGTATGCCATTTTTTGAGCGTATATCGCTTTATAAATGAGGCCCCAGGACATGATGGCAGATAGACAAAGGAGAGAAGAACAAAGAACTCAAAGAACACGCCGAACAAACTACTCTCCTGACTATTCCAAAGGACGGGGAGATGAAGATGACGACGGCGGTACAGTCTGAAACCAGTAGACACTCCCCATACCATGAACAGTCACAGCAACAACGCAGTTTTGCATCTCCTCCTGAGAATAATAGTAGCGACGAAAACGAGCAACATTACCCTGGGACATGCCCCAAAACTAGAAGAACCAAGACAACTAAAAGAACCAAGACCGGTGCACATACCTCCATGCCATTGATAGCGGCTGGAAGAGGAGGATTTCAATACCAATCATGGACTCACAGGGTCATGGAAGCATTAGTGTCAAAGCTACTTCCACTCACCAAAGGAGGTCAGAAGTGGGTGAATGATCTGGAGAAGTACACTGTCCAAGACCACCTGTGCTTGGGAGACATGAGAGCCCTGCTTGGACGGATAGAAGGAAGACTAGAGGCAAGAGCAGTAGATTCCGAGGCCAATTGCACGCACGACCCAGATGAAACTTCATTCAACAATATCAGGTCGAATTATTGGGCTGCTATTCGTCACATCTACCCGACAACACGCAGTTTACATGCCCTCAACAGCCTGAGGAAAGGCACGGAGGAAGAAATGCATGCCTTCTTGAAGAGATGTGAAGGAGTGTGGGAGGACTACACTGGAGAACGGCATGACGTTTCTCCGGCTGTTGTAATGTTGTGGAAGAACGCTGTCATTAAAGCCCTTCCCCGATCAGTGCAGGCAGGCCTGGGAGACGTGGTGGGATTAGTCGCTAAACCCATTGAAGAATGGAGACTACATCTCATTCACCACGATATGAAATACCAGGCAACAAAGTGGGAAAATGACAAAGAAATGAAAACACTACAACTAAGACTTTTGAAGATACAAGTAGCTGAGAAAGATTCCAAAGCTAATAAAAACAAGAAATCGACAAAGCAGATGGCCATACTAGCAGAGAAGGCAGGGCGGACACCTCCAACAGTTCAACAAAGCTGAGGAGGAAGTGTATGTCCACAAAACCAGGTTCAGCAAACACCTGTGTATCTTCCTACGCAAGTACAGCCACAAGCACCACAGTATCTTCAACAGCAAACACCTGTGTATCTTCCTACGCAAGTACAACCACAAGCACCACAGTATCTTCAACAGCAAATACCTGTGTATCTTCCTACCCAAGTACAGCCGCAAGCACATGTATACACTCCCATACAGCATCAACAAAAGGGACAATGGAGAGGAAAGCAACGATCAAGAGGAAGAAGGGATGATGGCTGCTTCATATGTGGAGATTGTAGACATCTGGCCAGAGATTGCCCCACTCAGCAATATCCACCACAAGGTAGCACCTCACAATACAGAGGAGAACCAGTGTTAGATATTAGAAAAATTGAGGCGGAAGCATATGCGAGGCCCATGATGAATATTTCTGTTGGATCAGGTAAATGTAAAAATCCACAAGATGAACTCGTTGCAACCTGTATGGAGTGGACCATGGGAAGTTGTAGAACGCACTGCAGATGCACTCCGGATCAAAGTTAAAAAAGGAACATGTTGGCACCCACTTACACATTGTGTAGCCGTACCGCCACCTTTCCTGAAACGGCACGGCAGTTAGATCTGATTTTGGAAAACTGGTACAAAACAATAAGGAATTGAACATTTTTTACAACGACAGCACCAGGAGATGAGTAAACTCAAGAATCCGTAGAATGTAAATACACTCTACATTTTTACACTCAAACAGTTTGCACATCATAGACAAGGAATTTAGACAATATAAATAAATGTTCAGCAAAAGTAATAAGTATAATGGAAAGTAGACATAGGCCTACACTTGAGTCACATTTCATTACTGTGATCTGATTAGTGTGCTCTGCAGGTTTACTATTGTTGTAGTACAAAGTGTGGGACATGAGAGCAGAATCCGCCCTCCATAAAAACAGCAAAGAGACTGTAAAGGAGGAGATGAAATGCAAAGCAGTGCAAGAACAGTGGCATGATGTGGGCTGCAGATGTAACTGGGCCAAAGGCTGCCTAAAAGAGTTACAGCGGATGGATTCAAGAGCTGATGGACTGAAGAGAAGACAGAATCAGAGGAGTTGGCATGGTCGATTAGAAGTGAGGAGGCCGGGGTCACGGCTTGAGGCTATTCCAATCTAAAGTATTGATTTCACCATTGTGGCATACAGATGAAGATGAAGCGCCTACCCGTGCGGGTCCGTGATCGGCACGGGGTGGGCCCCTGCTGAAAAGGAAAACCCCCCCGCAGGACTTGAAACGCCCCCTTGATAAATACATTTAATTATAATGAAACCAGCTGCAATGGATAATGGATCCACCAGGGGGAAGCGTGATTAAAAAGCTGCCACACTGGAACTCATGTGAAATAAACAGCTGATCTACAGGTATCTGATATAGCGGATATTTGTTAAGATCCATATGTCACGGATAGGATCATATTCTGTGCTAAATAAGAGACATGTAATAATTTACTAAACATCATCATGTTTTTATTTAACAAAATCATGTTTAATTCACGTTGGCGTAAGTACAAAACCATCGCTATGTTTTTAGATCAGGAAATGCAGCCCGGCTCAAACAAACGATTTTCAATAATCATCCTCACGATCATTTAATGTATCATATGTTCGCGAATTGAAATGAATGCACTAATACATGTAGGGCAATTCACCCTACATTTAATCATTCAAACAAAAATTATATTTTGTTTATTTTTAACGAAATAAATGTGGTTTAATCCATCATGAAATTAATAGGCCTATCTATATATTTTATACTATACTTGTACTGCTTACCGTTTTCATACTTTATATATCTTAGCATATTCTCACACTGTTCATACTGCTCACAGGCTGATACAGTATCTAGTGTATTCATACCCCTCATATTTTATTCTGTAGATTGTGTACATTACTTTTCACTTCACTCACTGCTTGTTGCACTCCTGGTTAGAAGCTAAACTGCATTTCGTTGTCTCAGTACCTGTAATATGTGCAATAACAATAAAGTTGAATCTAATTTTGAGCAGGAACTAATGTAGGCTATTTACTTAGTACATATCTGACATTAACGATTAAACACATTTGTGCATTCTTTATGAATGCAAACCGAGTCAAGCCGACTCCGGAGGAAATCATATTTTGTTTATTTTTAACGAAGTAAATGTGATTTAATCCACATAATTTACTGTGTTAATTGTTTACTGTAGTATTGTTTAACTTGAAGGTGCCTGATGTGAACATTTCAATCAATCAATCAATGTTTATTTATATAGCCCAATATCACAAATGTTACATTTGTCTCAATGGACTTTACAGTTTGTACAAAATATCAGTATGACAATACGACACCCTCTGTCCTTAGACCCTCACATCGTACAAGGAAAAACTTCCGAAGAAAACCCACAGTTTAAAGGGAAAAATGGGAGAAACCTCAGGGAGAGCAACAGAGGAGGGATCCCTCTCCCAGGACGGACAGACGTGCAATAGATGCCGTGTGTAAATTGAAAAGATAATACATTTGCAACATAGGTAGTCCAAATGTTTGGAAATGCATGTGTGTATAATAGGAAGATGAATCCACGAGGATATCCATCCAGGACCTATGATCCAGGACCACAGCCACGATTCAAGATCCAGGGCTCGCGATCCAGGACAGAGGAGCGCAGGATCATCCATGACTCCGGATCCCGGCGTATATAGACACCAAAAAGAAAGACATTTGGGGAAGCTGGGTTAATCGGAACATGAGAGTACACAAGTATAGACAGAGAGAAGGAAGAAGTAAGATGTCCCCCGACAAACTAAGCCTATATCAGCAAAACTAGGTGCTGAATCTAATCAGCCCTAACTATAAGCTTTATCAAAAAGGAAGGTCTTAAGCGCACTCTTAAAAACGGATAGGGTGTCTGCCGCCCGAACACAAACTGGAAGCTGATTCCACAAATGTGGAGCTTGATAAGAAAAGGCTCTGGCTCCCATTGTACTTTTAGAGACTCTAGGAACAACCAACAACCCTGCATTCTTGGAACGCAATGCCCTAGTAGGACAGTAGGGTATAATGAGTTCTTTAAGGTAAGATGGCGCCTGCCCATTAAGGGCTTTGTAGGCGAGAAGAAGAATTTTAAATTCTATCCTGTGTTCTATAGGGAGCCAGTGTAAGGCAGCCAGAACAGGAGTAATGTGGTCCCTTTTCCTAACTCTGGTTAGTACACGAGCTGCAGCATTTTGAATCAGCTGAAGCGACTTGACTGACTTCTTGGTACACCCTGATAATAAAGAGTTACAATAATCCAGCCTTGAAGTAACAAATGCATGGACTAGTTTCTCTGCATCGTTTTGAGGCAAGATATGCCTGATTTTCAGAATGTATTGTCTTAACTTTTTAAATGCCTCTGTGATGTGCTGCTACCCATTTTCCCCCCGGGACTAATAAACAAATACTATATATTGAAGGTCTATTGAATGGCCTTTGTATGTATTCAGTACAGTCTAGCCCAACCATTTACACCTTCCTTTTTTCCCGTCAAGAGTTTGAATTGGAGAAAGGTAATCGATGGTGCTTTTAAAGCCTATTGCATAATAACTGTGATTTATATTGCTTTTCAAATGCATGTGGCCACCCATTTACACTGCTCTTCCCGTCAAGAATATTGTATGAATAGAACTTAGTTAGATCACTTTACCCCACCCCGAAAATAAAAAGAGGAAACTATTTTCAAGTTAAGTTAAGTTTTCACTGAAAAGTCTATGTTAAAAAGCCTCAATCACCTTAATTCATGTAATAAAAACAAAAGCACATTGGCTGATTTTGGACCCCCTCACTAGCCTACTTTAATTAAATGTTTGATAAGTGCATGCAGATCACAGTACAGCTCAAGAATACTGTATGAATATCAATTAGTTAGATCACTTTACATTTCTGCAAATTAATTTTTTATCACACACGTCTCCCCGTCCCGAAAATAATAAAGAAAATCAAAAGAGGAAACAATTTTCAAGTTCAGTTTTCAACGTTTTATTTAAAATAACTGACATAACAGACACCATGCTGCAGCCTATCTGCTGCGGAAACCAGGACGAGCTATTTCGGGATCTGTTTTTCTGGGGCTCCTCAGTCTCTCGTTTACCCGGCTCCGGATCTTATGCCACTGGTCAATGTTCAGATTTGGGAACCGATTGGAAACATAGGACTCAATCTGTTGCTTCACATTGAGGGGAAGAGGCATTTTCCCATTGGTCCCAGTCCAGTTGGTTATTTTCACCATTCTCCCATATGTTACAAATGGTGTTATGGCCATGAACATATTAGCAGCATAGATCTCAGGGCGATGCTGTCCCTTAAAAAAGCTGTCCTAATAAAAACTTTCCTCTCGTTCTGAGGAAACAGCCCTGTTTGGTTCATCAGGAGTGACCGCCGACCCTGGAGTGACCGCCGGCCCTGGAGTGACCACTGGCACTGGTATGACCGGTGGCAATGGTGTTGCCGCCAACACCAGTATGGGAGTGAACGGGGTTGTCGCTTCTGGCTCCATAGGCTGTGGGTCTTCTTCGCCCACATGGTACCCAAACAGTCTTCGCCTGGGTTGGTACAGGCTGGTGTCCAGCTGCGTGTCCAGCTGTTCCTGCTGTGCTGGTGGGGTCCCTCTTTCAATATTTGAAAGTCTTTGAGAAAGAGTCTCTAGTATCAACCGTGTGGAAGCCCGCTCTGACTCTGCGGTCTCCAGTGCCGACATCATAGAAGCCTGCTCTGACTCTGCCGTCTCCAGTGCCGACATCATAGAAGCCCGCGCTGACTCTGTCGTATCCAGTGCCAACCTCACGGAGGCCTGCTCCTGAATCAGGGCGGACAATTGTGCCTCCGTTGCGGTCAAACGGATTTTAATAGCGCGGATTTCTGCATCACCCAATCCAGCCCAAAAATATGAATACCAGTGGTCACATGGAAATAAACAATATATTTTATAGCAGAGAGATGGTGTAAATATCAATGATTGACAATGAGGGATAATAGTACGTACCGCTTTCTTTTTAACTAGTCTGACTTTGCTTGCTTTTTTGGGCGCAGGGCTTTCAGACGGCTTCTTTTTTTTTGCAGCGGGGCGGACTTGAAGGGAGAGCTTCGTTTTGCCTATGAATACAGAATATAACACAATTAGACATAAGCACAGGTGAAATGAAAAAATAATCACACATACAGTAGGTCTAAAGGGCAGAGTATAGGTTATTAACAATCTGTCAGCTCACCTGTGCAAGACGTGGTTTCCAGGACTGGTAAAAAGTGGGAGCTTCCATTCTTCCTCGATTCTCACAAAGAAAAAACGTTGTGCGTTGTGCCAAAAGCAAGTTATGCACTCTATCTGTGAATCCTACATGGTGTTCGTTTCACCTGGAATGCTATTGGTGCGTCTAGTTTGAGCATACAGCCACACCCACTTGTGTAGGCTATTAATTAGCGTGACCGGCTTCTGGAATCCACGATTGCCTATGACAGCAAGGATGACGCGCATCAACAGAGAGAGGTCCCAGCAGGTCCGTGTCATGCGGGCAAATGGAAAATCAACCAGAGAAATCCAAGAACTCTTTGCAAGCCTTGGGATCGAAGTTTCACAGAGCACTCTGCAAAATCACTTTCAGGAGAAACCACCCATCCGCTCAGGTCCAAGGAAACTCCAACAGTAAGTAGCCTATACCTTATTTAATAGTATGGCTATACTCTATAGCACGTATCGTAAACAGCTGACATGTCACAGTTCTGCATTTCCCTGATGGCTTTTGTCTTTTTCTTTTACAGCAATATCGTGACTGCGATCGAAAATGCGACAAAGGCTGACAACAAACTCACGGCTCATGGCGTAAAGCAGAAAATCCAGGTGGACTTTGGGGTTTCACTAGGACTGAGCAGCATACGCAAGGCCAGGAGAAAACTTGGGTGGAAATATGGCAGGACCCGTTTCACTCCCATGATAAGAGATCACAACAAAGAGGCAAGGCTGAGACAAGCCCTCCAGTGGATCGAGTCTGGGGAAACTTGGCATGATGTGCTATTTACGGATGAATCCACAGTAGCTCTGGAACACTTTGCAAGGTACAGTTTCAACAAAAAGGACCATTCTGTTGCAAAGCCTCAGCCGAAACATCCAATAAAGTTGCATGTCTGGGGATTGATTTCGCGCCACGGTCCAGGCCCTTTGGTTATCTTTGAAGGAATCATGGATAGAATCTACTTTGAAAGCAGTATAATCAAGGAAGCTGCAGGTCCCTACATCAGGGAACATTTTGGGTCGGATCATCGTTTCTTCCAGGACAATGACCCGAAGCACAGCGCGGCTGCAGCTGGAATTGCTGCGGAGGGAATCAACTGGGTTAAAACTCCACCAGAATCTCCGGATTTGAATCCCATCGAGTTGGTCTGGCACTTGATGAAAGACTATATTCGGAAGGAGGCTAAACCAGGCTCGAAGCAGGAGCTGATGCAAGCGATAGAGGATTTTTGGAAGACAAGACTGACCCAAGACACATGTAGTCGACTAATTACAGGCCTCAATAAAGTCCTGCCATTGATTGTGCAAAATAAAGGTGGACATAGTGGAAAGTAAAATTGACCTTGTCATCAGGTTCTATAAAGTACTTCAATAAAAATACAAAATAATGTATGTGTACGTGTTTTACTGAACGAGCTGTACTGTGATTTGCATGCACTTATCAAACATTTAATTAAAGTAGGCTAGTGAGGGGGTCCAAAATCAGCCAATGTGCTTTTGTTTTTATTTCATGAATTAAGGTGATTGAGGCTTTTTAACATAGACTTTTCAGTGAAAACTTAACTTAACTTGAAAATAGTTTCCTCTTTTTATTTTCGGGGTGGGGAGACGTGTGTGATTAAAAATTCATTCGCAGAAATGTAAAGTGATCTAACTAAGTTCTATTCATACAGTATTCTTGACGGGAAGAGCAGTGTAAATGGGTGGCCACATGCATTTGAAAAGCAATATAAATCACACAGTTATTGTGCAATAGGCTTTAAAAGCACCATCGATTACCTTTCTCCAATTCAAACTCTTGACGGGAAAAAAGGAAGGTGTAAATGGTTGGGCTAGACTGTACTGAATACATACAAAGGCCATTCAATAGACCTTCAATATATAGTATTTGTTTATTAGTCCCGGGGGGAAAATGGGTAGCAGCACATCACAGAGGCATTTAAAAAGTTAAGACAATACATTCTGGAAATGTTCACATCAGGCACCTTCAAGTTAAACAATACTACAGTAAACAATTAATACAGTAAATTATGTGGATTAAATCACATTTATTTCGTTAAAAATAAACGAAACAGTATAAATACACTAGATATCCACAGCAGCCCAGCCTGTGAGCAGTATGAACACCAATGAGCGCTCAGCTCGAGATACCAGCGAGTCGAGAGAGAGAATGATATCTGCATTTTCTCTTTTGGTTTGATTAGGACACATCCTGGGGATTGTGTTTACAAACATTGACCAGACCGTTCACCAGCCCCCCACCCCCCATGTTGCCTATGCTGTCCTGCGAACTCTTTGTTTAAAACGAATTGGCTATCGGAATGTGTGGAGGAATTCTCCCAAGGGTCACATTCCACAGCTCTCCCCCCCCCCCCCCCCCACACTCCTGTGATCTCCCATCCTCCAGTCTGTAGGTTTGTGTTTGCATATTTCTATCCCGTAATTCATACTAGTCCTCTCACGCACATACATTCTCCTTACAGTATACATACATAGGCTATATGAGTCCGTGTATCTACGGACCATTTGTTTTCTTTATTAAAAAAGTAAACGGAAGAGCGTCTGAGAGGCGTTTTTGCCCTTTTGCTTGTTACCTTACTAAATGGTCTAATGGTCAGTGGAGCGAGGGGGGGAGGCCCGCGAAACTCACGGAAGTGATTTCAAAACAAAAAGCACTCGTTTGCTTGGAACAAAGAAAACGGCCAAGACACACATTGAGTCCAGAAAATGAATGTTATTAAGGGCTGTAAATATAATAAGCCTGTGTCTAAAATTGACAACAGGCTTATTATATTTACAGCCCTTAAGATACACTTTTGTGTTTAACAGCTGACCACTACCATGACATACTTTGTTTGAGTAGATTTCGCATGAGAGCAAAATGTATAAATATGAGCATTAAATTATATGAATATGAGAACAAATGCATGAATGTGTGAGTGACAATATATGAATGTGTGCATTGAAATATGATAATATGAGAGCAGAATGTGTGAGTGTAAATATATACGTGTGTGAGAGTGAAGATGTATGTATGTAAAAGGAGAATATATGTGTGTGAGAGTGAAAATGTATGTATGTAAAAGGAGAATATATGTGTGTAAGAGTGAAAATATGCTGCATTTTGAATGTCCGATAGTCCACCATTTCCACCGGAAATATCAAACATTTAATAAAAGTGAAAAACAATGAACAAGACTTAACGTATTCATCATAATTAATTATATTTATTTCGTTTGGATGTAGGATTTTTGACTTTGTTTAGAGCAGTGATCTTCTACTATATGAACATTTTGGACCCAAAATCACAAAAAAAACGTAAAAACAGATTTTGAAAATTATATTATTTTTCATAGGTAACACAAACAACGAAACCATTTAAAAGCTGGAAATATATACATGGGATGTCACTATGATAATGTGAAAGTTTGATTGAGGTAGCATGGGATTTCATTCTGATAAGGCAAAAGTGTTATTATAAATATAATACAAATATATATATATACACATTAAGTACAAAAATCAGTTTTTTCTGTCTTTATCTGTGCCACGCTTCAAAGCGGTTTCTGTCAATAGATGAGAGTAACACCTACGTCACTTCCGGGCGAAAATTACGGCTCCGCCCACTTTTGGGGGAAAACAAATTTGTCAGTTGAACGGCGGTTAATACAAATTCTGAAGTTTTTTCCAATCTGATCAGAAAATTAAGAAAACCGGAGATTTTTGGATCTTCAAAGAGCCCGATTACAATGGCCAGACAGGCAAACTATTACATGAAATCATTGGAAAACGACGATCGGGCTCGATATATGATTAAATTAAAAGCAGTAGGCGATCAATGTCCATTCAGTCTGCCGGTGGACCAGTGGACAAATGATCCGACTCAATGGCCTGAGGTGTCATATCCTGACATCTATAACTACCTCATTGAATCTCCAGGTAGTTTGTATAGGACGTCATTAAGACACATTATTTGTCCGTTTTAATAGTCTGTCCAATTTGCGTTACTGTTTAAACTATAAATATGTGTTATACAATAACGTGTTAAATAGGGGGTTTACCAAGCTAATTAATGATAGCATCTAGTTATAGGTAGGGTTGATAATTGACGATTTTATGTTATAGTCTATCTTTATAATCTCAGTACCATTGCCCATGGTTGTACTACTAATGTTTTTTTAAATGTTTTTAGATGTGACAGAGCAGGTTTAGAGATGTGTGTCTGCTAACTTGTCCTCTAGGGATTTACACAGCAAGTTCAATGAAGAACTTCAGGTCTCTGGAAGCACATACCTTTTTTACCAGTGGCTGGGTGGATGTGGTTCTTCACCACAAACCCTGTGCTGACACAACAGTCTTCAAGACCCATGTAAAGCCATCATGGAGAGTTACAGATAAACCCCACAACACCTGGGTTGCTGTTAACAAGACTGGAGAGGTCACAGCTGCTCACTGTGATTGCATGGCAGGGTAAGCTGACTGCATAACACTAATAGTACAGTCACAATGCCACCTATGTAATCCTTCAGAAGGGAAGAAATGCTTTTGTTATTTGGTGAAAAAGTATTTATTTAAAACATATATTTTTTACTCTAGACTAGAAGAAAGCTGTTCCCATGTCGGAGCCCTGCTTTTTAAGTTGGAGGCATCAGTTCGTCTTGGATATACAAGTGTGGCACCAACCAGCATGGCCTGTGCCTGGAATAAAGTCTGCACGAAAAAAGTTGAGGCAGACATGGTCATCAATATAGACTTCTATAGAGACAAAGCCAAAAAAAGGGACACAGGAACAAACTGCAGGGTCATTCCAATGGCGAATGAAGAAAATAAACAACAGTTCTTGGAAATGCTGTCTGCCTCCGGAGAACTGCCTGTTGGTCTGAGCACTTTCAAGGCTTTTGCAGACCCTTTCAAACCAAAGCCTTGGTACCAAAATCTGTCAGAATTTTCAGATGATCAGGTACAGGCTGTAGAGGAAACTTCTGTGTAGCTATGCAGTGGGAGTCACCGACTCAGGAAGGAGACACGGTAGGAGCAGTAGCTTTGATGTCAAACACTGATGGTTTATTTGGAGTTACGGCCGGAGGATTCACATCACAAGTCCAAGAGCCAGAGGTTCTGACTTCACGGTAGAGTTGCCACGTCAATTCTGGAGAGCCTCTCTCTTGCCAGCCCATTTAACTGTTTCCACAGAGAGTCATCAACATGTTTTGATAAGATAGCTTTAGATAGTTTGGGCACACTAAGTTACCAGCTTCCGCCACTTATGGCCTTGCATATGTCATGCCCTGGAGTCCTCAGACAACAGAGAAGGAAGTGTCCCAGTGTACCCACAATACAGACCATCTGTGACCCAGTATTGACCGGTCACAGAATGGGAACAATAACATTATTGGCTGAAACAGCCTGTGTCCTTAAAGGAGGTAAACAGACGTCAAGGTTTGTCCTGTATGTCACATCTTGGCGTCTATGATAATTATTTCCATAACAGTCCACTCTTTTTATCATTTATGATAACCTAAAAACATTAGTCTAATAATAATTTGGTCAATAATTAACTCAATAGGCGTCTCCAGATTCGAGTGTGGTCTCACCTTACATTAATTACATCACAAAGTAGAATAAGATTGAAACATTCAATCACAATGATTGATACAGCCAATCATAATAGGAAAAATCATCTCTCATCAGTGTTTGATCATCTTTTGTCAAAAGCATAATAATGAACAAACATAAAACACAAATGCATAAATAGCTAAATATTTGTTTTAAACTAATATCCTTTATCATTTACCATTAGTTAATTTCACTTATCAAACTATAAAATCAAAACCAGCTTGCCGCTTTAAAGATTTACTTCAAGGCAATCACTAGTCAAAAGCATGTTAAAACTCAGGATCGTAAGAGATCCAGCTAAAAATTCACAGTTAGAGTATATAATTCACAATGGTGATTTGATCAATCTGTAATCTGCAAAAGTGCAGTGTCCTCAATTTTAGGATTACTTTTACGTTTACTTAAATACGCTTTAGTCAAGAGTAAGGCAGGTAGTGAAATCAATACATTCATTTTAGTCAAGTACATTGTTCAAAATCTGAAAAGGAAAAGTTAGGCAAATATTCAAAGACTTTTGTAAAAACCTGGAAAGGAAGGATTAAACATTCTTAAAACTTGAATTATTACATTTGTAAATGCTACCACTGATCTGTACCAAATTAAGTCTATCAAGTATTCCTATTAGCCATACTTACCTGAGCATCTACTTATGGTACTTGGAAAGGATTCTTCTGTGTTTATCTAATGTTGAATGTATAATATCAATTTCTTTAAATTATACTTCTCTAATTTGAGGATCAAATATGCTACATAATTGTTATATGAAATATTATAAATATTGGTTTTGGGCCAAAACTGAAATTAATCCAGTACTTGAAACATCATGGATAATACATTAAAGAGTAGTGTTGTTAAGCCTGATTGCTGGACGATTAAGGATATTAACATTATCTGTGATAATAGTAGAAATATCTTATGATTCAATACTTTATAATCTGAATTAATTTTGTTTAGTGCGAAAGTGTAATCCGATCCGGCAAAAATATATTAATCACCACTATTCAACACATGTCTGGTCATTGGAAATATAAAGACAGTCATTAATTGTACATCTGTAAACATCCAAGATATAAAATCAATTCAAAGTTCATCTTTGTACGAGAGCTGTAAAAACGTGTCCTTCAGTCTTTCTGACTCGTTCTCCTCCTCTCTTTATGACAAAGAGTGTCTGGTGTGTGTAAAGGCATCCTGATACTGTAGATTAGCACGGAGGTGCTGATTGGCTCAAACTCTTCCTCAGAGCGCCATATTTAAACTCCCCAATTGCTCTGCTTTTGTGTGGCTCATTCAGTGAGCACTGTAGTTGATCCCCCCAGTGAAACGGAGGCTCATCCGCCTGCATTCCTTCTGCTATCTGCTTGAGAGCAGTGCCAGACAAAACTGCGTATTCCAAGTGGCGCATCCAGGTCTCCCCCCGTGATGGGAGAGGTTAGGAAGATATCTGCCCCTCCAAGAAACAAGGAACCTTGTATGAAGCCTCTGAAGTCCTCGCTCGTCCCGCAGGGTTGTCTGCCTGAGCCCACCGAGCAGAAAGATGAAGAAGCATCCCATCTCCTCAGATAGTTGAAGATTAGAATCCTCTCATCTCGAACGACCTCGTGCCTCCTTGCCCGTAGATGGGGTGCCCTCTGCAGCCGGAGAGTGTGACCATCTCTCTAGGCCCCTCAGAATTATTTGGGAGCCTTCCTGACACATGCATAAATGTAAGGTTTGTGTTAGTCATTTAACATGCAAGAATCATATACTCATCAGTCCAAAGTAGAGAAATGTTATTGTAATTTAAAGGTGAGCTAACCCTGCGGATATCACCCCTTCTCAATGATTCTAAATGTGAAATTAATTCACAATTTACCGTTTGATAACATATTAGTTTATCAGAAATATTTTCCTCTTCCATAAAACAGGTTTGAGAAATAAATGTTCCAATATAAAATCAATTACTCAATATAATTGACTCTTCCCTCCCCTTTCTTACATATGTCTCATATGAAATAATAATTTAGGAGTCTATTTAAGCATGGTGTAATCTATTATCTATTACTCGAGAAGACTCAGTATCACCTGTGTGCAGCTTACAAAAAAACAATTGTGAGAAACATATATTATGCAGGAACTGTATACCTTTGTTGAAAAACAAAGCATATCTGATTTGGGAGGAAAAGCTTCATCCCCTTAACATCTGAGTTACCACTGAAAGCATAGCATGAATGATAGTGGGTATCTGAGGGTGTTATTACTGAGAAATGTCAAACACATTCAAAACCTTACATTTGAAAACAGGTTTGCATTCCTTCTCTTAAAATGACGTTATCATTGGAAACAATAAAAGCTAATTGTTTTTATGTAGAATCTATCAATTGAATCGTTAGAGCAGAACATAATGGTCGAATTGTAGCCTGAGTACCGTGCAGCCTTCAGTTTCACCAGGTGGAAACATGGTCCATATAATGTGAATACATGTAGAACTAGACATTAAGAGGCCCCTGACATTAGGCCTATTTTTTTTTAAATAGTAGGGGCTTTTAACAGCTTGCCAACCTACAGGCATCCTCTGCATAGCAGTATGAATAGCCTTAAAAAAAACAACCCACTCTGCGGTAACGAGAGTCATATTTCTGAACCAAATGCCCTAAGTTAAGCCATTAGTCCCATCTGACTGACCCAAGGGTTGGTGCTGGTGTGACCGGGAGGCTTCCAGGTGTTCAAAGCAGATGTCAAGCTTTCAGTTCATGGCTTGGTGGGGGGAGTGGCCCACGTGAGACAGTATTGTTCAGTTTGAGGAGCGGCATTGTCTCTGGAAGCAGGGAATGGTGTCCATTCTCGGACCAGACCATTAATGTCATTTCATGTAGAGCAGCCATAGCATCTCTGTGACTGCACTCAGCCGGACTGTCAGAACTGGGTGAGTCTTAGTGAAATCGTCCAAGGCCATAGACAGAATGGAACCACGTACCAACAAAAGGGACACAAGGTCATCAATGTCTCTCTTTACCATTGGCCTAATTGCACAACAAATTAGTGGGAAAAATGTGGAGCACTAATCCATCATGTGAAATGTTGAGTTAATCTAAATAATTCCTTATGGGTTGAAATCAAATTAACATTAGAACTAAAGTCAGTCAAAATTGGACTTTGCACGGATCAGAATCTAAGCAATACACCATTTTCCCAGCTCTGTAATGAAAAAGATAACAAGATTAGGTACATTACAGGAGTGTTAAAATACCCAAACATGCACACTTATCTTATTCTAGTAGAGATCAGAGGACAAGGTCTAATGTTGTGAACAAAATGATCAAATCAAAGTTATTTTGTTTATTGTTATGTACCTAATTTAATTTAATAATTAATCTTGAATTACTAATAACTTTAAAGAAGGGAACAATTTACAATTTGGATAAAGTGATTACTCATCCAAAGTGTGTGTGTGTGTGTGTGTGTGTGTGTGTGTGTGTGTGTGTGTGTGTGTGTGTGTGTGTGTGTGTGTGTGTGTGTGTGTGTGTGTGTGTGTGTGTGTGTGTGTGTGTGTGTGTGTGTGTGTGTGTGTGTGTGTGTGTGTGTGTGTGTGTGTGTGTGTGTGTGTGTGTTTGTCTGCCCAAGGTTTAAAACATTTGGGACAGCACAGCAGTGAGAATGTTATGAGAACCAATCTGTTGTTTATACTAAACTCGAAGGAAGCTAGACTGGAACATTTTAAATAAATCAAAACACTTGCACATTAATTAAATACATTTCACATTTAGCTCGAGCTGGGTTCAATACTTTTCTTTATGGTATTTAAAATTGGGCTCGAGTAGAACCCCTGGATTTGGCTTGCAACACAAAATGATACTGAGTTTCTGTAGGACTTGGGAGTGTTATGATTCAAAGTGTGGGCCTGTGAAAGAGAGGCTCTTGGAAAACAACACCTATTTTGTAACTGTAATGACTTATTTGAAAGAAATTACAACATTATACTTTTAAAGAATTGCTCAATTAATTTAACACATGTATTATGCACACAATAAAAACTTCAACAAATATATTGATCCTGGCTTAACCAGCAACCTTTACTCTGTTGTTCATAAAGCTCGGTTTCAGAAAACGTGTCAGTAGTTTAACAACTATTTTAATTTTAGTATTGTCTATGGAGACCAATTGGTTGATACGAGAAATATTTTGAAGCATAAAGAATGTTAAACTATTTTTAAAACTGTAATTGAACTTCAACTTATATTAATTCTCCGATTCCAGTGGCCAGTTGAAACAGAATAATTAACACAGTTTCCATTTTGCTGCAACAGCGCAAAAGGTTTCAACAACAATTAGTATTATGTCTGAGTCTAGTTCTGCTTATCTGCTTTGTTTCGGAATGTGTTCAATACATTACGTTTATATTCATTATTACCATACAATACATAGATTAAGAATAAATGAAACAAATAATACAACATTGACCTACAAAAGCAGATTTTGCAACCCTGATCTCCTCAGGCAGGTCTCTGAGGGTCTCGGGGCGCAGGACGGGCATAGGGTTTATACAAGGTCACAAAGATATCTTAACATTCCAGCAATACCATTTAAGAATGGATTCTTAAAGCAATATAATCTTCTTTTCTTCTCACACCTAGCGCTCACCCTGAACAGTGTGCTTCTTGTTTACATTTTTCCCTGCACACTCAGAGGCAGGACATATAAACATTCTTTATTTTTCTCAGGTCATTTACTTTTGGTGAGATAACTAAAGTTTAGTTCATTTTACCCTGTCTATGGACTGATTCATTATTAGTTGTTACAAAACATACACAAGACGGCGGGAGAAACCAATATAGACCCCCCATACAAACAATCAGACAAACAAAACATGAACTCGTAATAAACACCAGCGCGACAGCAAAGCTCATCCAGCTCAATTTAGTCCGGATTTAAGAGAGATCTTAGAGGGGGGGGGGGAATTATCTCCAGTGGGGTGTCTTCTCACGCCTCACCCTTGTATACAAGTGATTTATCGGTGCCTGAAAGCCGTCCAAGAGGCGATAACTAGCTTATCCTCTTGCGACAACCACTAGGCTATTTGTTTCTAGTGGCGCTGTGCCCCCCCGATCGGAACCCACAGACTTTTTTCCCTGCCCTTTCTCTCCAAACAACAGCTCAGTTGACTGTAGTCCATACGACCAGCCTATATACACTTGCTATCGAGTTCACCTCAAGGTGAAACACAGTTTGCCTATGCTTGCTTGCCACTACACACCTCTGATCAATTAGCCTATAATTGTATGTATGCACTCCTGACCGCCACCTGCTCCAGAGAACCGGCGCATCGGGTAATGCACGCACTTCGCGCTGGCCCGTCTTACTATGAGAAAGCGGTCCTAAACAACCAGTGCTTTTAGACCGTCCCGTTTGAAGGACGGCGGTGCCGTGAGTTAAAGCCTAGACAAAAAAACTGTGATTTTCTCCCTCTCCGCCTGCACTGCTCCAGCCCCACACACACACAGGGAGGTTTTACACACACACACACAAGGCTGCAGCTGGAGCCGTGTTTTTACAGAGAGGTGATAGCAGTAAATATCTCTGGCTGCTTATTTTCAACTGCTATGTTTGGCCGCTAAGACCCTCAAAATCCGGCAATTTGTCCAATACAAATCTTTTACATTGCTTTCAATTCACACAGAAGCTCTACTTCACTGATGCCCTTTCTTTAAGGTATCTCTAAACATGAGCTGTGTATGCCTGTATGGCACTTCCGTCCCGACCAGCACACAGAGGAAATCAGCCAGGACTGAGTCCCCAGACACTGATCCCCTGGGTTTAACTATCCCCAAATGTTCATTAACCAAAAGGAAATGCAGCTGATCAGTTTCACAGGTAATTTTAGGATACCGTCAATCACAGATTCTGATAAGGCAATGTCCAAAGTAGATTTGAAAATCCCACTTACCAGAATCTGAAGATCTGTTGGCATCCTGCCGACAACGCCAATTTGTAGAGGAAACGTCTGTGTAGCTATGCAGTGGGAGTCACCGACTCAGGAAGGAGACACGGTAGGAGCAGTAGCTTTGATGTCAAACACTGATGGTTTATTTGGAGTTACGGCCGGAGGATTCACATCACAAGTCCAAGAGCCAGAGGTTCTGACTTCACGGTAGAGTTGCCACGTCAATTCTGGAGAGCCTCTCTCTTGCCAGCCCATTTAACTGGTTCCACAGAGAGTCATCAACATGTTTTGATAAGATAGCTTTAGATAGTTTGGGCACACTAAGTTACCAGCTTCTGCCACTTATGGCCTTGGATATGTCATGCCCTGGAGTCCTCAGACAACAGAGAAGGAAGTGTCCCAGTGTACCCACAATACAGACCATCTGTGACCCAGTATTGACCGGTCACAGAATGGGAACAATAACATTATTGGCTGAAACAGCCTGTGTCCTTAAAGGAGGTAAACAGACATCAAGGTTTGTCCTGTATGTCACATCTTGGCATCTATGATAATTATTTCCATAACACAGGCAATAGAGGAAGAGACAAAAGACCAGGCAGAATGTTCATCTTGGCACCAGCAGAGGGTTGGGAGGGTGACAGGTACATCAGTACATAGAGTTATCCACACATCTCTTGAGAAACCATCAAAATCACTGCTGAGGGATATTGTGCGGAAAGAGTCACGCAAACATCCGCTGAAAACACCGGGCATCATTTGGGGTAGGGAACACGAAAAAGATGCAATTGAGACATACAAGTATGCACTGTGCCTTACAACTGCATATACAGCACCCACTTTAATTAACATCTCCAGTGACATATATAAACCCCACACAAGCATCAGTATTCAACGGGCAGGCTTCCGAGTGTGCAGAGAGAAGCCCTACATTGGTGTAAGTTGTGATGCTTATGTACACTGCGTTTGCTGTGGAAAGGGGGTGGTTGAGGTAAAGTGCCCCTTGAAGTGGAATAGTGATTTGTCAGCTGATCACTGGCCAGCAGACAAGAGAGGACATCTGGAGACTTTGTTGTCGCTGAGGACCAACCACAGCTACTACACCCAGGTAATACAATAAATAACAACTCATAAGGAATTGTATTATCTGTGTTTTGTTAATTGCAGGTAAGTAGTTGGAGTCTATGCTGTACTTTTTCTTCCTCTTTTTTTACAGGTGCAGATGCAGATGTTTGTGTGCAAAACAACCTATGCAGACTTCATCACCTGGCAAAGCAAACCGTTATCTTCCGTGTCCAACAAGATGAAGATTTTCAGTGTCAGGCAGTGGACACCATTAGCCGTTTTTGGGCCAAGCACATCTACCCACAGCTGGCGGGAACCACAATCCCAGATACAGAGCTGGAGCTTCAGGTATAAAACATTTTCCTTAGAGACTGCAAATACACTGTCTGTTATATCTTTATACTATGTAATACATGGCACACAAATATTATGAAACAATACAAATAATCACAAATTATGTATAACAATTTCAGGAGTCAACAGACAGTGCTGTGTCAGACACAGAACAGGAGCTTCAGGTAAAACACAAAACCTAAACAATTATTTATAATTATAGTTCATTAACATTTGCGAGCATTTGTTGTTAGGTGGCTGTTAGGTTAATACTAGCTAAGACAATTCCTAATACATAGTTTATTTACATTTACAGAATAATTACGTGGTGTCAACTGTCATTCCTGGAAGGAGAGCAGAGCAGTAAGGTAGATTAAAAAAGCTGAAGGATAGTCATTGAAGAGTTGTTCTTTTGCTGCCATGGCCCAAACTAAGTGACTCAAAGAGAAAAAACAGCAGGACTGATTTGACCTATACATCCCCCTGTCTGTTTTTATTGAACACAATGCTACCTGACATGTTGACCAAGGCGGCACAGGTATGTACTATCTTGTCAATGGTGGCTACATCCCTGTTCTCCATCTCGTCCCGCAGGGTCTTTACGAAGCAAACAGGGAGCGGCCCATCCAGGATGTGGAATCTTCGCTTCAGCACACCGATCACCCGTTCTGTTCACCCATCAGTTGTTTTTAAAATATAGTATAAAACTTCACATTTTACCATTGTTCTCAGTAATTGTTTGTTAAGTACTTTGTTTGCACTGTTATACAATTTGCTACAGTCCGTTAGTGCTGTTTTTTATATAAC
This sequence comes from Gymnodraco acuticeps, assembly GCF_902827175.1. NCBI lineage: Eukaryota > Metazoa > Chordata > Actinopteri > Perciformes > Bathydraconidae > Gymnodraco > Gymnodraco acuticeps. The sequence continues at coordinate 113,235 of NW_022990219.1, read as the reverse complement.
TTAATTTAGTAAAAGAGTTAATTTATTTTCCATCATATTGATATGTGCAATAGTTTACCAGTCTGTGGATAATGAATGTATACTTACCAATATGAATTCGACATTTTGATTTCATTCTTGATTCTTCAACGTCTTTGCCTGGGAGTTGTTTCCTGCCGAGAGTGAAGGCTGGGGTTTCGAGACTGGCACCAATAAGGCAAACTCATCTTTCAGAGTAAAACCCCGATCAGCCAAGATCTAAAACAAGTAATGCATAAGATGTAGGCCTTTTGCTTTTAATGTTTGCAGTCAAACAGTAAATAACAACACTTGTCCATAATGATTACCAAGAAAATGCATGTGATGAACTGTTAGTGTAGAATATGTGCACTTTATGTAAGATGAAACATTACCTGGTCCCCAGGATGGTGGTAGAGGGGTGAAATAAAGCCAGATTCCCTAACTATCTTGACATCTGATGCTCTTCCTCCCCAACCTTTGGACAAGAAGGTGATGTTTCCTGCAGGACTACACACTATGAAATATTTGACTGTAGTCCACTTTTTATAATTAGAGTATGATTTTGCCCTGTTGAAAAGAAGAAACAAAAACACGGTTAGATGAACAGGACTCATTTTCAAGTTTAAGATTTCAAACCTTTAATGGACCTTTATTTATTTTCAATAATACATTTCATATTTGATATGATGCATGCAGCGGCTGGGTACAATGAGCATCCCTCTATCTGAGCATACATTTAAAAAATAAGACCTGTAAATTATCAAACTCATTCGTATTACTTATTCAGACCTGTGTACGAACACTGTCAAAGCTACCTGGCTAACCCATAAATATTGGTACCTTTACCTGGCTTTAAGGGCTTTTGGATGTTCAATTCTGATCTCGAAGCAATCTATAATTGATGTGAGGCGCGGAAAGTTGGCCTTCATCACTGGTGGTATGGTTTGGGTGATGCACTCCCTGTCAGGCCAGTGAATGAGGAAAGTGATTTTCGCATACAAAAGATTCAGCCAACGTTGGAATATGTGGCGGACGGTGGGTTCTGGTTTGTGTAGTATTTGGCTCAGCAAAGCAATCGATGGATTTTGGCGTAGCTTGAGCAAGCAAAGGAAGAGCTGGTTCTGGGTAGACAATCTAAAACCTTTTGGTGATGATTTGATGAACTGAACTAAATATCGGTGAAGACAGTCCAAAACTGACCAGCTGAGCCCAGTCATGGCCCTGCATGCACTGTCGTTTCCTTTAATAGCATGAACAGACAAACGCTCCTTAGACCAGTTCTGGAGTTCTCTTCTTGCCTCATCTCTTTCTCTTCTTGCCTCATCTCTTTCTCTCCTGAGATTGGCAACCTCTATGGCAATGGAAACCTGCTGCCTATGTAATGCTGGCGTGTCACTCAGTTCATAATCATCAGAGGGCTGAGGAAGTGAATCCTCAGTGAAAGGGGTTTCAGGATAAGCTGTATCAAAATCTTCAGGGGTTTCAGTAGGAGAAGCCTCTGTAGGTGGCTTTATTCGCTGCCTTTTTGCTGGCAGGACCTCATGCTGAGAAACAGCATATCTCCTTTGGTATCGCTTTAGCCTCTTAGAGCCTTCTGACGATGGTCGTTGTGGGAATATGGATGGAACATAATCTGGATGCTCGCCGTCATTCACATGGTATCCTTAAACCATGAAGGTAGGTGTTAGCCAAATACAGAGACAAACTTGACAGTTTTTTGGTTAAGTTCACTGCGCCTATAAAATATGTAGATCATAAAACAATTACCATAATGACTGTTTTGATAATAACCCGCCCCCCCCCCCCCCCCCCCCCCCCCCCCCCCCCATTTCGCTCAATATTCACCAATTTGAACTTTTAAATGAATTGATAAATTTGCTTCAGTCTGAGCCAAATGAGCTGTTCTCTAATGTCACCCTGTGTGTACAGGCAGCAGGCTAATTTCCTTGGTTTGTCCGTTTTTTATATTTCAATACAGCATCTACTTCCACTACTTAAACTTTTAACATTACATCTATTTACTTCAACGATTGATATTAGCCTCGTTAGCCTCATCATTTACCTGTGATGAAGTGTTTACCACAGACGTACACGTATTGACTGGCCGGGTCCCATTGATTGTGATTTTCGTCCTATCTGTGAATAGCCTGAAGCCACAGAGCTCTTCTTTTACTGTCCCTTTTTCTTAGAGGAAGTACAGAAAAACGTAACTCCGGGGTTTTTTTTATGTTTGAGGTGCAATACACGACAGAGCAGCTTTTTGGCATCATAAAACAATTATTTTCCGCCTCGCACAACAGCTGGCGAAATGACAGCCCCGCCTGCTGCTTTTAATTTAACCAGCTTTTAATTTAACCAGCCCGATCGTCGTTTTCCAATGATTTAATGTAATAGTTTGCCTGTCTGGCCATTGTAATCGGGCTCTTTGAAGATCCAAAAATCTCCGGTTTTCTTACATTTCTGATCGGATTGGCAAAAACTTCAGAATTTGTATTGACCGCCGTTCAACTGACAGCGTTGTTTTCCCCCAAAAGTGGGCGGAGCCGTTATTTTTGCCCGGAAGTGACACATTTGTTACTCTCATCTATACGACACAGAGGGCAACATCACAGGTTCCTCCTCCTCCATGTCAAAAAACAAGCTTAAAGAGCCTGTGACACGAGTTTCCCCCATCATCCAAACCCATCAATTTGAGTAAATATTGTCCCCTTGAAAACCGTTACTGAACTGATTTTGGATATTTGTACTTTGATAACCATTAATCTGCCCTTCAATGTTGACCATTTTCTGGATCTTCTCTGGGATTCTTCAAGTCCCGCCAAATTATGTGTGACGTCATTGCGGGCACAGCGCTCCAGCTGCACCGTTCAGGATCCCAGCATCTGCATGTAAACGCACGATGGCGCACACAGCAGCAAGCTCAGACAGCGATGACAGTTTAATTTTGAACGTGTCTGAGAGCTCATATGAGGCTGAAGGATCGCTTTATGTTGTATCTGTTAGAAGTTTAGGAATTAGGTGCGTCAATATGGGCGATCATACGGTCACTAGCCAGTGGGACTAAAAATCATCCCGGGACTCTCGACCGGCCCACTTCGGTACCGCTAGTAAATTGTCAACAGGGGGAGTGGGGGATGTCAGGGGCGGCGGGTGCTGTAGATAGTAAATGTAAATATGTAAATATTTGTGTCACTGCATCCTGGTAAAATACAAATATAATGCAATGTCTGTGTCTTTGACATTAGCGCTGCTAGCCACCTGTGCCCTGTACTACGAAGCCAGTTCAACAGACTCTGGATATGTTTGAGTAACAAACAAACTAACAACAACAAACTAACAAACGAGATCTCGCTAAGCGGTCCTACGACGCTGGTTATCAACTCGGTAAATCAAGCCAGGGTTTCTCTCTCCAGCTGAGAGCGCATTCATGTCTAAGACACGAGTGGATCTGACTTTAATTACATTTGACTCGAGTGTTTCGTCAACATAATGTGTTGCTTAAAATAATACTTCTCTTCTGCATACAGTATGTGACACTGTAAGTGTTGCACGGCCAGATACGGCTGGAGAAGCTGACTCAGATAAGGAAATATATGATACATTATATGATCGATGATCTGATTGATGATGTAATATGAATGATAAGTGCGACACGTCGGCGTCTTCTCTGCATACGGCAGTTTAAACTGTATTTCCTTTATCCTGTAATATGACTTGAGAGATTTAAACTCCGCACACTGAGTTGATCTCTTTTCTATAGACGCCAGAGGCGGGCAGCGTCAGGTAAAAAAAGTTATTTAGCCTTCCCAAACCTGAACCTCACGCGCCGCCTATGGGGGATGTGCTAGTGACTTATCCGACCGGCCCACTTCGGTACCGGCCCATCGGGGTCCCAGCCCAGGTAAACTGTCAACGGGGGGAGCCTCGCTGCGGGGAAACGGTGGACCTGGTGTCCCGATCGGAGTGGGAATAATAATAATAATAATCCGTGCATTTTATCCATTAATTTCCCCAACATTGTGGTGAAAAAAACACACGTTTAATCCCCATGTTGGTGTACTACAACTAAAAAAAGCATCGGGTGGTTTTCTCATCAGGAAATGCAGACCGGCACAAACAAACGATTTTGAATCATCATTCTCACGATCATTTAATGTATCATATGTTCGCCGAATTGACATGAAAGCACTAATAAATGTAGTTTCATCCACTTGAGTTTACAACTACAAAAATAATCGATTTGTTTTTATATCACATCCTATGGGAGGAAATTCAGCAGCTCTCACTACCGATTTTTAATCCTAATGTAATCATCATCTTCACCACGATCATGTTCGCCGAATTGACATGAACGCACTGACAAATAGGAATATACTGTAGTCAACTTCATTAAAACGTTATTAACGTGCCTAAACTCAGTAATTCACCATTTCTACGCATGACAACACACTTTGTCCGTGTTTGGCTCTCTCGCCGCACAGTGAAGCGTTCCCGCATTGACGTCACTTCCGGCTTCCCCCAAAACTTCAAAATGAGTCGAAGGATTTTCCCCGCGATGTTCGAAATTATTGATATTTAACGGAACGGTATCGCTTTTTCTTTTTTAAACTGACGGTTCGAGATTACTAGTAGCTCAATATTTCATTGCACAACAGTTGTTGGGATGCTGTCACAGGCTCTTTAAAGTTTGACTCATGTTCAGAGTTCTCTTCATCATAGTTGAATCTTCAAAACTCTAAATCTATCTAACTATATCTAAATTCTCAATGTTTGTCTGTCACGTTACTTCAATCCAGTCTCCCGCCGTCTCTCTTCGTCTCCCGTCGCCTGTCTTCGTATATCTTCGTCTCTCTCATTTCCCGCCGTCTCTCTTTGGTTCCCGCCATCCCTCTTCGTCTCTTTTCGTCTCGTTTCGTATCACTCCGTTTACCTGATTACCTCACCCCCTCCCTGGTAAATACATCCTGTTGAGCAGAATCTACAGTTTCCAGTATTTTCCGTTTCGTAAAATTATCAAATACGGCGAAGATATTAAAATATGTGCTTCCATTATTCATACTTCTGAAATATATCTGTATTAACTTTCTATCATCGTATGTCCGTGTTTATTTGTGTCTGTTTATTGGGTCTTTTTGCATGAAACAAAGACTGGCATATAGTTTCAAGCCAGTACTTTCGACAGAAATACACATATACATCCTGTTGAGCAGGATCTACAGTTTCCAGTATTTTCCGTTTCGTAAAATGATCAAATGCGGCGAATATATTCAAATATGTGCTTCCATTTTTCATACTTTTGAAATGTATTAACTTTATATCATCGTCTCTCCGTGTTTACTGGGTCTTTTTGCATGAAACAAAGACTGGGATATAGTTTCAAGCCAGTACTTTCGACAGAAACACACGGCAATGGCTGCTTCTCAGGTCGATTAAATTAAATCCTTGCTTCCCTCACTTGCGTCGTTTCCCTGCGTTTAGTCCCTCCCACCAGGGAAGCATGGAGGGACGCAAGGAAACCACGAGAAGCAGGGAAATGAGTTTTAAGAGCAATGGGACGTCCTTTCCTCCGGAGCGTCACGTGAAGTGACGTCCGTTTGTGATGACGCTGCACAGCTGATCGTCTGACAGCAGCTAGCTCTGTCCCCGTTATTTCCACACACCCCCGCCTCTGTTAGTACACATTTACTGACACAAACATTTGTATCATCTGTTGTAGACCCCAATAAATAAAATAAAAATAAGAACTAGTTCTCAAAAAAGATAAACGCCATTCTTAAAATGTATAAACGAACAATAGTTTGATTAATATTGATTAGAGTGCACAATAGAAATAAATTAATTGAGAGAAGAAAAAGAGATATGTTATCTATCAAAACCCAGTTAGATTAACATTCATTGGATTGCACACTTTGTTTGTTTGTTTGGATATGTAGTAAATTAACATTTTAATAGCACTTAATGACTGACTGAATGGAAATGACAATAAATGAAAATGTAAAACGAAAAAAGCGATCATGAAAATGTTTCCAAAAAATGAATTAAATGATTTTTGACCACTTTGTTGTTCAGATATATCACATATTTGTAACTAAATGATACATGAATTGAAACAAAACACGGTATAAACTGAGGAGTGACTCCCGTGAGGTTCATGTATTTTCTTCACTCTGCTCTCATGTCAAGAAGCATCAGATCAGTGCATGCACTGCCTCGTCCAATCAGTGAGCGATACACAGTAAGGGGGCGGGGTGAGTATCTGAGGATTTCATCGGAGGATGGTCTGGTGGTTCCTCGGTTATCACTCCTCCATGATCGCTCCTCGCTCCTCGATCCTCGGTCCTCCGGCAGAAATAAGAGCCATGGGTCGGTACTCAAGATGGCGCAGGCAAATCAACTTCCGGTGAGACCGAGGACCGAGGAGCGAGGAAATGAAAATAGTCGACCTGAGAAGCAGCCAATGTTGTCCGGACTGTTGTTATTATGCGGCACAGGTCATGTGATCTGATCACGCCGGTGTGACGGTTGACTCCAAAGGGTTAATATTAAATACATATAAGTATTTTTACAACTTGTATTTAGAAATACTCTGTTGTAATTATTGATGCATAAATGTGTTCATCCATTCAATGTGGCATCTGCTATAATGGGGTTAATGTATGATATTACTTAATAATACAATACATTATAATATATGATATGATAATTATATTTTAGTTTTATTCATTTCTTATTTCATAGTTTCTCATTATTATTATTTGTATTGCTCATCTTATTTTTGATTTTATTAATCTGTGTGAATCTGTGCTATCCTGTTTTTCACTCTCACCCTGTTGCTGTTTGAACTACTGAATTTCCCCACGGGATTAATAAAGATCCATTTTATCTTATCTTAATGTATAAGTTGATTTACTTCAATCTACTGTACTGTGTAAAAACACCCCAACAATATTACAAGAAATATACTGCATAAAGCAAACTATATACTTTATTTGATCTAAAATATTGATGTTTTTTCATTATAGTAGCTTGTGAAAACCATACAGTAACACATAAGTGATTAAATGCTACAGTATTCAGCAAACACAACTGCAGAGCTGCAAACATTGCAAACAGACAAAAGTTCATCAACACCCAGTTGTCTGTGTATTTTGTGAATGAAGCGCCATCTCATGGTTAAATCCTGTAATTGAACAAATGGGGAAATTGGGCAACGCCCTCTAGCAATTTGGCAACACCCCCAGCCGCTGGCATCCGCTGGGCTTTTGACTGGGACACACCCATCTGAGTCTGATCTGGAGTGCTTCATCTGTAGTTATTACCATAGGAGGGCTTTAAGATGGAAATATGAAATGACTTCTGTTTTTAAATCCTTGATAAAGGAGGGAGTGATTGTTGCATGTTCGGACACCAAGCTTCCACACACTGCTAAAGAGTTTAACCTCTTAAGCCCTGAGCCTGTTTTTCAGGTTTCAGGCTCGAAAATGCCACTAACACAACAAAGACTATATCTTCACTTCTAAAAGGGGTAAATTAATAATCTTTTCTCTCAAAGCAAAGTTACATCTGTGAGTTGGATGTAGAAGTGTCAGAATCAATATAGATGTTTTTTATTTTAAAGTAAATTCAGATGGAACATAGTAAAAACATGTAAATTCTAATGTCCGCCTAAATAAAACCCATTACTTATAGTGAAAACCACCCTTGAATGATGGGTTAGTAGACTAAAAGCTTTAGGAATCCAAACTATAACATATAAGTACCCTGTATCAAGATTGATGCAAAACAAGTGAAATTTTACCTTTTTAGAGAGGTTTAGAAAAATAAAGTCCAGGCGGACTCACCTCTGGGTGATTTGGGAACCATCAGTTCCATTTGAACTTTTTCACTGTAAAAATCATTTTATTACTTTGAATTATCACTATAGGTATTCATTCCATCCAAATACAACTGTTGTGAAAAAAATAAAAACATACTCTGTTATCCTTAGGCCCCACGGACCCGAAATCGCGTCGTTTGCAGGAAACAACGTCTAAGTAACCTTAATATTTAATAAACTATGAATATTTTATATCCATATAAAGGAAAAAAACTCATTTAACTGATCTTTTTCATTTATTTTTTCCAAAAAAAACACAATGCTAACAGTGAGCCTCTGAATTAGCCCCGAGCGAAAAATGCTAACCTATTACTGCACCGAAAATCACTCCTAGCTCCCTTATTACTTATCCTAGCTCCACATCCAACACATTGTTTATGACCGTAAAGACACAGAATCTAACTGTGCCCACCTCAACACTGAAAGATACAAACTCGCGAGGTTATCAACAAAAACGTACATCAAAGCAAGTGGCGCTAGGTACTAACATGCGCTAGGCTAACATAGCTTACCTTCCTCTTTGTCTGGTCTAAACTGGTCTTCAATGGCATTACAACGATAAAAACGATGATGTAGTTAATCCATAGGTTAATATCCAATGGGGCTGTGTCCCCTTTGAAATGTTCTGATAATCTATAAGCAATACAACTGCAATTCCGTTATCTGCTGTCCGCTCTGTGCTCCGTGCGCTCTGGGTCCTGCAATTCCTGCTTCCTTCCGTAGTAAACAATAAGTAAAGTCTGCTGCGTAATGTACTTACGCTGGCTGGCATTCTTTATACTTTACGCAGGACCATATCTCTGGAACCCATTGGTCGATTTGGGTGATTTACACCTTTTTCTTAACCATGACATCCAATAGAATCGATGGGCAGTTCCCAAATCCACGTAAACATTACCATTGCGGACGTAATAGAGAAGCAAACGAAGCATATCTGAAAGTACAAGCCTGGACGGCAAATTTCTACGTGACACAAAGACATTGGATTAACCTTGAGCGGCGTTTTTATTCCGTTGAACACAACTTTTGATCACAAATCAAAAAAGGCAAGACGTAATTATTGTAATATTTTTGAAACCGGATGTTGTTTACTTTCTCTTTTCTGGCTGATAGCTCCAATAATTCGGGGTCGTACAGTGATGACATTACATGTGTGGAATCTGTGGAGTCTCAGCTTTAATCGAATATCTTGTTTGTGCAGTTACGATAAGTAATAAGGGCATTTCTACCGTGAGTGCTGTGCAAAAGTCCGTTAGCATTAGTTAGCATTTTTTCACTCCATGCTAATTCAAAGGCTTGGTATTACTCTTGTGTTTCTTTTAGCTAAAAATGGTTCACATTGTCAGTTAGCTGAGTTTCTTACCGTTAAAAGGGTATGGAACATTAATAGTTTCATAAATGTTAAGAAGCCCTGAGACATAGTCTCGTAAAAAAACGGTGGGAGGGGTCCACTGGGGGGACCCTCGGGCTTAAGAGGTTAACATTGTTTTTTAGGTGGACCAGAATTGAACTTGATCTATGAAATGCATAGCAGATCTACACAGATCCTAGTAATGTTTTGACACAAGATAATAGTGATGTACACAAGTTTCTGAAATAGATCTATTAGACATTTTAATACTACTTAGGTGTAAATAAATTGCAGTAGTAGTAGTACTATAAGGAAGTGAGTTTTGTACCAAGTTTCAGGAAAGGTGGGAGGCAGAAGTCCCAATGAAAAGTTAGAACCATCTTGAAAATCATAGATGAAATTGTGAATGAATAAGGAATGGCGCTCCACATGTGACCTGGATCCCTGCCTATGCTGGAATACCTCTGAAAAGACTCTGCAGAGCACGACATGGCCAAAAGACCGAGACCAAATTACCTTTGACCCTGACTGACAGTGTGACAAAAGCACTGTCCATGACTGACTCTGGGGTGTACCTGACCAAACCTGACATGACAACCAGACAGTGTGAGTGTGAATGAATGCCGGCATGTGATCAGTGTAACTGCATGATTCTAAAACAATAACTAACCAAGCATGTTTTTGGACTAACATATTATTACCCGTTTCTAATCTACTTGATGATATTTTACTCCTACAGGAGTTGGCGGTTTGCAAATGTAAAACTCAAACTAAAATCTGAAGGACGGAGAGAAACACTTATTTTCACTGAAGTGAAGTGTTTACTGTGGAAATAATGATAATAGATGTAAAATTGTAAATAATGTTCACTATGTCCCTAACCAATATTTACCTGACAGTTTGTTTTCCCCCTCCCCATTACATGGTTTTGTTACACATGAGTTCATGTGTGAAAAGGGGGGAGAGTGTATAATGTATAATGTCAACATGGCTGTAAAATTCACAATTTCAATTTTTCTTTTAAGGATTGACAGAAACCTTCCGCCCCAACCCAGATGTTCAAACTGAGCATTGAATGATCGTTTTAGAATTAACCTGCTCCATATCTGAGGATAAGATACTGTTTGATGAATGTTGACATGTTTCTAAATATTGATTGAATTATAACAGGTAACACAGATGCAGAATCAGTGGCCAAGGGGCTACTGTGAGAGATGTAATTCCAGAATAGAATACCAAAGAAGTTGACCTGTGATAATGAAACAATTTTGTAATATTTTAACAGACATTAGAGTAACTGAGGTTTGAAATGTAGAAAGAACATATTACAGTTAAGTTAAAACATAGTAATGTAATGACACAATTTAATTTAGACAACATCTTGTAACTAGCCTGGTAAAGAAGTAAAAGTAAAAGCCATAGACTTTATTGTTTAGTTCATTATGGGGATATACATTTAATTTAAATTCATAATAGAAAGACATTTGATGACAGTATGTTGGAATTCTGTATTCATTTTTCAGCTTGATAATAGACAGGTAGAAGCAGTATTGCCAGGTGCAATCTATGGGATTTCTGCACACGATCCAAGCAGAGAATGACGTACCTTACAGGACAGATACACTCAGGAAATCATTCACTCTGACAGCATCATGACTTTAGTTGTTTTTGAATCCATAATGAAATGGTATTACATAACGTTAGTGTGTGTCTTTACCACAAAAAGGAATAGTTCATTGTTATATTTAGATTTGAGAAAGATTACAAGGGTTTTATTTAGTTCACCATGAAGATGTTTTTTGTTTGTAACATATGCCCAGTAGTAAGATTCAAATCAGCAGGTTCTGAATGATTATTCCTCTGTCCCACAACCAACAAGAATGTGGATGGGGAGAACTATATCTACTAGAACCAGCAGAGATTCATAAATTACACCAGAGACACAGTAAAAGTAAATAAAGAGTAATATTTAGCTATTTTCAGATAGTTTAATCCTTCTTATACTTTGTAAAAGAACAAGTGCCTTTACACCAGATACAGTAAGAAGATGATTTATGATGTGAAAGGAGGGAGTTAGACGTTTTCCATACCAAGCTAATTGCTGCTATTTTACAAAGTGAAATTAAAGGTTTAAGCTAGAAGTTATGCAGAAATGAAAAACTTCATATTTATGATGAATATGTATTCTTATTTGTATTTTTTTTACTTTTATGAGTTATGTACCATGCAATGTTCGGATGAAGAACTCATTGATTTCAATATTATTTACATACCTTAAAGCAGGGGTAGGGAACCTCCGGCCCCCGGGCCGTATACGGCCCGCGAGACCATTTGGTATGGCCCTCGAGGTAATTTATAAACACACGCAAAACATTTAAGAAATCTAGACCGCAAAATAATTAAACAAGCGAGTGCCTGTTTTTCCTGGCAACGGTCATGGTCCTTGAACACAACACGAGCCTAACGTGTCATCACGTGGTATATGTCTCCTCTGACAGGGGTGCAGTTCTGACGGAGAGCACCAGAACGCCGCTCCGGGACTTCAAAAAAAATTGCAGTACCCATAAATGCGTACACATGCTGCAGTTTTTGCGTGGCTGTGTCTTTAGTTGTAAGTCCAGTGGCGATCTGTTCATCTGTCATACTGATCATACAGTCAATAACTTTGTTGTTATTAGCATCTGGTTAGCTAGCTATGCCCTAACGAATATAAGAAGCTTTTTCTCCAACCAGTGAGGTAAAGGCACATCTTTATATGATCATTATAGTTATCAAAAAACAAGAGAATAAAGTAAACAGGTATAAAATACTATATGACAGTAAAGTAAGTTGTTATTAATAAACAAGAATACAGTTTGAAAGGAGAGTGATTTGTAAATATCCATAAAGAAAAAGTAAATCTGCTTACAGTTCTGTTTCATATGGGTGTAGAGAGATGTTTCCATAGATCTCTTCATTTTGCTCTCAAAGTGCACCAGATTGATGCTTTTAACTTCAATATTTAAAAACAAATCTTCCCGGACCCCCCTAGAGGAGGTTAGGTCCCCCCCACTTAAATAATGTCCACATGGATAGGAAACTAAATTTGCGCACATCTTGTGTCCATATCTTTCTGTTTGGTGGTCATGCCACACCGTGCACGTGCATGCATGCAAGATATCTGGATTAAGAGGTTGCTTTTTCTTTGCACAGCATGAAAGAAAGGCCAAATGAATGGGCTGTGATTTTTAAGCAGAGGTCAATAATTTATACGGCCCTCGGAGGATGTTGAAACAATTTAAATGGCACTTGAGAGAAAAAAGGTTCCCCACCCCTGCCTTAAAGGGTATGTAAGGAGGGATTGTTAGAAATTAAAATCAATGTTGATATGGCGTAATTTGAATTAAATACACTATTTAATTTAAATCAGTTTCATTCTGAAAAACCGGAAGTTCACACTAACTATTAACTTAATATTTGTATTCTGAAAATCCTTCACTTCCGGTTAGCATTAGCATGTGGCGAAATGCTGCATTTTCAAACCGTGAATCAAAGGTGAAATTACATGTGATGTTGTACACTGAGCACACTGGGTTTAGCACTCATTTATTACCGCTGAATAACGTTTATTAGGGAATGTTTAAATAACCACAGACACCAGAATGATGTAATTTAACAGAAAAAGGCAGGAATTGCATTGGACCCGCCTCCCGACGACGCCGGCCAATAGGAGAAGACCTCAGATGACAACAGGAAGAGCAAGCCAATAATTGACCTCTTCTACCTGCTGACTTGGGCTGATGGGAGATGGGGAGAGGGTCTCCGCTTGCAATTTCATTTTGTACGCCACCGCATCTTTTGTGTAATTAAATGCTGTTAACTTTTATAAGCTTCCCTTGACTCTTTTCAGTCTCTCCTGCCTTCAGGGTTCTTGAATTACTTACAGTACTGTGACGTGTGAATACCCAGAGACCACACCCTCTGCCAGCCTTTCACAAAACAAAGCTTCCCAAACCTTTCAGCGATTCATGCCGGATATGTACAGCGTAGGGCCCTGAAGAACGATGCTGTTCCTACTTTGTGTGGACCAGCGGGAGATTCGGGTACACAACCTGTAAGTATTCATTGTTGTTTGTGTATTTATGATGTTTAAAACAAACAAGGTATCTACCACGACTGTTTAAATGGGTACACGTTTTTCGGGCTACTACGTTGGGATCGTGGAGAAATGCTCTCCGCAGACCCATGCTCACAGCGTTATAAACCTTTTTCTTACTCAATATCAAGCCACACTTATTGTTTTTACTTCGGCTGTGAGTGTTTGTGTGCCCAGGATGAGTTTTGCTTGTTCTCGCTGTATCGCCGACCCGGAAGCCTGTCCGCTCCTCGCAACGAGCCTCGCAACGGCTCACAGTGTGGAAGTAATACGGTCTGTGTTTACATTAACAATCATTGCTAACCTGTACTGGAGAGAGTATGTGTAAAGAATCAGGATATAAAAAGGTACCCATCTTGTGGTAAACCCACAAGAGAAAAAGCGTTTGAGCTCCATACTGTTTCAGAAATAATCCTTTATGTGGTTTGGAACATGATATTGATCACGGCAGAATTTAGCTGAGAATCTCTTGGTAGAATTCTGAGCAGGCATAAGCTCCCCCCCTTCTGTACCAGTGGGGTATTAACTGACATATTTTATATCGTAGAATACATTGTGAAAATGTTATTAATCTTGGTTAACCACAGATCTTATCTTAGGCATGTAACCAGAAACACATTAAAAAAAAACGTTGTATTTCCGATGTAGTAAAATGCTAACTAATTTCCGTTTTTTGGTGACCACTAACACATATTTTGTATACAAGTACTAACGCTCACTTAGAAACACTGGGCCTGCACCCTCAGTTGAAGGATAAAGTACAAGCCTTTACAAGTTGTTGGAGTTTTGAGGTTTTTACAACCCCACTCGGCTCCGCGTGTCGTTTTGACGAGTCCTGCTTAAAATCATAACAGGAAGGAAATCAGACAGAGAACACCCAGATACCAGTTTAAACAATCTGTTTTAATTATCAAAGGTAATAATGCAATGCACTATAATACATTACAATACCATATAATACAATATACTAAAATCATATTGTAATGTTTTAAGAAGTAGCCGGCCCACTTCTGCCCTGTTCACTTGCTGCGGAGATCCTTCTGTCCTGACAGCATGTGAAGAGAGGCCGAACTCAGGAATCGACAGAATATATACCAGAAGACAGAAGGAAGGGGTGAGGTCAGCTGGTCATCTTTTCAGGTCCTCTCATTGGCAGACGCAAAATATGCTTTGTCACAGTGACCCAGCGCTGGCCAGCAGAAAACCAAACGGGCCCATTTTACAACAAAACACATCTTATCACCCAAGTCATGTGTTTCTTTATGAAAGCCATACTTGTTAGGAATAAAACAGTCATTATCCCATGACATCCTCAAAACTAGCTCACCAACAAGCCTAACTGTCTTCATACCCCCCCAATCATCTCTGAACTTTTATTCACCCGAAGTAAGCTCACCCTTAGTCTAAAAGGACCATTGTCTCTCTTAACTGTGTGACTAAATTCTCAAGGCCTGCAGGATGCGCATAATTAACTTAGAACAAATTTAGCCACTATATCTAATGGTTAACCAAGAAAAACACTCAAAAGGGTAATCTTTTCACTCAAAACAGAACTCACAAGTAATTCTGCATTTTACCCCTCAAAAATAGCCTAAAGCACCCTTTTGATGAAAAGGGTAAAAGTGAAAGAAAAAGACTATTGCGCTAATCTACTTTAAAGAAAAAGGGAACATTGTCTCAGGAATCTATAAAAAACCTCTCTATATTTAAGAGGAAAAATGTATTTTGTTCCTTCAACTATTAATACACAGGAATGTATATACCCACACATATATTTAGGGATAACATGATGCAATACACCTCTTATATATTGGTGAGATTAAAATGAATATACCAAAAATATGCTGCATCACATCTTCTGCATAATTCTCTTCATAAACTTCCGCAATTCCCCCTTTTGCACTCTTTTAAAAGAGTGCAATTTACACAAGGCACTTGAAACATATACCCACTGTCATTATTTTCTACTGTGTTCGTCTCCCAAACATTGTATAAATCCATCCGAAGCTGGTATTTAGAGTACTTGAAACCTTCATGGAGACAGAACACCACTTTCCATGGCAGTGAAGGAACCAGCTGGGTGCTAGTGCAGTCTCCTTGTGTGGTCAATCATCAGCCCCCCCCCCTCAGAGGAATACGCCAACAAGGGGCAGCTGATAGGGAGGGGGAGATGCGGCTAGCCCTTCACGGGTGGAACTGATCAGAGAAGTAGACTCCTCTGCTGCCTCGACAAGTTCCCTGTGCCGTCCTGGCTTGCCGTGTCTTTGTCCCCCCGATCCGCTGACAGCAGTTTCTGGGCTGCCTGCTAGAGAGATGTCTTCCTCCTCCTCCTCCTCCGGCCCGCTGATGGCGGCTTCCGGGTCGATGCTGGAGAGATGTCTTCCCGATTCTCCTTCTCCGGCCCGCTGATGATGCCTCCCGGGTCGACTGCCTTGACGAGGGCCAGGTCTGTCCTGATGTCGTCTAGGGTCCTCGCAGGTGTTTTCCCGACCGCACACTGGCTCCAGTGGTACCAGTTGTCCCCCTTTCCTTCTAGGCGGACGGCATGGGATGTCCTCTGGGTCACTCGGTCGGGGCCGGAGAGCCTGGGGTTGAGCCACTTTGTCCTGATGACTTTCAGCCAGACGAACACCGCTGTGTCGGCCTCGTGCTTCTCGGGTCCCCCTTTTGGCGCCAGCAACCTGTGTGGAGAAATCTGATACAACTCCCTCAAGCCTACGCTCAGCTGTTTTGACCCACTTGGAGCCTGTTGGTGGGGTGTCTTGAAACAACAGCCGTCTGTGAACCGGTTTTCTAAATTAATTGTAGACCTCCTATCTGCCAGTACAGCTTCAGAATCTTAGTACTTGGATTGTGCCAACTAAATAAGAACCCCAACATCTTTAGGTAAACTAAATAACATATTTCAATAGCTCTGCATTTCTGACAAGCATCTGTGTTTATTTCTAAATGAAATCCTTGAGATCCTATTTAAAATCTAAATATAATATGAACTGCTAATGTTTCTGGTAAAGAAACACACTAATGTTATGGATTCAAAAACAACCAAAATCACGATACTAACAAAGTGAATGATTTCCTGGTGATACTGCTTCTACCTGTCAGTGCTTAGATATTATCACGCTGAAAAAATGAATACAGAATTCCAACAAACTGTCATCAAATGTCTTTCTATTATAAATGTAGATGAAATGTATATCCCCATAATGACCTAAACAATAAAGTCTATGGCTTTTACTTCTTTACCAGGCTAGTTACATGATGTTGTCTAAATTAAATTCTGTCTCATTACATTACTATGTTTTAGCTTTAACTGTAATATGTTCTTTCTACATTTCAAACCTCAGTTACTTTAATACCTGTTGAAACATTACTCACAGGTCAACTTCTTCAGTATTCCATTCTGGAATCACATCTCTCACAGTAGCCCCTTGGCCACTGATTCTGCATCTGTGTTACCTGTTATAACTCAATCAATATTAGAGACATGTCAACATTCATCAAACAGTATCTTATCCCCAGATATGGAGCAGGTCAATTCTAAAACCGTCAATCAATGGTCAGATTGAACAATCGAGTTGGGGCAGCCGTACACTCCCCCTTTTTACACATGACTCATGTGTAACCAAAATCCTGTATGGGAAGAAAACCTTCAGGTAATAATGGATTATAAGAAAATACCAAACATTTTTTCCCAAATGTACATCCATCATTTCCACAGTAAACACTTCAGTGAAATGAAGTGTTTCTCTCCATCCTTCAGTCCTAAAAGAAACAGAATCTTCATGTTTTAGTTTGAGTTCCACATTCTGCAAACTGCCACCTCCTGTGGGAGTGCACAAGTGCGGTTTTCCAATTCTGTGGAATGTTATTGAGGCCCAGAAAAATGTGTTAGTCCAAAAACATGCTTGATTAGTCATTGTTTTAAATCATGCAGTTGCACTGATCACATGCAGACATACACTCACATTCACACTCACACTGTCAGGTTGTAAAGTCAAGTTTGGTCAGGTCCACCCCAGAGTCAGTCATTCACAGTGCCTTGTCAAGTTACACTGTCGGTCAGGGTCAAAGGTCAGTTGGTCTCAGTATTTTTTGGCCATGTGTCGTGCTCTGCAGAGACTTTGACATTTCAGCATAGGCCAGTATCCTTTGTCTACACAAATATGTATATATGGAGCGCCATCATTTATTAATTCACAATTACAACTATAATGTTCAAGATATCTCTAACTTTTCATTGAGACAGCTGCTTCCCACATTCCCCGAAAAGTGTTTAGCCAAAAAATGTCACTTCCTTATTGTACTACTACTGCAGTTTATTAACACCTAATGTATATTAAAATGTCTAATAGATCTATTTCAGAACCTTGTGCACATAATTATTATCTTGAGTCAAACCATTACTAGGACCTGTAAAGCTCTGCTATGTATTTCATAACTCATATTCATTTATCTTCAAATCTGGTCCACTTAAAAACAATGTTAACCTCTTTAACAGTGCGTGGAACCTTGGGTGTCCGAATATGTAACAATCACTCCTTCCTTTATCAAGGATTCTAAAAGCAGAACTCATTTCATCAATGGTTTGTAGCTAAATTCAGGAATTATCACTTATGGTAGGTATGTTTTTACTTTTTAACATCTCTAAATGTCAGTTAATTACTAACTAAATTAATGTCCATTAGGAGGTGGTGACGCTAGTCTTCCAAACTCATAATCTGGTGCCGTGCGCTTCCTGTGAAGCTGCATAAGATTTTAAAAACCACTGCAGGGTGGGTCGAGTGACCCCTCCTCCCTATTGGTCGTCAATAATATGCACCATTACAATGGGTGATTGAAGGCCTCACATTATGTCCAATTACAGCATCAGTCTTCTTTACTCTAAAATTACTTTTTAAATAGGAATATTTAGAAATGGAACAAATATTCAATCTTCAGAAAAGTTCTTAACCAAAGTCTATCTAGTGAATAGCCAACATATTTGAAAATGTCAGATGTATAAAAATAAGCCTAAATACTCCCTTACCATCAAAGTCCAAATCTAGACATAAGGTGAACAGTTTTGGTAATGGACAATTTAATCTAAAAACAAAACAAAATTGGACTTGTGTCCTTGTTATTTGTTCTTCAAAATACATTAGCAAATACCTTGTGAAGTATTCGCAACATAACTAACCCTCTCTAGGATATAAAATCCATTCATCTTTTTACTCATAGTTAGTTTATATGTCAAGATTATTAGGTGTGACTTAATAATCAGATGTGTTGTTTGCTAAACAAGGATATTAAACTTTAATCTTTTCAGTATTCCAGACCATCGTTTAAACAATCAGCCTCCCTTCTCAAACACTAAACCTATTGTTGTATACCACCCTCTGGAAAACTCTTGCACAGTTATGCTGTAAAATCATCGCATCATTTCTTCAGAGTCTGAACGATCTGAGACAAGCCCGGTCATAATGTGAACAGTCAGTGATGCGTTGTCTTCTGCAGCTGTAGTGAATTGGATCAATGAAACTCTTGTTTTGCACTGGGATGTCCTGAGGGGGAAGGAACCTCTGGATCAATGTGGTACAATCAGCAGACACACGTTGTCCTCTGCACAGTAGGAATCCCCAAAAACTGCAGTTCCTCTTCACACCACTGTTGCCTCGGCAACAAGGCCCAAGCAAAATGTCAAACCCTCCTCAGAGATGCGTTCTTTGCACAGTTCTTCTGTTTCTGTAGTGAGCAACTCTTCACCAACACACTGATTCAGAGTACAACCCAAAGGTGGCGCACAACTATCCAGTGCTGCTATAATCACAGCAAATCAGCAACTGGAGAAAAACTCAATTTAAATCTCTCCCCCAAAGGGTTACAAAATAAAACGGCTGAATGTCTATATGGTCAGGAATGCTGAAACATGTGAATGTTAAAACAAACCAATGGCAGTAGTCTACCCAGATTCTTTACTCCATTAAAAGTAGTAAAACCACATCGTAAAATATCTTGTCTAGTTGAAGTCCTGCTTCTAAAATTCTAGTCAGAAAAAAATAAAATAAACTTCCTCTTTAAAATCTTTTTTAATTTGAAACCAAAAAAGGTCTTCCTTCTCCACCATGATCCTATTTCTTCATCAAAGTCCAAACAAACTGATGATTTATCTTTAAAAACCATGAGGAATGACAGTTCTCATAAAACACTATTCTTCCTTACTTGATTTCCAAATCAAATGAGCAAAACAGGAAAACCTCCTTAACCACTTGCTTATTCTATTATTTTTCAAATTGTTTATCTAAGTTGTGTTACAAGCAGGTTAGATTTGTAACAGAACACACAACTAACTGTATTTAGCGCTATATTTGAAAAACAAGTAATCTGATTACAGTTAATGAATATATATTTTTGAACACTTATTATTGGTGGAAAAGTTTCCTCACAAAATGTAATCTCCATTACTAAACCTAAAACCTAAAGAAATCATCACGGAACAGTTTTCTGTCCTTATCACTTAATTGTTTCAATAAAAACTAAAAAGCGTTGTGAAAACTCCCACTCTTGAGAACATCTCAACACTTTATTCCATCTGAGCACGAATGTTTATGACAGACACGCCCTATTAATCCAAAACGGCCTTTAATGGTATCAATTGTGAACTTTCTTAATATGAATTGTAAATGCAACGTATGTTCTCTTTGGAACACAGATAGGACAGTAGCTGCTGAAACTGGTTAATAGCAGCTTTCTGTTAACCTAGATAAGCATGTTGTTCTTATATTTTTACTTCATGTTTACTCACAAAACAATATGACATTCTTCAGACTAGTAGTTAACTTTATATAAGTTGTACTCTCTCTGAACTCTTCAAAACATCTACTTCTCCTGTCTCTCTCTCTCTGTGCCCTGCAGCTGCCTGCTCCTGCACAAGCTTCTCTCATCAATCACCTCTCTGTGTTTAGCCAACAGTGTGCTTTTAGCCTCGTGCAGCACCTCTGTCATGTTTAAACATGAACAGATCCCTCCTGTTTACTTACTCTTTCTTCATAAACACAATTAATGTCTACTAATGATATTACTAAAACTACCTATGCTATGACAAATAGCACAAAATTCACAATGCAATGCAATAGTAACAATCAGTTCTCAAAACTTCTCATGAAAACCACAATGTGACGTAACTGCATCCCACAAAAACTATGCTAAAAACGACAAATTATAGTTTCTTATTTATTTAAATATCTACGACACATTGATCTATTAATTTTCAATGTTATTCACTCCAACTTCAGACCAGTCGTTGATTATTCACTCCTTGTTTTAAATTCAACGCTCAGCAGCCATTTTTGAGGCATTTTGAGAAGAAGCACAAGCAGTCACACTTCGGGCTGCTGCTTCAGCAATTAGAGGAAAGCTGTGAAGAAAAAGGGGGGCTTTCTTTAACCCCTGGTGACCACGCATTTCTTTATCTGACTTTTCTCCCTTATCTATTAGTAATTATTCCCCGTACAGTCTATCCAGCTTTATGGTGCGATGTTTATTTCAACAGATAACATAATCTATTTATCGTCACGTTTGGCCAGATAGATTAACCCCACAGAACAAGAGAACGAGATTCCGGTCCTTTCAAAATGGTTATTTGAAATTTGCGTATCTCCCCTTGGATTCACTTATAATGCAACTGCAGCTCCTATGAGACTGGAAAACATTATTCAATTTAGTTCTGGATGGAATCATTAGAAACCACTGGATGGAATCATTAGAAACCACTG
Source organism: Gymnodraco acuticeps (assembly GCF_902827175.1). Lineage (NCBI taxonomy): Eukaryota > Metazoa > Chordata > Actinopteri > Perciformes > Bathydraconidae > Gymnodraco > Gymnodraco acuticeps. The sequence continues at coordinate 92,119 of NW_022990219.1, read as the reverse complement.
AACTCCCCCGATGGGTTAGCCATGTCGATTTCTGAAAAAACCGCATGGGGCCTTTCACTTTCATCTTACACTCCTCATCGCTTCACGTGGAGCTAACGAGTTAGTCGTGCGATTCTGAAAAATCCACGAGGTTCCTAACCGTTGCTTTATTAATCTTATTATTATTAGTTAGTTACCTACCTATGCTAAAATATGCATTGCATTATCTTTAGCGTGAAGACTAGACACTGAGAAATATTCCTGACAACTCTAAAAAATTTGAATATAGCCAAATCACAGATTTTGAGTGTAACGGGTATCCGTGCTTACCTGATATTTTGTATAGAGCTCTGTTTTTAGTTGTCAGAAAGTATTTCGAGGTGTCACCCCTGGACTGCTTCGTCCGCTGGCTGCTGATGTGACTCCCTCTGAACGCCCACTCGTACACGTCGAGGTCACCACTTTGTTGGAGTTTTGAGGTTTTTACAACCCCACTCGGCTCCGCGTGTCGTTTTGACGAGTCCTGCTTAAAATCATAACAGGAAGGAAATCAGACAGAGAACACCCAGATACCAGTTTAAACAATCTGTTTTAATTATCAAAGGTAATAATGCAATGCACTATAATACATTACAATACCATATAATACAATATACTAAAATCATATTGTAATGTTTTAAGAAGTAGCCGGCCACTTCTGCCCTGTTCACTTGCTGCGGAGATCCTTCTGTCCTGACAGCATGTGAAGAGAGGCCGAACTCAGGAATCGACAGAATATATACCAGAAGACAGAAGGAAGGGGTGAGGTCAGCTGGTCATCTTTTCAGGTCCTCTCATTGGCAGACGCAAAATATGCTTTGTCACAGTGACCCAGCGCTGGCCAGCAGAAAACCAAACGGGCCCATTTTACAACAAAACACATCTTATCACCCAAGTCATGTGTTTCTTTATGAAAGCCATACTTGTTGGGAATATAACAGTCATTATCCCATGACATCCTCAGAACTAGCTCACCAACAACGCCTAACTGTCTTCATACCCCCCCCAATCATCTCTGAACTTTTATTCACCCGAAGTAAGCTCACCCTTAGTCTAAAAGGACCATTGTCTCTCTTAACTGTGTGACTAAATTCTCAAGGCCTGCAGGATGCGCATAATTAACTTAGAACGAATTTAGCCACTATATCTAATGGTTAACCAAGAAAAACACTCAAAAGGGTAATCTTTTCACTCAAAACAGAACTCACAAGTAATTCTGCATTTTACCCCTCAAAAATAGCCTAAAGCACCCTTTTGATGAAAAGGGTATAAGTGAAAGAAAAAGACTATTGCGCTAATCTACTTTAAAGAAAAGGGAACATTGTCTCAGGAATCTATAAAAAACCTCTCTATATTTAAGAGGAAAAATGTATTTTGTTCCTTCAACTATTAATACACAGGAATGTATATACCCACACATATATTTAGGGATAACATGATGCAATACACCTCTTATATATTGGTGAGATTAAAATGAATATACCAAAAATATGCTGCATCACATCTTCTGCATAATTCTCTTCATAAACTTCCGCAAAGTCCCTTTACCTTTCAAACCTAACAAAATATTTTTGATTTAAGCTTGAAAATGTGGCTTCTCCACAATTACCACTAACTACAATACATCAATGAGTGTATCTGTTTTATTAACATTTTGCTACCCTTTCATGCATGAATTATGAAAACCTTAGTCAGGATTTACCAAGTGTTTTTTATTGCTCTTGGGGCATGGAAAACAAGATTTGAACTTAAGTTTTTTTTGTATCTAGTTTTTTCAAATAAATGTTGAAATGTCCACTCAGGTGGACAGTATGCATTAAAGTTTTAACTGAAAACATGTACATTTAGAAAAAATTATAAATAAAGATGTGCAAACTTAAAATTACATTATAATAACATAAGTATATTGATTTACGGCCCAAAAAGATATTGCAGATTAAGTATTTTCAAGAACAGCAGTAACAGTATGAATTGTAGTTGAAATATAGCCAGTGATGCATGACGTCCACTTTAGTGGACAGGTGATTAATCATAATTTCCTGCAAACATAAAATCAATACTTTGTCAATTTATGAATTATATGATTCCTTAGTTGTTACTTGATGTCACCAACATTGTTATACCTGCAGGGGGCGCTTTCCATAAAAGGATTGGCAAGATATTGACGAGTGACTGGGTCCATCTGGCTTTCTGTCGTCCATCTTGGTTTAGAGAAATGTATCATGCACTTACACTGGGTCTACTGTAGTGGCTAATGTGCAACTATGCCATCAAAACCCATGCATATACAAGAAAACACCTTTTGAATAGCTGTCCACTGTAGTGACCTCTATTCGTGAAAGGGTTAACCAATTGAGTTGGGTATTGTCCTCAGAGCCTCTGCTTCCTCTGGCCCCCACTCCTCGGTGGGGGCCAGGACTGTCAGCTTATTGTTGTTTACGGCAGGGGCCACTCATCCACATTTCCCTCCCCTTGTGGTCCAGCACTAATAGTGTTGGAGCCAAATCAAAAGTCAAAGTCTTTCATTAGATTGAAAAGCTAATGTAATATCCAAAATATCAAACATTTAACTTTCTTCTTCAGTGGTTCTAATTAAAAGTGTAGTCACACATTTGACTCTTTCTTTCAGCCCTCTTTTTTGTTACCTTCTCATCTTGTCCGTCTGGTCCTTCTCCTCTGTTTTACTTTTTTCATTCCCGCCGCTGGCTTGGATCAGAGAGCTCTCTCCCAGATTAAAAAGTGACTGTGGGCTCTGTACACTGTATCCATTTCTTCTCCCCTGCCACCAGGTAATGCAGAAGGAGCATTAATCTCTGAGACCATTTCACACGCCAGCTAAAGTAATGATCCCCCGGGAACTTTTACTGCATCATAGGAAGGGGGGGTGGTGTAACGGTTTGGGAGGAAACAAGGAAATATTTTGGTGTTTGCTCTCGCTGGTCGCAGTCTGTCTCCAAAGGGACTGCCCCGTCACAGGGAGACAGAGTTTGTTTTTTGTCCCACACAACCTTATTATTCTGTCTGCTCGCCAAGCTGGATCAGATGAGTGCACAGACTCTAAAGTGCCCGTCGACAACACTGTGGGACAAGCGCACAGATCAGCACACTAAACACACACACGCACACATACATGCAGCACTGCAGGTATGACTACTAAGAGCCAGGCATGGTGCAGGAACACACACACTCCCAGGCATAAATTAGAAACACACACACACACAGGCAAACACTTCCCTCACTGGGTGAGTCTATTCAGAAATTAAAGATGTAATCTCTGACCCAATCACAGAGACAAGTACTTCACAATAGCGAACGCTTCACCTACAAAATAAGAGATGCTGTTTCTTTTTTTATTAATTGCTGCATGTCTTTTATTACCCGTTGCATCTCTCTTTGTGAAGAGGAATAAGTGTCAAATGCAGTTACAAATGTATGTGTCATGATCCTCAAATAAATAAGGAATGATACATGTTTATGAATATTTGTGAATAAATCATAGTTTTCACTATAAAATGACTTCCCATAAACAAACCCCCCTAGACTTGAATAAATATCAAACCATTTTACAAATACTGTATATATGAGAATACAAGCCACAAAGAAGGGCCATCATTATATTTATCTAGCTAGATTATCTCTTCATTTACACGTAAAAAAGTTCTGCTGAACAGATACGTGTATAAGAAAACTACATACTTTTTGTGATGTCAAAAGGTATTGTTTATGTTTTAAATTGTAGTAAATTGTGGGTTGAATTTGTATATCCTGTTATTTCAGAATTATTCAATGTGTATTCGTCACTGCTATTGAGACTAATCTCACTTCCTATTTTGTTTGTTCATTTCTTGGTGTGAGAAAAATGGAAATAAAAACGATGAAAACTAAGTGTGAGAAGAAAAAATAACTACAAATAATAAAAACAGTGACATGGTATTAAGAACAGCGTTTCCGTGACTGGTAATATTTCAATGCAATGTAATGATTCAAACGGGAAGTCTTTGGGTCAAATATTATCTGTGTATATTATTGAAATAGAAAATAATTGATAAAGAATGCTTTATAAATAAACACATCATCAAGGCATTTAAATGTATATATTCTTAGAAAATGATAATATAAGTCTTATTATCCACAGAGCACTGTCAGCTGTGTAGTGGTATTTGTATCGAAGCCCAACTGTTTTGGCAACGGTTATGGCTTGTTTTAAAGTTGAAGCAACTAACTCTCTCCAGCCAGAATTGTCATGAGAGCACACAGCCTTTCCAACAAACTACGTGACCATGTATGAGACACAATAACCAGTTATTCATGAAATACTACCAGTTTGATATACTGTATATTAACTTTTTCAGTTAAATAATTTCATTATTTGTATTTTTATAACAGTAACTTCCTGATGTCTCTGTGCAGAAAGAAATTGAAAAGTTAAACTACTTTTTACTCCCGGCATAGCAGTATCGCCCAGGTCGGCTGAACAAATGGGCCTGCAGCTCTACAACAGTGGATTTGAACACTCAAAAGCAGCATGTGTACGGCCTCCAATGCTAACTGCAAATATTATTTCCCCCTCAGAATATAAAGTGCTGTTCCGATCGCAATACTATATGAAAGCTGTCTTCACAGTGTAGGTGTTGCGTTGGGCGCTGGTGGAATCAATGAGTGGTGTTCAGACTTTTCTAATACACTTTCAATTGTTCTTACGGCAAATTATTTTCACTGGACAATATGACCGAGAGATTTTAAATGGGTAAAAAGGAAAAGTGACTATTTCGAGGAGTTAGACCCCTGTCTAATCTTCTTAAGGCGGTATTTTGTCTTTGCTCTGTTCTCCATTTCATTTTTTAAAACTCCATTAACATCCCATAACTGTGTGTGTTAGCTTCATGTCTGCACCATGTCTCCAGTCTGTGCTGTGATGCCAGGACAGATCACTCACTCATGCACATGCACACGCACACGCACACACACACACACACACACACACACACACACACACACACACACACACACACACACACACACACACACACACACACACACACACACACACACACGGTTCCTTGAGCTCCTGAGAAGCGGAGATTGCCTCTTTAAGGTAGGAATCAATATCCTTTTTTTTTTTTTTTTTTAAGTCAGTTTATTGAACATGTCAGAAACAAAAACATACAACAATAATATATATATATATATATTGTCTTTTTTCCTTTTTTTTTTTTCTCACTCAAATTAATAATTATTACAAAGTACAACAAAAATAATAATAACAAAAAAAATAAAAATAATTCTCAGATAGTCTCTGTCAAAACGTTTCTGGTCCTACCCCCTCTAACATATATTTTTCTTATAAATAAAACATTAGGTCATCGTCATCAGCAAGGCAAGGCAAGGCAAGTTTATTTATATAGCACTTTTCAACACAAGGCAATTCAAAGTGCTTTACAAAAAATGAAAGAGATTAAGAAAATGGCATTTAAAATCAGTCATTAAAAAGAAAAGCTAATAAAATAAACATTAAAAGAAAAAATACATGGATAAAAGTTACAGTGCAGTCAATTAAACATTAAAAGAAAAAAAGTACATGGATAAAAGTTACAGTGCAGTCTAAGATATGAATAGTTCAATTAAAAGCAGCGACAAAAAGAAAAGTCTTCAGCCTGGATTTAAAAGTAGTCAGAGTTGCAGCGGACCTGCAGGTTTCTGGGAGTTTGTTCCAGATATTTGGAGCGTAATAACTGAACGCTGCTTTACCATATTTAGTTCTGACTCTGGGGACAGAAAGCTGACCAGTCCCTGAAGACCTGAGAGATCTGGACGGTTCATAATTTAGCAGGAGGTCAGAAATGTATTTTGGGCCTAAACCATTCAGTGCTTTATAAACCAGCAGCAGTATTTTGAAATCTATTCTTTGACACACAGGAAGCCAGTGTAAAGACTTCAGAACAGGAGTGATGTGATCCACTTTCTTAGTGTTAGTGAGGACTCGAGCAGCAGCGTTCTGAATTAGCTGCAGCTTTCTAATAGATTTTGTAGTGAGACCTGTGAAGACACCATTGCAGTAGTCCAGTCTACTGAAGATAAAAGCATGGACAAGTTTTTCCAAATCCTGCTGTGACATTAGTCTTTTAATCCTAGATATATTCTTTAGGTGATAGTAGGCTGATTTAGTAACTGTTTTAATGTGACTGTTGAAACTCAGGTCAGAGTCCATGACTACACCTAGATTTCTGGCTCTATCTGTTGTTTTGAACATTGCAGACTGAAGCTCAGCGCTAACTTTTATACGTTCTGCCTTGGCTCCAAAAACCATTACCTCAGTTTTATCTTTGTTTAATTGGAGAAAGTTCTGACACATCCAGTCATTGATTTGTTCAATGCACTTACTCAGTGTTTGAATTGGAGCATAGTCTCCTGGTGAAATTGTTACGTAAATGTGTGTGTCATCTGCATAGCTATGGTAACTTATTTTGTTGTTCTTCATTATCTGAGCCAGTGGTAGCATGTAGATGTTAAAGAGAAGAGGCCCCAAGATGGAGCCTTGAGGAACCCCACATGTCATATTTGTCAACTCAGATGTGTATTTACCTATAGAAACAAAGTTGTTTCTGTCCTTTAAGTAGGATTCAAACCAATTCAGAACTGTTTCCGAAAGTCCCACCCAGTTTTCCAGTCGGTCTAGTAATATGCTGTGGTCAACAGTGTCAAACGCAGCACTGAGATCTAATAATACTAACACTGAAGTTCTGCCACTGTCTGTGTTTAAGTGGATGTCATTAAAGACCTTTACAAGAGCAGTCTCAGTGCTGTGGTTTAGACGAAAGCCTGACTGGAACACATCAAAACAACTATTTAAATGCAAGAAATTACTCAACTGTTGAAAAACTACTTTTTCAATGATTTTACCTAGAAATGGGAGGTTTGATATGGGCCTGTAATTGTTCATTACTGAAGCATCTAGATTATTATTTTTTAAGAGCGGTTTAATGACTGCAGTTTTCAGGGCCTGTGGAAAAATACCTGAGTGAAGAGATTTGTTTACTATATGAAGTAGATCTGAGGCCATGCAAGGCAAAACATCTTTGAAAAATCCTGTTGGAATAATATCAAGGCAGCAGGAGGAGGATTTCAGAAGTTGAATAATGTCCTCTAGGTTTTTATCATTAATCTGATGGAATTGTGTCATGATGTCTGAATTGATGTTAAGTGGAGATAGGGACAACACATTTGCTGTTCCTGATGCAGAGGCACTGACTGCTTGTCTGATTTTCTGAATTTTGTCAGTGAAAAAGGCAAAATCATTGCACGCCCTGGTGGATAGAAATTCAGAGGCTACTGACACTGGGGGGTTAGTTAGTCTGTCGACGGTAGCAAACAAGGCACGTGCGTTGTTTTTGTTTTTGGTAATGATGTTAGAGAAGAAAGACTGTCGTGCGTTTTTCAATTCCAAATTATAAAGGCCAAGTCTCTCTTTATAGATCTCAAAGTGAACCTGGAGATTTGTTTTTCGCCACCTGCGTTCAGCTTTTCGACATTCTCTTTTTTCTGTTTTCACGCTCATGGCCTTTCTCCATGGAGATATTTTCTTGCCAGACACTTCCTTTATCTTAGTTGGAGCAATGGCATCTATAACATTTTAAATTTTTTAATTAAAATGATCTACTAGCTCATTTACTGAGATGTTAGCAGGGGCAAGAGTGGAAGAGAAATTCTGAGTAAACATTTCCCTAGTATTTTCAGTTAAATATCGCTTTGTGGTTACCTCTTTTTGAACATGTTTGTGAACAGAAATAGAGCTCTCAAAGAAAACACAGGAATGGTCAGAGAGTGCAACATCAGTCACCACAACCTTAGAGATATTCACACCCTTTGAGATAATTAAGTCCAGAGTGTGCCCCTTATTGTGCGTGGGCTCCGTCACATGCTGAGTCAGTCCATAGTTATCAAGAACACAAAACAGTTATTTTGCCCCTCTGTCCTGGGGGTTGTCAACATGGATGTTAAAATCACCAACAATGACTAGACGGTCAAAGTCAATACACACTATAGACAGCAGTTCAGTAAAGTCATCAAAAAAGCTTGCACAGTATTTGGGTGGTCTATAGATATTTAGGAACAGAGCTCGAGAGGAGCATTTCAGCCGAAGGGCCACATATTCAAAAGAATCAAAGTTTCCATACGATGTCTTCCTGCATTGAAGGGAATCATTGAACAGAATAGCAACTCCACCCCCTTTCTTATGCATTCTTTCCTGACTCATAAAACTAAAGTTGGGAGGGGTTGATTCGATAAGAACAGCTGCACTGTTATTTTGTTCAATCCAAGTTTCTGTTAAAAACATAAAATCGAGATTGTGCTCAGTGATAAATTCATTGATTAAAAATGTTTTTCCTGCCAAAGACCTGACATTTAATAAAGCTAGTTTAAGTTTGTTAAACACACTATCAGTCATGTTTTTTGTAACAAGCTGTGGCTGACATGGAATCACTGCTAAATTAGATACACTCACACAAACGTTTGAGTGCTTCCTGTTTCTATGATTCACCGCTCTTAATCTATTACCTATCAACACAGATATCGGCAAAGCTACTGGCAGGCAGGGCCCCGACATGTCCTGGAAAGAGTTGAGAGTGCCATACGCCCTTGAGCCTGGACCCATCACATATCAGTAAGAGTTTGTTGTGTTTTGTACACACACATCCTTATCAGGCTTCGGAGACTGCAGATGCCCTCTCGAAGGGAGGGGAGGTGGTCGACGTAGGGACGGTGATGGAGACGGGCGAGATGGTGCGAGGGTAGAGGACATGCTGCCAGGGGGGGGGGGTGGTTGACGTAGGCGCGGGTGATGAGGACGGGGGGAGATGGTGCGCGTCTCCGCGGTGATTTTGGTGGGCGTCGTTGAGGAGCGGGGGTAAAGGACATGGTGCCAGCCCTGCGTATCGCCTTCGTTTGGTCTTTGAACTCCAGGAAGGAATCGGTGCCAACCCTCTGTATCTCCTTTGTGTGTTCATCGATCTCCAGGAGGGTGGGCGAGGGTGAAAGGGTGAACGGAGTATCCTCAAAGGCGTTGACAGGGGGTGGGGGGGGGGGGGGCGGGGGGGGGGGGGGGGGGGGTGGGGGGGGGGGGGGGGGGGGGGGGGGTTGACGGGCAGTGGAGACTCCTCCATTTGTCTCATAGGTCTCCCATAATCAGAACATTCCTCAGGCGGGTGCAGTGATAATTCTTCAGGGTTTTCTGCGTGATGTGTTGTGTCTTTCTCCTGTTTTGATTCCTCTTGCCGTTTGTCCTTGGCAGAGGGAACAGATTGATGACGCAGGCAGTTGAATATGTTAGAGATAAACAATTTCACTCCTGACTTGTTCAGGCAAACTCCATTTGCCTTGAAAAGATGTCTGCGATTCCAGAAAAAGTTAAAATTGTCAATAAAATGAACAGAATGGTCAGTACAGACAGTTGAAAGCCAGGTGTTCAGTGCAAACAATCTGCTGAATCTCTCCACTCCTCTTCTGACTGGCGGTAGAGGGCCACTGATGAACACCTCTGCATTTAGAGAGCTGGCAGTTTCCAACAAACATTTAAAGTCTTCTTTCAGCACTTCTGACTGTTGTTTCACAACATCATTTGTTCCAATGTGCAGTACCACATTCTTCACAGTCTGATGTTCAGCCCCAATATGCAGGATCTTCTCAGCCAAGTCAGAGACCACATCCTTGGGAAAACAGAGTACTTTGGTGTTGTTCTTATTACACAGACCTTTTACATCTCTTACAGCAGAGTCACCCACAATCAGAGTTTCAGGCCCAGTCATTAGCTTTCCCTCTAGCCTTTTACTTTTGGAGTAGCTATTGGTCCTTACCCTGCTGTGTGAAGAGGACAGGTTATCCAGGTCATCAGATCTCCGGTTCTCGGTCAGCGGAGCGTATCTGTTCTGGATTGGCACACTTGGTGGTTTAGGAGGATTGTTTGTAATTCTCCCTTTAGCAGCTGTCCACTGCTGTTTCCTAGTATGAATAGGGGTTGAAGAGGCGCTCTTCCTGGGTGATAACAATACAGGCCAGCCGGTCGCATCACAGATTTCGGAGCTCTGGGCTCTGCCTGTTATCCGTCCTCCCAAATCCCATGGAAGTGATTTACTCTTAGGCTTTGCACCCAGAGAGTTCCAGGGAGGACTACCACTTGTAGATTTATTACCCGGTACACAGCCCTCCTGTTCCTTGGAATCCTTGTAGCTGCTAACTAGCTGTGAGTTAGCATACCCTTCTCCATTATTTTGCAACACTGGTAAAGTCGTGTCATTCCCACGACATAGTCCATTCACTTCCACGTTAACTTCCAACCGTTGCGTTTTCATTTCCAACACAGCCATCTTCTGTATAAGTTTCTGGAAGTCATCTGTAGAGAACGGAGGCATTTTGCTACCAACTAGCTAAATAGCAGTAGCCTACCAGGCTTTAGCTGTTGCTAGGCCACGCTATTGTAAGACTGACGTCGTCGTAAAAATGTTGAAATATGGCTGAAACCCTCCGTCTATTTACGAAGATGAACTGTCCCAGTGATAAGTTAATGTCCAGGAGCCGCTGCTTGAAGTTTTCAGAGAATAAGAATAGGAAAATCAGCATAAAAAGTAAGCAGAGGCAAGAGCAAGCAGAAAAGCGTCTGCACTGTAAGAAAGATAAGCAAAGCACCATCAGCGACATGTTTGTCTTGTTAATTTGTTTTTTTACAAAACAATCAGAAATAAATTACTTTTACAATTACAAGAAATAACAACAAATGGGATTTGACAGGTCCTGTTCATAACCATTAATGATTTGACTCCTAAATAATACTTTCATTTTAGATAGACTTGTACAATATTTCAGTGCATCATTACAGTTATTCCACAGACTAACACCTTTTGATGAGATGCAATGAAGTTTGGCATTTGTTCGTACGGGTGGTTTTTTGAAAATGCAGTTTCCTCTCAACATGTGCATGCTTTCTCTCCGTGTGAAAAGTCCCTGGATATTATCAGGTAATTGTTGATTTGCGGCTTTGAACATAATTTGAATAGTTTTATAGTCAACCAGATCTTGTAGTTTTAGTGTTTTTAGTTTGATGAACAATGTATTTGTTGGTTCTCTGTACGTAGTTTTATGTATAACTCGTATGGCTCTTTTTTGCAGGATGAAGATAGGATGTGTATTTGTTTTATATGTGTTCCCCCAAACTTCCACACAATACATCATGTATGGAAGTATGAAGGAGCAGTACGGCATAAACAAAGAAGCTTGATTAATTAGATATTTGGCTTTATTCAGAATTGCTATTGATTTGGATATTTTGGCTTTGATATAGCTTATATGTGGTTTCCAACTTAATTTATTGTCTATGATTACTCCAAGGAATTTTATTTCCGATACTCTTTCTAATTGGACGCCATTTATAGTGAATTTCTTCTCTGTATTGGTCGATCGATTCTCAAATATTATGAGTTTGGTTTTGCTTGCGTTCAATGTTAATTTATTTTGGTCAAACCAGATCTTCATCCTGCTCAGTTCCTTCTCCATTGTGACCAATAGCTGTTCTATATTGTCCCCACAGCAGAGTAGACTTGTGTCGTCTGCAAAAAGAATGGTTTTAATAATTTTTGATACTTCACATATATTGTTAATATACAGAATAAATAGTAATGGCCCCAAGACTGAGCCCTGAGGCACCCCACATGTAACCTGCAGTAGTTGTGATTTATGGCTTTGTAGTTCAACGTACTGTTCCCTGTTATGTAGGTAGCTGGATAGCCATGATAATGCAACACCTCTAATGCCATATCTCTGTAGTTTTTGAATTAATAATTCATGGTCAACCGTGTCAAATGCTTTTTTATGGTCCAGAAATATCCCTATTGCATATTGTTTCTTTTCTATTGCCTTAGTAATGTGTCCCATACATTCTATAACTGCAAATGATGTAGTTCTGTTTGCTCTGAAACCATATTGTTGTTCATAGAGTATGTTATGTTTGGTGATGAAGTCATTTAATCTTGTATAGTAGATTTTTTCCAGTATTTTAGAAAACTGTGAGAGCAATGAAATTGACAGTACATGTTTATCTCCAGATTTATGTATTGGTATGACTTTAGCAGTTTTCATTTTATTTGGAAATACACCGGTTTGTATTGACTGATTACAGATGTGAGTTAGTGGTTTACATTCAATAATGTTTTTAACTGTATCCATGTCAATATCATGACAGTCTGTAGACCTTTTACTCTTAAGTTTTTTAACTGTGTCAATAATTTCATTTTCTTCAGTCCCTCTTAAGAATATAGTTTCCTTCACATATATATCTTTACTTTCAACACCATCACTACAACCAGTATTTGGAATTTCCCCAGCTAGACAAGGACCAACATTGACAAAGTACTTATTGAAATCTTCGGCAACTGAGGTCATGTCATAAATTACTGCATTGTTTTTTGACAGAAAACTGTTTGGGTATTGTGCCTTTCCATTTCCTTTTTAATAATGGTATTTAATACATTCCATGTATTTTTTATGTTATTTTTGTTATCCTCCAATAATTTGTTGTAATGATCCATTTTGCTACATCGTATTATCTTTGTTAGTTTGTTTTTGTATGTCTTGTATTTTTGTTCAGCCTCTACTGATCCATTCTTTAAGAAGTCTTTATATAATTCATTTTTCTTTTTACATGCATTTAATATTCCCTTAGTGATCCATGGTTTTTCAGCATATTTTTGTTTCACTATTTTCTTTACACAAGGACAATGTTTTTCATACAGCCCTGATAGAATATGTAGAAATGATCCATAGGCTTCATTTGCATCTGGTACATACACTTTGTTCCAGTCTTGTTTAGATCATTCTTCTTTAAAAGAATGAACAGACTCTGGTGTTTTGTGTCTTGTGACTTTTCTGGTGTCTTTTTTGATCCTAGTACAGTTCTGTATTGTTGCAAAGACTGGCAGGTGATCACTTGTGTCATTTATTAATATTCTACTTATTCCTTTCCTATCCATAACATTTGTGAATATGTTGTCAATGAGTGTTGCACTGTGTGATGTTATTCTGGTTGGTCGTGTGATTGTAGGATATAAACTGTTGCTATACATATAATTAATACATTCTGTAGTTGCATTGTGTTCTTGTGGGTTCAGCAAATCAATGTTAAAATCTCCACATACAAAGAGCATTTTCTTGCTGCTTGTGTAGTTATAAAGTTCAGCTAGCTTTTTCTCAAATGTGTCAATACATGATCCTGGTTTTCTATACACGCAGCTTATCAGAAGGTTTTTAGATGTTTTCATTTCAATTTCTACTGTTATGCATTCCATAATGTTGTCTATAGCAAAATACATATTACTGACAGATCTACTTTTGTAACTTTTGTTAATATAAAGTGCAGTCCCCCCACCTTTAGAATGTGTCCTGTTAGTAAAAAACATGTTGTGTCCCTCGATTTCAACCATGTCAGCTTGCTCCTCACTAAGCCAGGTCTCTGATATTGCTAGGGCTGTAACTTGTTTCTCCAGTTGCCTTAAACAGTGTTTGATCTTTGATACATTTGAAATGAGGCTTCTGCTATTAAAATCCTTTATTTCCCCATCCCTTCCTCCCGTCCTCTCAATTCCCAGCTCTTCTCTTTCTCCATCTCTCTGTTTCTCTCGCTGCTTCCTCTGCCAATACAGCCCCTCACCTGAGACTCTTCATCAGCTCATAGACTCACAAAAAAGTGAACACCTCCCGCCTCACTGTCTGCCTGAGGGTCAGATCTCTCTCTCTCTCTCCGTCATGCTATCCATACACTCCCAGCACCACCCTGCTGGTGGGGGGGGGGGGGGGGGATGTTGGTGGAAGTTTAGGAAGCTGTTTGGCTGTAGAGGGGCTTGCACATCTTTTTTTGGTAGGAACAAAAATAGAGCAGGGGGATTCACGAGGAACATGGGGGTGGGCAGGCGTAAGGAGGCTAGAACTAGAGAACCCATTTCAACACGGGTCCACTCTGAAGTGCAAGACTTTGGAGGAAGTGCAGTGACAGGTCATATTTACTGACATTATAAACTTAAACAAATATGATTTAAGATGTAATCTGAAACTCAAAACGTTGAATACCACCAATGCAACAGCAATACAAAAGAAATCATGAATATTTCCATCTATACACAGTTTTACACCAAAGGTCAATTCGTTTTTAGGGTCATGCCTGACTATTTCTTGGCAGGGGATCTGTTGTGTTTTTTAATTATTCTTTTTTATTCATCAGTTTGTGAGCTGATTCCTATCTTCTGCTTAATACTTGTTATGGTCGTACCATTCTCTCATCAACTCTGTTAGCGTTATTCCAGAAGTGACCAACTACTCCTCTCACAGGCTTCGAAGCACCCTGGCATTCATTATGAACAAAATAGTGAAGCGATCACCTATCATAGCCAAATGAAAGTTAGTGTGTTTTTGTTTTGTCTTTGTGACAGAGCACCAAAAGCCCTCTCTGTCAGGCATATTGTGGTAACAACAAGTCCTCCAACTCATACGACCAAATGGGCCGATTGTTCAAGCCCTTATTACGACCTATAATTACGTTTTAAAGTTTTCGCCCTCTAGTGCTCCCGTTGAATGCAAACGTTACAGATGGTCATTTATTCACAAATAACCCTCTCTGTAAGATCCTAAATTGTAGGATAGTTTGGCCATTAAAATGCTTTTTGATTAGATTTCTGTCGAGAAGTGTATATTGTACTTTTAGAATCCAAGTCCAGTCGATATGTAGGATCTATAGTTTGATAGATATTACGAAGATGATTTGAGGTATGCGGCAGCCTCCATGTAAAGTTACGGGTTGAAAACAGTATTTCCGGTCTCAACGTTTTCATAATAAAACCAATGATCAAATGATTTAACAGTGATATCTGCAGTACTCATCCACTAAAAAACATCAGTTTATCCTGGTTAATTATACGACATTAATTGGTGTAAATTGTGTACAATGCTTTTGTGTTTTTCCCATAGGTTTTTCTCTTTCGGTTCTGAGACACGTTTCTTTTTTTTTTGATAGGCTAAAATCACGCCGCAATGCACGTCGGGATATGGTGTTTATGCGATATGAAATCGGAAAACATTAAAAAAAAAAAAACTTTATTCCGAGTGTTCTTGCTTTTCTCTTTGGAAGTCATCACATAACTGCATTGTAATACACGGTTCGGCTGCATTAAACATTACACGTCTGCCGTAATTCTTTATTTATAGAGCCCTGATGAGAAGACTTCTGGATAAACAGGAAGAACTACCGCCAAAACTGAATACGTGACGTGGATCATAAATATATCAGCAATTAAACAACATCTTACATTTATTTTCACAAAATACGTCTCCTTGCAGTATCAACACTAATTCGGCTGACTTTTATATTTGATCCAATTGGTAGATAGGCTGTATTTACACCATAAAGGTGCACAGCTGATAGAAAGGGACACCTAGTGGTTAAAAAACGTTATTGCATTTTTTTGTTGAAATTATGTTATATTTTGTTGAAATTGTTATATTTGATGAAAAAAATATAGTACATACTTTCAGAGGGGGAAAGTAGAAGGTCAATGATAGAAATATAGAATAGAAAATATCAAGAAGATACTGTAGTGATCTCTACAATAAAACAGTTTAGTGCTGGATGTACAAAGATATTAACTGGAGGATGTGCAAAACAGACAAACTAATAAGGCTTTATTTAAACATTAAAGAATACTTTAAGTTAAGGTCTTCTTTTGAATAAGAACAAAACGTTGGGGGTATCCACAGATAAATATGAAGTCTGACAAAGTACAATCACCTTCCCTGAATTTGACTCAGGTGTAACTAAAGTCTGATTTAAGGGTTGTTTATATTTCACATCATTAATCAGAATCTGCAAAGTAACTAAAATAAGTGTAGTGGAGTAAAAATACCAGGTTAACCTCTGAATTGTAGTGGAGTAGAACAAAGTAGTATGCTGCTGTAACAAAAACATTTCCCAACTTGGGATCAATAAAGTATATCTTAAGATGATCGATGGCTACTGCCATATTTGCAAAATGTGCCTCTGAACCTTGACAAGTGCATGTTTCAGGCTTATCAATGAACAACAGGAGGGGTCACAGACATAAGACCAGCTGTTAAATAAAGCTCTTCTGACCTTAGCTGTCATGTGGGTATATTAATGCTGCCCATTATGGACACAAGCAATTTTCACCCATTTATTAATTATATGTTTTAAATTTGATAACACCAATGTGTTTCGTATCCCCTAAACCTCCAGGGTGTACACAGTTTAATACTGGCAACTTCTAATAGTGGGAAATACGAAAACGTCTTATAAAACTACAATTCCCAGTAGAGACGTGCCATAGAGAACATGTTGCGAAACACACAATAGCCAGCATGTGTAGTTCTGGGGGGGGGGGGGGGGGGGCTGGAGCCGGGGGCTGGACCCGTCCAATTCCAGTTTTGGAAAGTCTGTCGTGGTTCCATTCCATTTCATAGAGCTGTTACGCTCAGCGTAACCTTGTCGCACTGCCACTCCAACATCCAATCACAGGGCTTGAGGACTAATCACGCGGTTTGTAAAGCCAGGTGGATGTTGTAGTCCCAAACGATAGCTGAGGATTCTGGGTAGTGTAGTATCTTCGGAAACTCTGTAGTGTCTAAACTCAGAAAAAACTATTTGTTTCTCCGAATTGAAGGTTAAAAACACAAAAGCATTGTACACAATTTAAACCAATCAATATTGTGTAATTAACAAGGATAAACTGATGTTTTTTAGTGGATGAGTAATGCAGATGGGAATTGGTTAAGTTGGATGCATTTGACTCCAATTATGCCTTTTGGCTTTGATTTGAAAATCTTAGCGTTTTTTTTTTTTTAGATAGGCGATGTTGAACAAATCAGTCCTTTACAGACCTGAAATCCAGGGCATCTTTCACCAGACTTACGGGCCGTCCACACAGCAGCTTTGACCAAATCTTGAAAATCCTGGAGCTGGGCGTGTCTGACAGCTTGGGGATTTCGCGACCAACAACCAATCACATGAATATAACATGAATATCCCGCCCCCGACATACAAAGCAAAAAAACCCGGTTCTTCTACACTATTGTCAAATAGGAAGGGCTATGATGAACATTTATTTTTTTAACATTTTGAACATTTATGAGATTAATGTTTATGGTGCTATTTTATGCTACATTCCATGCTGGCTAATGATACTGTCTATGCTTGCTAGCAACGAAGTAAACTAGCAACAAAGTAAACTGGATATAAAATCCCCAAACAAGCGAAAACCTACCAGTTTCACCCACTGCCTCTGCCACCTCCCTCCATGCCTGGTTCCTCCGGTTTGTATCCCGGTAAGTAAATAGGGACTGGTCATAAAGAACCGGGTGATTTGCTACCGCAAAAACTAAGTTCTCCTCAATTTTTGTGGAATATAGAAATTAACTGCGGGTCTGGTTCTCCCAGCTTGCACGCGGTTTGATTGGCTAGCGCTTGAACTGTCAGATTTGCATAAACGGATCTGATTGGCTGTCGCTTCCAGCTCAGCCTCAAAAGTTGAACATTGTTCAACTTTGGAATCCTGAACATCCTGGAAATCCTGGAAATCTTCGCCTCGCCCCCCCACAATGCAGTTCGGCGACAAGCGAGGGAAAGTGACGTCATCCCCATTCAAAGTCAATGGGCGGAGACGCGCTGGAAGCGGTGGACAAATCGCCAAAAGCTGCTGTGTGTACGGGCCGTTATACTCTCTTTTGGAGAAATGGTGAAATCACCTTTACTCATATCTATTTTCAGCACCATGAAAAAATGATGCAGTGATTATTATTAGTCATTGGTTTGATCCTCACAGAAAACCCCCTGTGCCCCCCCTCCAAAAGAATACATCTATGATAATGCAATTAATGTAAAATACTAAGTTACTGTGCTGTAACCTGGGCCAAAGTTAACATGGATTTTTCTTCAGTAATGTAATTGTATTATTAAGTTAGTCAAACAAATGTTGTGACTAAAACAAATCCCGACAAATATTAAGAAATAAAATAAAAACAAAGTTTGGCTGCATAAATAATGTATTTATTACCCCAAACTTCTTTTAATGTTATCTTGGGCCAAAGTAACTAAACAAATACAAAAATAATTGTAACAATGTCATTGAAACAAACTCTGTTACTATTATGTGCTATGACCTTAAACTAAAAATGATCAAATCTCCTCCTTCCTGCATTAAATTCCCCCCCAGTAAAATTAGTATAGAACTGCCACTGTTCTGGATCTATTTTGCCCTGTGACGGTGTTAAATAATATATGTAACATTGAATCATTTGTATTTTCTACATAACACCAATATTACACTGTAGTTACAGCCATATTAAACATTAAAACAACACTATTTCAGACAAGTGACACTGTAATTACAAGCCGTATTTCGCCCAGATAACACCTATTACACACATATGACACCCATTTTACTCTGTTATTACACCCATGTTACACATTATTACACCCCTAATTACACCAATATTACTCTGTTATTACACCCATGTTACACCACTCTTATACCCATATTATGCCGATGTTACACCCATGTAACACCAATATTACAATTGTATTATACCCAATTCACACATAGACACTGCCTGTCAAATGACTGTATCCCCAAGGATACAGAAACCACGTCAGGGTTAAAATTGCTAACACACATGAATATCCTACTACAGTATTTACTAATTGAAGATTTTCTAACTTTTCCGGTCATACATATGACATTTTTTATTTATAAAGAACTACTGCTTGGCTCCATATGGCAGTAGCCACACTTTGACATTCACAATTGACGCCTATGCCGGAAACATACATCAAAATTCAATAGGAGCGATGTTAAAGAGCTGAGCCAAGGAAAAGCAAGCTGGCTGAGGGAGAGGGTGCAGAGAGACTGTAAGTACAGTAGATTAAGTATCCTAGGCAGGGAGGAAATAGGACAGTAATGTGACACACCCAGCGCTGGCAACAGAAAGAAAATAGATGCATGAGAAAGAAGAGTAAATCAAGCTCAGACCAGACTAGTCAATTGAAGAGAATGATTAAAAGTGACAGGATCACCATCCCCAACCTTTCTTGACACCCGCCCCACCTCCGATTCCTCCACCCTGTCCCTCCCACTCTCCCACCCTTCCACTTTTACCCAGACAGCCCCCAGCAGCACTTGGGAGGCTATTTTTTGCCACGCTTCACTAAATAAGGCTGTGGAGCATGGCTGTGATGGCTGTGGTGGCGTGCTGGGGGGGGGGGGGGGGGGGGGGGCGGCGGGCGGTGCACGTCCCTGCTTCGTACCTTGGTATAAAAACCCTGGGACGGGGGGGTTTCCTCTGATCATGCTGAACCTCTCACTCCCCTCTTTCAGTGTTCTAATTTGCCTCCTTCTATTTTTGAAAAAGCCAATGCACAAACACTGTCTGTGAGCGGTATCAGTTGACCTTTTATCCCAGAACCTTTTTTAATGCGAACAACTTGATTTCTAATTTCTATTTTTTTATCGTAGTCCTTCATTCTCTTTATGGAGGAATTGTTTTTGGCGACCGCTGGACAGCAAAACGGGAAAGTGACTGAGTGGAGTATGGGGGCTTAAGGGCGAGAGAGAGTAAGAGATAATTGAAGTAACTGTTAACAGATCCCCGTTGAAACGCCCCTTTGTACCCACCTTTCTTCCATTTTCTTGTTTTTATCCCACCTTTACGCCACCTAAACTTTGCACTTCCCTTCCTTCCGCCCATCATGCTTTTCCTTTCCTGTTTCCTTCCTTGCTTTCAGCACTCCTCCCTTCCTCCTCTCCTTTCTTCTTCTATAAATCAAATCTGCTTTTTCCTTCTCAATTTTGTATTTCTCCGGTTTTCTCCAACCTCTTTACTCACTTCTTCCTTCCCTCCCTCCCTCCTTCCTTCCCTGTGTCCCTCTTCCCGATTTGTCCTTCACCTCTGTCAGCACTCACTATCTCACTCCATCTCCTTCTCGGGCGGTCCGATCAGCTGTCCTAACTTTACATGGCCTGGTGTGGTGCGGGGGGGGCGGCCGCCTGACGCATTTCAATGCCCCATCATCACTTCAAACTGACACCTCTCACACAAAGCGCTGTGCCTTTTTAAATTGACCACTATTTTTGCTTTCCTTTCTACCTGCACGGGGGTCCTGTGAATTTGTTCTTTTTTTTTTCCCCGCCTCCTTTTTTACCCCATCCAGTAAGAGAGAGGCAAGTCCTGTGACCCTCTTCTCCTCTCTTTCACTCTTCCTCCTCTCCTCCTCTCCGCAACCTTAAACACTCCATCGCTGATTCAGCTCTCGGGAGGAGGGAGCCTGCAGCGCTGCTCACTCTGCGGGCCGCCGTCCCTCTGTGGACCACCTCCTCTACGGTAGGTGTCTCTGTGTGGGTTTAGATATTTGTAGCATATTTCTGTGTGTGCTTACTCACTGAATATGTGTGTGTCGGTGTCCCAGTCCCATTCACAAACTGCACAGTTTTTATTTTCCACCAGCTGCTTTGTTGGAAAAAAACTGATAGTGAGTTACGGAACTGGAGAGAGTCTTTTTATTTATTCATCACTGCACTCACACATTGTAAGAAATGTTGTAGCCGATGTTGGAACTGAAGCATCCCCACGCTATCGCATGAGGTTAAAGGTCAAGGGTTAACTCTGAGGTGTTACACTCTGGAGACTTTCCTAATCAGCTGCTTTTGGCTGTACTGATATACACTGGAATTCATTTAGGATAATCATTGTAAGTGTTTTATTATCTTTAAAACTATATGATAAAGGTTACATCTAATTAGTTTGCCAGTTATTTTAATATGTATATGTGCAGGTTGAATGTATTTAAATGAATGAAAATATACTTCACGTAAAAAAAATGGTGTTTTAAAGTCAAATATATTTCCCATTTACGAAGTATTTCTGATGCAGCATACGGGCCGCAACACAAAAATATGGCAGCAGCAGAAATGTGTGGTGTTTAAGCATTACTATATTTGCCTGCAGGACAGCTGAGATTTATCAGCAGAAACACCATGAGCATGTTGTAATGTGCACCAGCGTTAAGCTCCCCGGGACCTGGGCTCTATCTTTAGACGGGACACACTCAAGAGAGGTTCAAAGTAGAATCCCGGATCTAAAAGTGTTGTGCACATGCTGCCATCCCTCTGTCTCTCTCCTGCTGCATGGCTAGTTATACCCAGTTAGCAGATACCAGGGAGATCAGCGGCGCTCAGCTGTCCGTCAAGCATCCTGAGCCTGACAGGAGGTGGGGGGTGTCGGGTGTCCCGGCCCTGCAGGAGATAGTTGTCGCGGTTAAAGTAGACACGCAGCTGTTAGAAGGCGATATGTCTTTCTGTCTAGCAAGCAATCCCACAGGGTGTGAGACTGGGCTTTATATGGAGTTAGCTTAACTCAATGAATGTTGAGAGTATGGAACGAGGTTTACAGGGGGAAGAGGATTTATATTATCTGTTTCGACTGGTTTATTGGGATAAAAAATGCCTTTCGATACTGCACCACATTATCAGGATTACAGAAGTCATGGCAGATGTTGGTGAATTCCATCCACTTCCTGCGTCTATGGGCACATATATAACACACCGCCCTATCTGCAGATCTACAGCAGTTTCCCTGGAGAATTGTAATTCCTGCCCGGAATATTGGGACGCTGGTGGCGCAGAGGCCGGACTGGATAGGCAGCTTAATTCTTTGAAATGTGTGCAGTGCCGGGCCAGAATGAGTCTGCGTGTTAGTGGGGGGGCACGTGGCTGGTGATTTACAAAACCTTCCTTCCATCGCTGGGAGAGAAAAGAGAGGAGGAATGAGGGAGAGGACGAGTGTGATTTATGGAAGAGACTTTTAGTTTAATTACTAGGCGGGCAGGCTGATGTGCACAGCCCCCATGGCACTACTTATTCTGTGGTAGGAACACAAAGGGGCTTCTGGGGGGTTACACAGAATGATATATTCATGTACGGGTGCAGATGATACACTCGGGCAGATTGTGTGTTCAAAGTGCAGGACCAGGCACAAGAGCTGAGTTGTGTAGTGAGGAAAATAATGTTCACATAGCTGCTTTTACAAATATACATTTTACACCTCACTGTGAAGACACACTACATTACACACTACACTACATACAAATATATCTCTTCATATTTACATTCCTTTTACTATATTTGTATGTTTCTTGACTGCTGTCCACGCTTCTACGTTGCTCTAGCTATTTTTATGTTATGTCAAAACAAAACACCAAAGCAATTACTTTGGCGCAGTAACTAACATGGCAAAAAAAGGTGTCTGAAAATCAAGTATTGAGAATATTGTGCTGTGTCAGCCTCTCTCATAGAGATTTGAT
Source organism: Gymnodraco acuticeps (assembly GCF_902827175.1). NCBI lineage: Eukaryota > Metazoa > Chordata > Actinopteri > Perciformes > Bathydraconidae > Gymnodraco > Gymnodraco acuticeps. The sequence continues at coordinate 69,702 of NW_022990219.1, read as the reverse complement.
TAGTCGTGATTGTCATTCAAGGTGAAAGGTTGAGCGCCAAAGACGAGAGAAAGACTACCTGATATTGCAGTTTGGCAACGCTTCCTGAAGCGGTGCATGCTGGGGCGTCTCCCACCCTATTCTTTTGCCACAAATCTCAGTTTATACATCTCAAATGGCATCATCTTTGTGCCACCACACACTTGGAGGGATTTGGAAATTGGGACACAGTCTCGGCTGTTCAAACACAACTCACACTAACACACATCTGCACAAAGGCACACACACTCCCGATAACCCTGATGTGCTTCCTGCTGCACCCCCGCAGGTTTCCTTAACGCCTCTCTCAGAGCCTTCATTAGATGCCTGACGTTAGCAATGGTTCAATTCATTAAAAGCGCGACTCAGCCTTTGTGCATTTGCCTATAAATTGGTATTGATCTGTGAGAGGACAGGGAGGGGGGGGGGGACAGCTGAGGAGGGAGGTGTGTGTGTGTGTACGGGTGCTTGTGGAGCAGGGACTGAGGCTAATGAGAGGGGGCAGGGGGTCTCAGGTGAATGGGGTTCACTCAAGCAACAAGGGCAATTGAACACACACACACACTGCACGCTGACATGCATTTACAGATTGTCAGATATGCACAGCAGCTTCACACATTGACATTCCTTTAGTGTGCTCTCCCTTTAAACCTGTCCCCGTGCCACGCCACATATGCTGTTCTACCCCCCCACCCTGCTCAGTGTGGGGCTGTAAGTGTAGTTTGAGTGGAGGAAACGGAAGAGGAGAGAGAGGGAGTGTGTGAGCACGAGAGAGAGAGACAATGAGAGCACATGCTATAAAGAGAGGAGTGGGCAGTCGGGGGGGAGACTGCATACAGGCATGGTAGCCTATAGACTGCATGGGACAGTGAGTGATGGGGGGGGGGTGAATGGCACAGAGAGAGGGAGATAGAGGGATGGCTCTCAGCGCGGAGGACGAGCTGCTGCACGCCGGAATAAAAGTTTTCAGTGTGAGGAAGGGGGGGAGGATGTAAGAGAGAGAGAGAGAGACTGCAGAGGGGGACACACACTGAGGGAAGAGAGAGAAGCACTTCCTCATCCTCCTCTTCTTCTTCCTCTTTTACCTCTTCTTTTTCCCATTCTCTGTTTCTTCTCCGCTCTCTCCTTTCTCTTTGGTGCATCGGCCCAGCTGAAGCAGGGTGGGAGAGAGGGGGGGGGGGGGGGGGTGCTTCTACGCAACATCTGCCTGTAGGTAAGTGCAACATCTCCCTCATTACCCTTCAGCCCACCCCCCCCACCTCACCCTTTCTTCACGCCACCACTGCAGCTGAACCTCTAGGTGTGACACTCAAGGGGAAATAAGTTTGTGTGTGTGTGTGTGTGTGTGTGTGTGTGTGTGTGTGTGTGTGTGTGTGAAACTGCTTCATAGTGTACACAGTATGTCAATGAAAAACGCACAGATGGGGGGGCATTGTATTTGTGATGTAGTGTTGCAGTATTTTAAACTATGTGTTCTTTTAGGAACATTTCATATTAATATAGTACAATATTTTACATTTTTACAAGTGTCTTTGCTTCTCTTGTTTTTGATAGAGCGGTGAATAAATGACTGTGTGATATGTTGTATGTCTATGATTTTGTGACATGACACGAGTTTTTGCGTATTAAATGGTTAGTTGTGTTTTTCTCAGTGGTGCAAAGTGCTTAAATTGTGTGCTAGTCACAATCAAGCCGTAGTTAAAGCGTTTTAGCGTGATAACCATTTAAGTGTGTATTTGTGTATTTTATCCTATGTGTTCATTATCCTATCTTAGTCAGTGGAGTCCGGGGTGGGGGGGGGGCGTTCAGGGATCTGTGTGGATCCTGATTCAACATTTTTTACTCCCTGTTGAGTGGGTGTGGGCCGGGGGAGAGGAGGAGCAGGAGGGAGGGGGGGGGGGGCTGATGCGCCACCAAGGACAGTGGCCTGCTTGGGGGACATACTTCTTTATATGCCCATATGAACAAGAGCAACTATGGAATGTAAAGAAGTATGTATCCCAGGTTGGGAAAAAATACAGCGCTGCATCTGAACAAAACCAAACCATTTCCCACAGACTTAGACCTCCGTACAGGAAGTGACAAGAGAACATGTTCTGTGTGCTTCATTCTCCAGGAAGGATCCTGGGTATTATATATTCACACACTGAAAAAACTGAACCATTCACTTTAATTAAATGTATTATGTTAGCTGTTAGTTGAAAGCAATAATACGATGTTTAAATAATTAGTTTTATGTTCAACTTAATAATATTGCTTTCAACAAACCTAATTCAATTCTGTGTTATTTGTTGACATAATACATTAAAGTCAACGTTTCAGTTTTTCAGTGCAGCCCGTGTGCATGCATGTACTTTTCAGGCCTGACGTGGCCCAGTTGAGTCCGTTCCGCTCGCTGCTGCAGAAGGATGCGTTCAGGGGAAAACTGTAGCTGCAGCTGCAACTCAGCGGTTTCCACCCGCCTGCCTCTTCTTATGCGTTTTATTGCGGGAAGGCAGTCGTGTTTCCCATACTATAACGGCGATAGTTTCAAGAAGAAGTTCTGCTTACTTTGGAGCTCTTTTTTGTAATGCTTTTGCATTTGAATACTCAAATACACACCCAACAGACGAACAGCAGTTTCCAGTAAATGGTGCAGTGATTAAATGCTCGCTAATGGATAGTATGGTCCAAGAGAGAGTGGTCAGAAAGAGGAAGAGGCTGCCTGCAGGACTCTAACAGTGTGTTCTCACACACACACAGTGTGGATCTGAATGCTCCATATTTAAATTGTGGTTTTGTAAAGACATTTTTTTTTAATATTATTAAGTATATCAAGTACAGTGGGAATGTTGCTGTCTTTTGGGATTTACGAGATAGCTCAAAGTGACAGGAAAACTGAGGTGAAGGAAAGGAAATAACTTATGATGACGGTTCTGGTTCAAAGCCACAATTTCAGGCTACATGCTGAGCTGGCATATCATAGGTGCCATTTTTTCCATCAGTCCCGTGTGATAGTTCTTTACCTCGGATCATGCATGTCAGTGTGCAGGAACAGTTACTAATCCCAGTAGGCTTTGGGAGCGGGTACAACAACCGTGTGAGGTTTTACTCTATGTATTTTGGCCTACTTTGTATATAAATACTGTATGTGGCCTAGTTAGGGTATACCTGTCCCTGTTTAGGTGATATTTGGGCCAGTCTCGGTGCAGTGATTTGGACCTGATCAGGTGCTCACCCTGACTGTGGGGTACTGCCGGGCTAACGGGCTGCAGGTGGATTACACCTCCTGACCATCTTCATTTACAAAAAGAAAGAAAATATGAACAGGGTATCGTATAAAAGATGTATTGCTGTTGTAAGAAAAACAGTGAAACTACATGTGGCCAGTCATTGTTTCTAAGCTAATTAAGCTTCAATATGACTGACAGTTCTAATCTTAGTCGTAGGCCAGCGACATAAACTGGATCAAGAAATGCACGCTTCAGCATTGAACATTCACAAAGCCCCCCCCCCAAAAAAGAACGTGTTTATGACTAAGTACATGTGTGTGTGTGTGTGTGTGTTTTATGTTGGATGGATTTATTGCAGTGATTTGTAGGAACCAGAGGGAAAGGTCGTTGTACTGTGGGAGAATTCAAAGATAGAAGGGCACAGTGCTGAGGGTGAGAAGGGGGGGGGACGAATGACAAAAGGGAAACGAGAGAGCGGCGCAGACCGAAGTGGGATCGGAGCGGAGGGAGTTGTGGCAAGTGAGCGTGTGAGATGAGGCGAGGCGAAAGAGGCAGAGAGAGAGGCTGGATTGATGATGGTGTTCAGGGCTGGTGTGTGTTTGGGGGGGGGGGGCAGCTGGGCGGATATTGTTCTGTCACTTTGCCTGTGTCAGCAGGTGGAAGCTCTCATCAGGACATTAAATATGCAACAATGCTGACTGCGGCACCGTGCTGAGACAGAGCCGGACTACTGGGGGGCCCGCTAAAAGTAAACCCGCGCTAAACAGCCATCCACCCACACACACACACACACACACACACACACACACACACACACACACACACACACACACACACACACACACACACACACACACACACACACACACACACACACACACACACACACACACACACACACACACACACACACACACACACACACACACACACACACCTCCAGATTCTTCCAAGGGCTGCCCTGACCCTGGGAGCTGGTGTTAAAGCCGAGCGGCCGGCTGCTTGACTGGTTCCCCATCTGGAAGCCCACACAAGGGCAAAGCTAGTAATCCACAGCCCAGGGTGGGATTAGCAGTAGTTACATACAGATCAGCCATGTGGAACCCTGAACCAGAACAAATCTGTCTCTATGAATGTGGAATTTAATACAAACTCCACAGAACAGCTGACTGAAAGTGTGTGAGATTGAATGTTTTATTTACCACTCTGTCAACTACTGATAAAGGACAAGAGTCAGGATCAGGTTGGTGATTATTTCTGTTGCAAACATCTGTTGCAATGTGGACTCCGGCTTCTGTTTTATAGAGCTGAAACATTGTGGAAGCCGTATTTCCACTCCATCAGTGACCAACCTGAATCCTGCTTTCGAGTAAAGAAGCTTTATTCATTTCAATGGAACTGGTGTATTGACGCAGAGCTAGATCCTACGCACTCCAACAAAACAACGCAAGGTCGTCCACATACAAATACAACCTGCCTCAATTTTGCTGCAACGCAATGTGACGTCATCCAGCAAGGTGCAGCCAATCCGATCAAATACATTTAGGGCACATTCCTGTTAGTCCAATCATCCCGACCTGAAATACGGTCTGAGTTTCACCATAGTGCACGTTTTTTAGTCTTTACATTTTCTAAGCAACCTGCACTTTCAGGGTCATTCTCCGTCGTCTTACCGTTACATCTATCAACACCATGACAGCCCAAAGAGACGTTTTATTGCAGAGCTGATTCTCCAGTTAGCCGTAGATGGATGTGGGGATAACCCTAATACTCAGTTTGCATTTCACCTTTAATTAGACCTGGCTGTCAATTAGAAGAGGAAAGAAAAAGACACACACATTTCTGTTGATTTTATTGTTATGTACTTTAGTCTAAACCCTGGAGCACCTTATGTGCGTCCACACATGTTAATATCTCCTGTATATATAATAGGGGTGTAACTGTATACGTATTCGTACCGAAATTATTCGGTACGGGCCCTTCGGTTCGGTACACGTGTGTACCGAAGTGTACCGAACGAATATAACGTTAAACGTATACAACTTTTTGGAAGTCATCTCAGGTGCTGCGTCGCAGCATTCAGAGTAATTTGCTCACATTGGGTTCAACGCGTCATAGAGCAACCAAGTCATTTCATCGGACGAGAGGCATACTATGAGAGCTAGTCACAGGGATGCGTTCAAATTCAGTCCGTAATTTGAGGAACTCGAAATGGCGAACGCAGATAAAGTTGAGCTCGAAAATCCTCCAGAATCATTGAAGTCTCCGGTTTGGGAACATTTTGGTTTCGCAGTTACGTACAAGGATGAAGGACAAAGACAGGTGGACCGAACCAAAGCTGTTTGTCGGTATTGTTCGACACACATTGGTTACGCGGCTGGCAATACATCACACTTGCACTCATTTGAAAAGGCATCACCCGAACGTGAATATCACCGGTACCAAAAGAAAAAAGACTGAAGTGCAAACCCAACTCCCGCTAGCATGTAAGCCTCCACCACTCGCAGAGAGTTCAGACCGAGCCAAAGCTATTACAAACGCCAAATATCCTTATGTTGCCATGTTAGCAAAGCGCTACCTGGCTGTATCTGCTACCTCTGTCCCTAGCGAGAGGGTGTTCTCCACAGCAGGAGACATTGTTAGTGCCAGCAGATCTGCCCTTTCGGCAAGCAATGTGGACAAGTTCATCTTTCTTTAAACAACATGAAAATACAATGACAAGCAAGTCCTAATGTCAAACTGGCTGCTTAGGTACTAGTTCAGTTCAAATACAGATTATTTTAGTTCATCGAAATGCTGCACCTTAATGTTTATTTTATTATATTTTGAATTTATTTGAGTGAATACATTATTCACAGTTTAATAATAATTAAAACCCCCCAAAAAAATATTTTATGTTTTGTGATCATTTTTTCAGCTGTACCGAAAACGTACTGAACCGTGACCTAAAAACCGAGGTACGTACCGAACCGAAATGTTTGTGAACCGTTACACCCCTAATCTATAGTCTTCACATGAACCATGCAGAACATGTTTGCAATGGGAATGTCAGGGTAGAAACAGGGATGTAAAGATTTAATATGGAATTGGCTAAATATTATTTATTTGTTCAATATAGAAACTGCGAAAAGTTGTGATGTTATTTCTATGGCAGGACAAACACAAGGAACGAGATACAAAATAATTGTATCAGTGGGGGGTTCTGAGGTTTTATGGAGCTAATTTTTAGTAATGGAAAAACGATTTGGTTGAAAATTAGGCTTTAAGCTTTTCAACAGCTTTTGGTTGTAGTATTGTGTGTGTAAGAGTGTGTGCAAATACATCAGTGTCTGTGTATGTGTATCAATGACAGCACACCTGCACTGTATGCATGATAGAAGAAAGAACGAGGAGGTGACTGTAAAGTCAGTTTAATATAAAGTGTCAGAGTTTATTGCCAGAATTTTTCTTACTCTCTTTTAATCATGTTTATAGTAAGTGTGCTTCGGCAGCAGTCCACGGAATATAATAGAGGTAGAGAGTAATGGAAGTTGAAACAGATGCGGTAGAGTGGTAATGTATGTGTCGCCTCACCCTGATACAAGGACACAGACATAGCCTATTATATCTGTTACGGTGGCTGTTACGGTATGCAGGAAGCAGGACCCAAATGCAGATTAGAGTAACAATAATTCCTTTATTTCAAGGCTAGATATAGGCTACACAAAGACAGCACGGAACACTCACCGATGAACTGGTCATAACACAAGACAACCCGACAAAGAGAGACAGAAAACCCAGAACTTAAATACACCCAGGACTAATCACATAAACACGAGACAGGTGAGGAGGGAGGAGAAAACACAGAGGTACCAGGTGAACACAATCGGGGAGGGAAACAGACAGAAAGCAAACAGGCAGGAAACGGGGGTGAACACTTTACAAAATAAAACAGGAAACCCAAAGATAGAAAAAGACAAGAAAAACACCAACACAGACAGATCCTAACAGTACCCCCCCCTCAAGGGACGGATTCCAGACGTCCCAAAACAAAACAAAAAGTCCAAAACCCCAAGCAGGGTGGGTGGAGGGGGTCCGGAGGGGGGACGCATCACTAAGCCACCAGGGTGGGTGGAGGGGGTCAGGAGGACGGGACTGAACTGACAGGCAGCAAACGGGGGTGAACACTTTACAAAATAAAACAGGAAACCAAAGATAGATAAAGACAAGAAAAACACCAACACAGACAGATCCTAACAATATCCCTCTAAAGTGAATCTCAGTACATCTGAACCAAGTCATTCCTCAAACAATAGGCACACCGAACACCGAACACAGACACATGTGTAATGTCAATTAAACGTATATATGGACACACAAACACTCCAAGTTGCAATAGAACCTAGACTGTTTATATACAGTATAACTATATACAAATATACATATTGTATGTAGTGTTGCATACATTTGGTCAAACAAGTGAACTTTATACAAAAAGGAAAACTCCAGGTTTACTGATTGAAAAACTAATTTGGGAGTGTAACTTGTAACAAAGAGAAGCACTTACTCAATATTTTATTACGAGAGAAACAAAATACATGTTTTTTATTAGTCATTTCAAACATAATCAAACATCCTTGGGTATCCTTGATAATGTAACTGTTTTCTTATTTTAAAATGTTTTAATGTTATTTTGGCTGATTAGTATTATCTTTTTATTTAGTTGCATGTATTACTTCCCAACCCTGTGTGTCAATAATAACATCAACAATCCCTGTGTTGGTTGTGATCTATCCATCTGTCTATGATTTACTTTCTAATATGTTCACATTAAATGGATATCATGTATCAGCAGCGATTCACTCTCAAACTGTAGAAGCAGCTTGTGTTTGTGGTCTCAGCGCTGGGCTAAAGCCAAGAAAATGTGTAATTTCCCAGTTTGCATTGGCACTCAGTCATTACAGAGACGTGTTCCAATGTGCCGGCTTATTAGAGACAGAACACGTGCTGTACAGTGAATGTGTCGCTGAAATCATGGCAGACAAATTACTTTGGAGAAAAAGAAAAAGACAGATGACAACAGATGAAAGAAAGAAGATAAGGCTCTGATCATTTATGATTTCATAAACCTAATGAATTAGTCATAATTATGAGCCTTCAAAGTCAATTAGTCATTGGCACAGCGTTTTAATGTGAGAATGATGGCACGTCAGTATTAAAAAGGAAAATGCCAATCGATTAATACAACACACAGTGTGAGAAACCAAATTACGATGAATCATTTAGCGATTAAGTCATACATCCTCTGTGAGTGGGTCAGAGCCCAGAGGGCTTCCCCCTGCCCTCCGCACATAGACCAACACACACGCAGTGTGCCTCGAAAAAGCCGATCAGTCCCTATGCCGGGACAGGGATCAATGTTGAGGTCATTTGTTTCGTTCAATTAAACAGACATCTGCTTGAATTAGACTCCAATAGACTGCAAACGGCCCATCACCTTCCCATCCACCTGTGTGTGTGCGTGCGTGCGTGTGTGTGTGCGTGTGCGTGTGTATGCGTGTGTTACAGGCAGTTTTAAACATACCTTCATGTTTGGGTAAAATCTGACCGATGTACTACTTTCATCAATGATGTGTTTTACATTAGATTGTTTCAAGGCCTCATGATATCCTCCAAAGTAGGCCTTTGAACATATAAAATTGCTGATGACAACGATCATTTCATTTTGAGGTTTAGTCACCTTTGCCACCGCCATAGGAAATGAATGGGTAACCCTAGATTAGGTTCATCCATCAGATAGTACACAACCATAACATCGCCAAAATGTTTATTATGGAACACATTTTCAGAAATGTCATTTTCTCGAGAGGCTGCAACAAAGAGATGGATAATCCAACATTCCAGCTTTGAATCATTGATTAGAACAGCTGTAAGACACCAGCTGGACTTGTAAATGATTAGATCACTTTGCAGTTTATTTCCTCATTTCACACACCTTTAGCTCCCAAGATGCAATGCATTGAGGAAAAACCTCACATCTGGAATGCTACGGGCAACATCAGCGCTTGTTTATTGTTTATGGTGCAGGGAAGGGAAAAAGAGGTAAAGACAGTTGTATTAGCCCGAGTGTAATTGAATGGCCCCAACTGGTGTTCTCTGTACATCAAGCGATGTTGCTGACACCATAGTCTGTCCATTACTGTCTGATATGAGGAGCGAGGGTCTGCTCCCTTCAAATAAACACGCAGGATAATTGTTATGCAGTGAAGCTGTGAAGCAGAGGGAAGTAATTAAAGGAACAAGAGCACTGCGGGGGGGGGGGGGGGTTCCTCTTTGGCCCCAGCGCTACTGTTTCCCTCTGCACGCTGGAGATTACACACACACACACACAGGTTCCCCTTATATTGACACCCTCATAATTACCGCCAGAGTTTACAGTCATCTAAATATTGTAATGACACCCTGTCTGTGTTTATAAGGTCACAGATCTTACGGGTGAATAAGCGGATAAACCAATGACCCCCTTCATTAACAACTTGACTCTACATAGACGCCATGTTTTCGCACATTACCTTACTTCGTACTTTGTCTTAATTTTACTCCACTCTTAAAACCCAGCACAATCTGTATGTTGGTATGACTACATTCAGGCGGATGAGTTGGTCTCCAGTGATTGGTTGGGTACAAAAGAATCCTCCTTTCCTACAGGAAGCGGTTAAAGTGGAGGCAATGTCAGACTGAGGTTACAAAGAGTGTCTGATATCAGGAAAGTCATTGAAGGAAATACTTGCTAGATATTTGTATAGAGCCTAAATAAAATGATTCCTGCTGATCTGCAGTATGAGCATCCAAGTTGTACATCAGCGTGTTGAACTCCGGCAAATGCAGTCAGGGAGTCTGTCATTCAAACTGAAGGCAGGGAGTCAGGCAGGATAGGCTAGATGACCCCCCCCCCCCATAAGTGCACATATATATATCTCAGAGGAGGAGAGTGCAGCGTCAGGACAAGGCTAGTTAGCATTCTGCTGTCATCACCGTGCTGCTCAAAACCTGGGTTAATGAAGAGCAAAAATGAGGAGGTTGGTGTTGAAGGAGGTAAAGGACAGAAGAGCGATGGGAAGAAGGAAAGTGTGTTGGCACATTAGAACTCCAAAATGTGTTTTAAAAGAAAGGCAGAACGAGATAGAAAGGGTGGGATCAGTAAGAACATGAATTACACAGAAACAGGAGCCAACCGCTCAAAGTAAATCTCCCAAACCCATAAAGAGTTATGCGTTGTGATCTGTTCCACAGATCGTTGTGTGCTTTCAGATAATTGCTTCCATTTTGTTGCACCGAGACTATTACAGTGTATGATAGCCGGATTACCATCTGTAACAGTGGGCATCAGCAGCAGGCTCCTGTAGAAACTATAGGTTTAGTGAACAGTGTGTACTGCCCTCAGGCTTTGTAGTAGTTATAGTCTCCTTTTGTAGAATTCTATCCTCAGAGTGAACCCATTGTTTTCTGTCTGCAGCGACATCACCTTGATGGGATGAGGTCTCATTGAAGGTCTGATTAGTGCCGGCAGTTTCCCCTTTCCTTTGTGTTTTCAAAATTATAAATAATTTTACCGTTATTGTTATTTCAGACAATCACAGAAAGTCTCAGGATTTGATCTCAAGTCAGAAAGGTCACACATGTTGAAGAAGGTTGAGGATATTCTAAAACCAAACAGGTGTAAGTCCGTCCCTCATAATGTCCTTTAGCCAAACAATATGATATACTGTACAAGCATGCTGCAATCAACACTGACACTTTAAATTAAGTGGAAAGTCAAAAGCATATATATCATTTGTGACAATTACTTGAAGCAAAAACCTTTAATCTCACATGGCATTACTTTAACTTGATATTACAGATCTTAAAGGAACAAATAAATAGGATAGAAAAATGAGAGAAAGATAGAGCTGCTAACATGAAACACAGGCTGTGTTATTTGTGGTCCAATCACACTAATTCCTCCCTTCAACCAAGAAGTGTGTGTCATTTAGTATGAACCATTTCCATGCTACATGGTGAGTCTGTCAGATCTGAGTTGTTTCCTGTGTCTCCAGTGGTCAGTCTGCGCCGGACACACAGCTGGGTGAGAGGCCCCGTCCGGGGGGGGGGGGCAGACAGAGATGGAAAGATAAAGAGAGGATGAAGACCCTGGTGGTCTGTTATGGGAACAATAAAGCATTCAGGCCCAGCCACAAGGTTACAGGAGGAGAGCAGAAAGTGGAATGAAACAAGATATGAAAAATAATGAGTCAACTATGTCATCGGTAAGGAAAGAGTATTGAAACCTTGTACTGCACAAGTGGACTAAAGCATTTCCTCTGGTGACGTTCTCTGTGGATTTGTCACTACGAGCAACGCTTTCCACACAACACAAACCCTGTCTCCTACAGAATTACATTCCAATAACACTAAACCACAGTCGTAATTAAGTTTTGAGGAAACACGCTTTCTTCTAGATTACAGTCGCTGAAAATGGCTTTGCTTTGTTAGGGTAAGGGTCATTTAAGCTCCGGACGTAACTAGAAAGGAGTACGTTCTGATGTTTGTTTCACACAGCACAAAAGTGACCTTCTGGGTCAAGGTCATATTTGTTTGACCCATAACCCCCCTCCCCCCCCCCCCCCCATGAACTAACCAAGGACAACATATTTCTCCTTTGAAAGATAAATGCAGTTCTGCTGTTTTTATATACCCATTGTCTTTCAGTTCTGCTATAGGTGTTTAACTTCATAGCTATAGTATTAATCCATCAGTACAAAGTCTACTCTGTACTTTAGTCTCCGTCCAACAGTAAAGTGTATTTTGCCTTTAGGCCAGACTCTTTGTTGACTCACTCTAATCACACTTCCCCATCCCGACACATTCATCTTTGCTCAGGACACAAGGCGCTGATCTGCCACAGATTCTGATCTCCAGCTCTAACTAGCTGCAGCCTCTTTCCATCCCCATTGTCCCGAGTTGAAACAGAGCCGTCATAATGAAGCCTTTCACTCTCTGTGCACCATTCAGGCTCAGAAAGAGCTGGGGTCCCACTGCCTCTCAACAGAAAGCGTGTCAGCGGTGGCCATCTGTACCCCCAAGCTCCTTTCTGACTTAAACTGCTTTGGATTTTTTGTGTGACGACAGTGCGTATATCAAGCTGCCTTTGTGGCTCTGCTGCCGCCCGTAATGAATGCATGGCTAAAATACCTAAGTGGTGGCGGTGGTTCGTTAAGGGAGTGGATGGAAGGAGGGGCAAGAGATGGTGGAGGGGGGGGGGGGGATGTTGGAGCGTGCTCAGAGTGAGAATCAGCCTGCATAGAGAGAGAGGGAGGAGAGAGGTGAAGACAGAAGGATGCGGTTTGGCAGAACATGGATCATGACATCATCCCCGACCTAATCTCCTCCACTTTAATATTGTTCGGCCTGAGAGAAAAGTCTAAAAAAATTGTTATTTTAAGGCTCTGCACGTGTTCAATTGTTTCATTTAACTTCCGCCGCGCCCTTCATACTCTGAATCCCGTCTTCCCCATCATTTCTTTCTATGCGAGCCGTTTATTTGCCTTTGTTCTTCTTTGATGAGCAGTTTAGTAGACAGCCTTGTGTGCAAGAGTTCGTAAATGGCTTTCTTTTAATATCCTTATGTTAGTTTATGAGCAGATTATTACCAATATTGGCTGACCCAAGCATCCTCAGACACCACTTCTTTGTAACTGTTGAGGCTATATCTCAGCGGTTTCTTACACATAAAAGCACATACAGCACCGTGTGCCTGAAGTCTCCCCTGTGATTGTTTTTTTTTTTATGGCATTACAGTTATTGATGGTGTGTTACTGTGTGAAGGACAGGTCCCATGGGCTGTTAGAGCTGGTTAGAAGACTCATACACATAATCTGTAAGGAGGTTTGCTAATCAGCAATACAGCTTAAAGACTCTCTGGATATGTGTTTGGTGAAATTAATGAATAAAGTGGTTCATTAAGAACAATAACAGTGTCATTCTTTTTACACTAATGTCAAGAATCTCTCCCCTGAAAAGGTTGAAAAAAAAGGTGATATAAATGGAGGATACAGACCCTGGTCCTTTCTTAAAAAGCGAAAAAAAGGCCGCAAACCTGTTTATATGTTGAGGTGAGGCGGGAAGGGAGAGAGCGTGGGTGCAGGAGAGGAAATAATTAAATATATCATCTAAATAGGTATTGATCGTCTTAAGGGTGTTGCCGTTAGATGAAAAGGTTAAGGTAAAAACAAGAGCAGATAAGATCAACTCAGCAATAATTACAAGGTATGAGCACTTAATGATGTCCTGTATGGAGACATTAAAGATCCCCTAAAGATGCATTTAAGGCCAAACTGTTCATCCACGGGAACAGGTTTGGACTTTAGGTGTAATATATTAACACAAGGTCAAGCAGGCAGGAGATAATGTCAAAGTTGCTGCATATTATGAAGTACATAGTGGACAAAGCTAGAAGATACTTTCATGACAGGCCGAGGTACATTTGAGAGGGCTGCGAGCGATAAAAGAAAAAGTTCCCACCGTACGGTAACCGCAGAGCGACATATGAGCCGAGCCGCAGCAAGGTCAGGAAGCGTTTCATCTGACAGACGTGTTTTATCTCCAGGAGAGAGTACGGCGGCGAGGAAGTGGCTGAGCGGACGATAAAGGCTCCTGTTACGCTGCTGTCTCCTTCTCTGATCAACGTGGGAATAGTGCTGAGTCAGCCGATGGATGCTGCTCACGTCCGAATGCGGGGGGGGAGGGGTTGGCGCTTGAAGTGGATCCAGCCGTGTCTGCAGTGGACTGCAGCAGCATTAGCACGCTAACCTCAGGACGAGCCTCATCTCCACTGATAGACTTTTATTTCACACCACTTCTGCAGCGCTCATCACATCAGGAGATATTACATCCACCCCTAACGTCTGCACTTTGATATATACATCCCACTTTTCCCTGTGCCTCTATTCAGCAGGTAATTAGCGGGAATAAATACGGCCAGCCACAGAAGATAAAGTTTACAGCCTGACCACAGGTCGACTTGTTTCATTACTATAGTGCGCCTTGCATTAGGCTAATTACCAACTGGCAAACATCTTCATCAGACATGCACATTACGACGGTTTGTCTAAATCCGCTTCATTTAGGAGCTGCATTACAAGAGATTATTGCCGTTTTAAGTGGATTTTAATGATTATTTTGTAACAGCAGTCTCACCACTGTTAGGAGTTTCTGTCATCAGGAGCAAGCGAAAACCTCGGGGATTGAGAAGTGACGCCGATGCAGAAGTTCCTCAAACTCCTGCACTCTTTATAACCCAACACAGGGGGCGACTGCACTGCAATATTCACTGGATGCGGAAACAAATCTGATTGCATAGAAGTCTATAAGAAAATGAACTTAATGAATGACCTCTTTATTCTCTCAATACTCTTCTTTAATACAGCGTGATGTTCATTTTGTAAATGATGGTCATACTTAGATTAAAATAGACGATGACGCAACGTATACTTTAGGGTGGGGCCACCTTGTATTTGCAGTTGTCTGATTTGGGTGCTCTTCATGTTTTCATCAACAACCATTTCCCAGTGTGTTTTCAGATCATGAAAGTACATTGGTGCATTGTGGCCTGTTTTCATGATATGTATAATCCCACTTTTCTGTTGTAATTTGCTCCTCCATCTTGTGTCTCTTGACCAAGTTTGCAAAAATAGCTAATAGCTGCCCACTGCTCCTGGTGCTAGGGTGGGTTAAATGCAGAGAACAAATGTCACTGTGTGTGCTCTTCATGTGTGACCATTAAATAGGGTTTCATCCCTGCAGGGAGAAACATTTATTTTATTTGACCTGCCCCTGTCAAAACAAAAATCTACCATCAGCAAAACAGGTTCTATTTCGTATATGACTTCGCCCTCTAAGGCTATCGCTATTGGCTAATCCCCCTGCGCCCCCGCGCAGCACTGAAACACTTGTAGTCCACGCCCACCCGCAAGGTGGGCCCCACCCGCAAGGTGGGCCCCACCCTCGGGCTTCCTTCCGGTATAAATAGGAAGGGGGCCCGGCACTCTAATCCTTCTTTTCTTCAGCAACCAGCACAGTACTGAAGCACAGCAATTGAGAATCATCATGAGCAACAACTGCGTCCGTGATTGTCCCTCATGTGGCTCTGGGTTCATAATGAGTTATGACCAGCAGAGATAAAAGTAGTATGCGAATCCTGCCTGGGGTCAGAGCACGCGTACGCGGCTCTAAACCAACAGGTAGCATGCACACACTGCGCCCGTCTCCCCTCAGGCGACAGGAAGCGGAGAGCGGACGCTCTTGCTGCTGCGGCCAAGGAGGACGATTGGCCCGTCCAGGCTTACGAGCCCGCAGACGGGGCCGAGTGTCCCTGGGGCCGAGTGCCGGGCAGGAGTCAGAAGAATAGCAACTCCTGCCCCGCCTCCCTCCACGGTTCACCGTGCGGTTCTCCCCTCCCTCCTCTCCCCCAGACGGGGGAGACAGAGTCGGAGCAGGGTGCCAGCTTGGCAGCCGAACATGCTTTCCCCCACTCCGTCACCACAGCGCGGCGGCGAATAACATTGCGCTGCTCTCCAACTCGGTGGTGACACTGGTAGAGCGGTCCACCACCGAGGCAGAGGAAATCAGCAAGGCGGCCAGCACGGCGCTCATTCTGTGCGCGTCCGTTGTTGTCTCCCAGGCGAGAATTTCCGCGTGGGTGACACAGATCCAGCGCCACCTCTGGCGGAAGCAGGCGTCTGTTACGGAGACACAGAAAAGTGCTACTGGATGCTCCAATCAGCCCGGACGGGCTGTTCGGACCCCAGTTCCACGCCATGGTGGAGTCCATGAAGACGGCCGCGGAACAGGCGGACGGCATTCGCCAGCATGTACAGCTGGCGACCAAAAACACATCTCCAGCACGTGCGCCCGCTCTCAGAGTTTTTCTCAGAGTGGCAGCGCGTGTGTCTGATGGACAGATGGATGAGCAGGATGATCAGCAGAGGATACGCCCTGCAGTTCGCCCCCCCCCCCCCCCACAGTTCAATGGGATACAGGAAACACTCCTGTCCTCCCAGAAGCTATATCTTGCGCTCCAATCCGAGCTGCAGGAACTCCTGTTGAAAGAAGCTAATTCCAGGGTTCCTCAAGGGGAAGAAAATCAGGTGCTGGAATGTGTTCACCAGGACGACTGGTTCACTTCCACCTGAAGGAATGCATACTTCCACGTACCCATCATCCCGAAATACAGGAAATAGCGTTTGGATATTTCCTGGCTCCTCGCATTTTTTGTAGGCTGGAGCCACTACACAGAGGAGGGATGAGAGGGTGGTTTTCTCTGGACGACCTGCTGTTGCTGGCTCGCTCCAGGGAGGAAGTCGCTTTACAGACGGCACATCTCGTATCGCATCTGCCAAAGCCTGGGTTTCATAATGAATTGGAAGAAAAGCTGTCCTCTTCCCTCTCAGACAATCGTTTATCTGGTACTGGAATTAAACTCAGCCAGCATGAGAGCGCGGCTCTCGCGGCAGTGAGTGGAGAAACTGACAGCTCTCCTCTGACGTGTCACAAACCCGCACAGCCCTCTCCGTGACGCAGCTGCTCGGCGTTGGCGTCAGCTGGTCATGTGATGATCCCCATGGGTCTCCCCCACAGGTGGAGTCTCCAGAGGTGGTTCATTCGCTGCAGAAGCCTGCTGTTTTAACCTATTGGTTTATATACTGCAGAGCTTGCGGCATTCCTCTGTCCCAGATATGCCTCCTACACACGGTCATAATAAATCCACGAGCACCGTTATAACGCCTCGTGTGGACAGCACTGCACACACCACTCATCCTCTGGGCGTGTACGCGCCTCATGATGAGAGACGGAGTGAAATGCAGTGTGTGGAAACTCCCTCGCAGCCCTTTTGCTTCACCAGCAGCGGCGATGGCGTGGCTCGTCACCATCACGACCATTACGGCACATCACAGAGAAGCCTCTCCCCCCAGCAGTTCCATGGGATACAAGAAACACTCCTGTCATCCCAGGAACAGTGTCTTGCGCGGTTTTTACTCCCGCTATTTTTCTAAATCTTGGAAAAGAACGGGGGAGTCGCCCCGTTGCTGTACAATCAAACATGTGTTGATTTGCACAGACAACAGGCCACGGCTATGGAAGCAGCCTACCTCAATCGCCAGGGAGGAGTACGATCTGCGCAGCTTCTGAACGCAGCCAGGCGGCTGCTGTTCTGGGCGCGCACACACGTTGCTCTCCATCAGAGCAATGTATATTCCCGGCAAATTTAACCGAGGGGCTCGCAGAGCACAGCAGCCGTTGTATGCGAGGAGTACGGAGACTCAGACCTGTGTCACGCGCACTGGGATTTGGCTTTGGTGTTACGAGCACTAAAGCAAAGCCCCATTTGAACCTTTAGACCAGGTTCCCCTTAAACTGTTATCAGCCAAAGTAGTACTGCTTTTGGCTCGATCAGAGAAAAGGGTGAGTGATTTGTCTGCTCTCTCTGTGGCTCCGGCAGCTCTCCGGATCCAAGGAGATGCAGTTCAGCTGTTTTACGCCCTAACCCGGCTTCATGCCTAAGGTCATCACAACTCTTTTAGGTCAAGAGTGATCACCCTGGCTGGCTTCTTCCCCCCTCCTCACAGGTCGGAGGAAGAAGCCACGTCTCATCTCCTCTGTCCACTATAGAGAGTGCTCGATCGGGCAACCTCTGTCTGCACAATGGCTGTCACACTGGCTGTGTGAGGCTGTGTCACAGGCATATGTCTCCTCTGGGGTGGAGCCTCCGGAGAATATCAATGTGCACTCCACCAGAGGAATTTCCTCCTCCACGGCTTTGCACGGAGGAATTTCAGTGGAAGATATTTGCACTGCTGCATCTTGGTCTTCCCCCTGTTCATGTATTCATTTTTATTTGAGGGATGTCTCCCATTCCTCTCTGACACACCATGTACTGGGTGTCCTGTCGGAGTGAGTGACGTCAGGGAGCCAGCTGTGCGCCTCTCTCCTGCCTCTCGGCACGCGGAGAGCGGCCCTTTTTCCCTCTTATGAGAGGGATGTTCCTTTTTCCTCTGACACACTTTGTACGGAGTGCCTGGTCAGATTGAGTGACGTCAGGGATCCAGCTGGGCGCTCTCCTACCTGTCTGACACGCAGAGAGCTGCTGTTCCCCCTCTATGATCGCTGGGCAAGGTGGGACCTTCGTCTCTACTTTCTCACAGTGGCCGGTATGTATTGTTCCCAGCCTTCACCCCGTCGGGAAGATAGGCATGTTTGCTATGTTCCAGGGACGGTGATGCGCCATTACGCATGGCACAACAGGCTGGGGGTGTTATTGAGCAGGTGTGTCTGTGCTTCTAGTGCCGGGCCGACCCAGTGGGGCGCAGACTACATCATGCTTCGCCCTTAACCCAATAGCGATAGCCTTAGAGGGCGAAGCCATATACGAAATAGAACTGAGGTTACCTACTGTAACCCAGCTTCTATGAGTAAATGGCACAGCCCTCTAAGCGCTGGGCCCCACTGGCTCTACGAATAGCTGAAGAAAAGTTATTTTGTATGGGAGCAGAGTGCCGGGCCCCCTTCCTATTTATATCGGAAGGGAGCCCGAGGGTGGGGCCCACCTTGCGGGTGGGCGTGGACTACAAGTGTTTCAGTGCTGCGCGGGGGCGCAGGGGGATTAGCCAATAGCGATAGCCTTAGAGGGCTGCGCCATTTACTCATAGAAGCTGGAGTTACAGTAGGTAACTTCAGTTACTGGACATCTTCATACTGTCTAATTATTCTTTCTTTATACATTTTCTTAAACCTAAAGATGTTCCTACAGCTCCACAGTTTAACCACAGAGATACTCATCTGCTTTAAAGCAGTCCATGCAAACTGATGCTTAAACCTACATTTCCTCCTATGTTGCTCATCCTCTGAATTTAAAACCAATTTGTATATTTTCTACAATTTTCTAAAATGCCAGACTAGAGGATTTAAAACCACATCCACGAACAGCAATTCAAAATATAGTGAGTTTCATGGCATTGACACTGAAGTGATGTAAGACGCTGCTTCAATACGCTGAGACTGAATGGATTTTGACTGGACTACAGATGACAGATGTTATCCTCTAAAGGGTTTCCAGGCCTCGCCCTCCCACAGCGGGGGGGGGGGAGGCTGTGACCTGACAGACAGTCAGTCACTGAGAGCCACTTGTCCTGATAAGGAGAGAGAGAGCAGGCTGAGACCCAGAGCATGTTAGAGGCCTGTGAGTGATGGGGGGGTGAGGCGGGTCGTATTAGTGCAGCCCCCAGAGTCAGGCCATATATCTGCAATGAAAATATCAGTGTGAGCAAGAGAGACAGAGTCAGAGCTGCTCTGTTCCACCACCTGTCACTGGGGCTGGCCCACCGAGCTGTGAAGGGAACAGCCCCCCCATACATCCAGGCCTTGGTGAAACTATACACTCCAGCATGTGCTCCACACTCTGCACCAGCCAATCGGCTTGCTACTCCATCTCTGTGAGTGGGACCCAGGTACCCTTATAAAACATGCCTGTCACGCCGTTGACATCAGGACAGCAGAAACTCTGCATATCTTCATCGCAAACTGAAGACTCACCTGTTTGGATTGTACCTTGGCAATTAAATAATAAAAACAAAAAAGAAGCACTATGAAAGGTTAATGTATACCCTGTACCTAAGTCACCAGCACTTCCTATTGAGGACTATATTTACCCAGTTTATCACTCTACTATCGTCAGCGTTCAGGCTTGAATAGTTTTGCCTAGAACTAGATGAAGACTTGGGATTTGTGAGGGATCTTCACAACTTTCTCTGGTTCAGAGTTTTAATCTTTATGGTTTTGCACTTATTGTAAGTCGCTTTGAATAAAAGCGTCAGCTAAATGTAATGTAGCCTGTGCTGGGTATGTCTCCCTGGGGAGTCCTCACTGACCTTCCCCATATGACTCCCTGACTGTCCTCACCACTACGTCTCCCCCTCCCTCTCTACCGGCGTCCAGCTGTCCCACACCCTCTCCCTGGTCTCCAATATAAGGGCAGGAATGCAGCGGGCAGCACAGTCCCAGAATAGACGCCTATCTGCAGCCCCCCTGACAGAGGGCACCTCCAGCAGCACTCCTGCAGGAGAGCACACCATGCAGCAGCCCGACCCACATCATCCCAGAGCTCTGGTTCTCAGCTTATGAATGCGCCTTCACTTATTGTAGTTTTGATGTTGCCGGAGCAGCCTGGCAGTTTAATGCTGAAGGAGCAGTCAGCAGGCTGCTGAGCGAGGTTAATGATAAAACGCTACGGTTGTAATGATTGTGTTTGATGTGGGATCTGAGTGGAGGTGCGCGGGTCGGAGGAGGGTGGCCCGTTTGATGAGTGTGTGGGCCACAGAGCACACGGCGTGGCAAAGGGATTCTCCCCCTAATCTACTGAAAATCCTGCTTTGGAAAGGATTTAATTCTTCTCCGAAGTTGATATTCGCGCTTGAACACACACAGAAGCTTGCTGAGCAATACACAGAACACACACTCGCTCTTACTGTGTGTGAGATGTGGACATGCATACATCAGTGTGCGCACAAATGGTACGCTCACATCCACCCCCAATAGTCAAACATAAGATATACTTTATTTAGCCCAAATTGGGATCTTTTTGCTGTACAGCAGCATGTTTAAACAAAGGCATTGCACATCATTTGAAAAATAAAACTAAACTAAAAGTAAAAATACAAGTTGACCGTGACGGATACAAATCTGTAGACTGTCTGACAGTGAAGGGCCAATTTAAAAGTAGGATATTATTTACATTTCGTATGCAAGGAATGACATATCAATGAAATGTAAAATGTACAGTATAAATCACAAGTCCAGTTAACAAAAGACAATTTATGGAGCATCCATCATTTTGTAGTCTTAGCAGTGCAAAACACACACACACACACACACACACACACACACACACACACACACACACACACACACACACACACACACACACACTGCAGTGCTGCAGAGGTCGCAGCTCTGGGACAGGTAGAGAATCCAGGCCATTCCGGCATGTTCTCTCCTTCTCCGTGTGCTACTTCCTACGTTCCTCACCCTCTGCTCTCCACTCTCCTCTCCTTCTCTTCTTTCTCAGTTTTTTTTTTCTCAGTCAAGAATGCACCCCCCTCATCAATTTGTGTGCAGTGAGGCTGATGTATTTGTTATCTGAGAGGGTGGACAGCTTTGATACAGGACTGACAGTGTAATCTCTCTCTCTCTCTCACTTACACACACCCCACACACACACACACACACACACACACACACACACACACACACACACACACACACACACACACACACACACACACACACACACACACACACACACACACACACACACACACACACACACACACACACACACACAGCACACACTTTTCAGTGCCAAAACCCAGTAGAGCTGTGACTGTTTTATCCCCCTAGAGGAGGTGAGGTCCCCCCCACTTAAATCATGTTCACATGTATAGGAAACTAAATGCATTTGCACTAGGGGTGTAACGGTTCACAGAAGTCACGGTTCGGTTCGTACCTCGGTTTGGGGGTCACGGTTCGGTACAACAAGAAAAAGCAAAAAAAAGTCCCAAATGCATAATTCCAGGTTTGTTGTTATTTATGTTTGAACAGTAGTGCAAGTTTCAGCTTAAAAATAAAAAACTCTGACATTTTGAATAATTAACTGTATTAAACAGTTAAAAACAAACCATACACAGTACACTCAGATGGCCATATTATCTATAATGGCTGATGTCAAACAAAAAGGTTTCATCAAGCTGTAAAACTAAAAAGAATGTCTTGAAAATATTACATCATAAATAATAAGAAAGTGTTTCAAGAGCGCATAGTCGTTGAAAAACATATGCCAAAAGCTTCCGTTATTTATTTTGGTCTCTCGGCTTTCACGTCTCTTGGCTTCTTAAAAACAGCGGGGATAAGCTGTTGAACTGCTGCTGTCTTTTGCTGCGCTCCAGTGATTGGCAAATCTGGCTGATGCCTTCTGATATGATTTAGCATGTTTGGCGTGTGTTACCATTAGCATACCGCACCACTGTAGAACAACGGCGACACACCGTCCTCGTCCGATCCACCACTCGCACACTTAATCGTTATTGTAGTCCACAGGGAACCCGAAATGTTCCCACACAGCTGATTTAAAAGAAGCAGGTGGGTTCTAGCTCCTGTGTGTTATCTGAAATCGCCATACTAACTTTTCTTTTTCTTGTAGTTTGTTCGTTTTGTTGTTGTGTTTCTTCTTGTTCTTCATTTGTTGTTTAAGGGCGGCTGGCAAACAGCTTTTAGGCGCAATACCGCCCCCTGGATTATAAATAGTGTAGTGGATACTGCCCTGAATGACAGACTTTTTTCCCACTGGTAAAAAAAAAGGCGTATTCGTCGTGTGACTGCGTGTGCCGAACCGTGACGTCTGAACCGTGACGGTACGGGACGAATACGGATACCGTTACACCCCTAATTTGCACACATCTTGTTTCCATATCTTTCTGTTTTGGTGGTCATGCCACACCGTGCACGTGCATGCATGCGCGAGTCATGGTAAGATACCTGGATTACAGTTTTTCTCGATTGCTAACACACGTTTTCTTTTAAATTGCTCAGTTTCTCAGAACACTAAACACAATTCACAAAACCACACACCCAAAGTGCAAAACACCTCATTTCTCCTGCTAAATGAAGAACAAAACGACATAAACACTTACCAAATGCAAACTTTAGCACCAGATATAACACACTTCATTCTTAACATTGGATGGTTTGACCACCCAGCTACACCCTGCTGAGCATACTCTAAAGCACTTCCATCTGTTCTGGGCTGGGCTCTGTACAGAGAGGGTTCTGCAGAGAAAGATTGCTGAGTTTACAGAAATACAGTAAATGAAGAAATACAAATGAGTTGTTGAAACAAATCACATTTTATTCAAAGATAACATTGAACAGCATCTCAGCTCATAGCTACTCTGCTTCGGATCTCTCTGAGTGGGATGCACTGTTTGCCCAAACCCAGTTAGTAGCTGCTGCTTCCTGTGCCTCATTGAACATCTTAGCCTTCCACCTCTTTGTTTCTCAGTCCTTCAGATAAACAACAAAGACATAGTGTTGGTCAGTGTCTGTGTTGTATTTACCACAGTACATTGTGCAGGATGTGTGTACAGTTATAGTATGCAACATGCTAACAATTCAATGACAGTAATGAAGTAAATACGTTTCACACAACAGATATAAGCTCTGATATATCATGAGTATTCTTCTTTGTCCACGTCCTCTCCCTCCAGCTCTACCTCTACCTATCATTCTTCCTCTTCCTCCTCTCCACCCACCTCTTCCTCCTCCTCTCACTCTCAGCCCAGCCCTTCCTCTTCCTCTTGCTTCCATGTTGGCTTCCATTGTTGCTGTAAGAAAGTTCTCACCTGTGGTCTTTTTATAGTGCTAACATCCTGATTGATGAGCCAACAATGATGCTACCAGGTGTTTGGTCAGGTGGAACGTGTTTCTTGATCATTGGTCCATGTGTGAGGCATTTTGAATATCAGTGTTTTAAACCTGCCAACACGTGACTTTATGTCAGACTCCTGTGTCTTACGTGGAGAAACGTGTGCAGAGGTTTGCACAAAGTGCCATGTTGATTTGCAAATTGTGTGAAAAGCTGAAAACGTGTTTAGAGTTTTGGAGATTTGAGCCGATGTTTTGCTCTTTGAGTGTCAGTTAAAATGATTGTGCTTTATGTAGAATTTTAGTGTGTTAGCAATCGAGAACAATTGTAAGAGTTTGCTTTTTCTTTGCACAGCCTGAAAGAAAGGCGAAATGAATGGGCTGTGATTTTAGTATTTTTAAGCAGAGGTCAATAATTTGTACGGCCCTCGGAGGATGTTGAAAACATTGAAATGGCCGTCGAGAGGAAAAAGGTTCCCCACCCCTGCTCTAGATGTTAACAAATGTTACAAACAGGGGAACATATTGCTTTGTTATGGACTATTTCCTGCGGCGAATTAATCCACATTTAGTGATTGAGTGAATATGATTGGGCAGCCAGAGGATGTTTTTTAACTTGAGTCCGTGCGGTTAACAATCATTTTTTTCGATAAATAATTTCTCTAAAATATCAGAAAATAGTGAAAAATGTCCAAGAGGCACATTTATTTATTATCACATTTAAACACAACTTCAAAGTAAACATATAAATGAATTAATATAAAATACACATTAATAGCATTACGATACAGTGAAACGCTAAGACATTCTAAAATATCATTTGAATACATTTAAATACAGTCATTAGAAAGCCAAGAGAATCCAATTAAACTAGAACAAACTAAAATAAAATAGTGAGAGTTTCTACAGTTACATCCTTAAATGTCCCTAACCCAAAGATATTCTCCATATTTTAGAGGATTGAAAACACCAACTTCGTACCTTTTTGCTTGAAACATTACTTTAACTGTTAATGCAATTTCATTTTCAATTGGAGTTTGGTTTATGGCAATGTAAGGAAAATAGTTTCTTTCAGTCTGTATCTCCCTCTTTTGCAGCTTAATGTTTCTCCAGCTAGTATATGCTAACTTTGTGTTCCTTTTTGATTCTGTGCAGGTAGATTAAAGGGTTTTAAGAGCTATACAATGAAAACTCTAAGATGTCAGTTGCTATGTATCTCTGTAGAGCTGAGCTGGACTGCAGAATTGATTGAGTGTTAATTTGCTGTGACACAATAGCTTAGATTCCAGGGCCAAGACTCTGCATAAAGCGTTTATTTCCATTGATTGAATGATTAGCCTGGCTAATTGAAGCAGGAAATGAGTGAGTTCCAGCGAGGACGAGCAGGAAGACTGCTGACTACTTCCTCAGGAACACCGGGCCCAAAGAAAGCCCAAATATAACGGGGAACAGAACATGAGGAGAGTGTGACTGAAACAGTGTGTGAGCTTGTGTGTGTGTGTGTGAGTGTGAGAGAGTTAATTTCCCTGCTGTCTCTCCGCTGGCTTCATTAGCAGTATTGGCAGCTAGGTGATGAATTCATTGTTTTCTCAAGTTTGTCGGCAACCATCGTTCATACGCACTCCTCTTATCTTTTAGGGCCCTGCTCCCTGTTTTTCTCATCTCTTTTTCATCACCCACAATACTCTACTTTATTTCTCCTTCTCCCTCTCTCTTCTAGTCATCTTGTCCTTTTCTGTATATTTGTGCTTCTTCTATGCAGAAGCGTCACTTTCAAGGGCAACGTCTTCTCCAATAATCAGTGTTTGCTTACTATCCGTATGCATGTGTTTTGTGCATGTACAATGAGTTCTCTGATGCTGCTTGTGTATGGACAAGCCCTCCTCTTATCGTCTCCTTCTCGCTCTGCTTCTTCCAGGTCCCAGATTTGTCAATTCCCTTCTTTTTCCTCCTCCTCCACCCGGTCCCCTCACCAGGCTCGCCCCCTCAAATGCTTTGCTAAAGCTGGTAAAATGGAACCAAATCAACCGTTCAATGGATTTGGTCCCCTTCAACCAGCTGTAGCTGTGCATTGATCACTGCGAGCTCACAACCAGAGACAGAGAAATGAACAGTGGACAGACTCGATGACTGGAAGACATCGGGGAACTGTAAAGTGAAGATGTGTTAACTGTCAAATAAAAACTGAAATATTGACTTTAAATGTATTATGTCAACAAATGTCACATTACTGTATTAGGTTAGTTTCAAACAATGATATTTGTTTATTTAACTTAAAATGATGGCTTTCAACTAACTTAATACAGTTATGTGAAATCTGTTGACATAATACATTTGATTAAAGTTAAAGACACTGAAGTAATTTTGTAATTCTGAAAAAAACCAGGTAAGTAATCATAGAGACTGGACATTGGAGGATTTGTATTATATTGTACTGCTGTAATTGCATCATCCTTTGGAGACTCTTGTATTGTTCTTCAACATTCCTGTTGTCCTCGGGTCAAATGTCGGGTTCAAGTTTTGTGCTATGATAGAAAATGTAATTGTGTTCCTGTATACTATGTTCTTCGTGAAATAGGAATTATGATCACTTCCATTGGGTTTTGGGTTTTAATCAAATGTATAGCATCTGCATTCTTCTTGGGTCAAATTGTTCGATATTGTTTTGCCTTTTTTCAATCAGAAATGATCTTTTACTTTGTTTAGGTCTATTAACCATACATTTAAAAAAAGATGAGTAAAACTTGTAATAAGTCTGAATAAGGTTTGCTTAAAATGTGTAACAGATTATTTACACTATGTAGGACAAAAACTGCACACTTGATAGGAAAACAGCACAATGGTTAAAGATTCTTGAAAGTGTGTTGGTTTATGTGTGTGTGAGAGATTGGTTCCATCGATTGTAACAACAGATGCTAAGTTACTTGCACATATTTGTTTCTGTCTGTGTGTGTGTGTGTGTGTGTGTGTGTGTGTGTGTGTGTGTGTGTGTGTGTGTGTGTGTGTGTGTGTGTGTGTGTGTGTGTGTGTGTGTGTGTGTGTGTGTGTGTGTGTGTGTGTGTGTGTGTGACTCCTCCGGGGGGGGGGGGGGTAAAACATATGAAGTGGTTGAAAGGAAGGTAGTACACATTAAAAATCACAGGGTTATAAATGTTGGGTGGATATAGAATGGATTATTGGGTAGACTTTATGGGTGGTGTTGGCCCAGTGTTTGTGAAGCGCTGTGGTCCCTGAGGGCAAATTAAGCTTTTATATTTCTGTTGGGTTATACTTCTATCATTGATGTGATCCTGTGTTAGACCCCAAGGTTCATGTATAAAACTTAAGTTTGATGTTAAATTGTACATGTGTCCACCCGCTCTCCTCAAAAGGAAGTGGAGTCAGTCTCAGAAGTCGTTGTTAGGAGGACAGCTCAAACGCAGGAGGCTGCTGATCATTTACAACGTGAAATTAAAAGTCATTTGTTTTAATTAATTGTGTTTTTTGGATTCTTTCAATTCCCAATCTCCACTAAATTCTCCTGAAACAGTATTGAAATGTAGATTTTAGAGAACGTGAATTTGGTTTGAAAATGTATTGTTCTCCAAAACGATGTTATTCAAAATGCGTTTTTTTGAACAATGTTTAATAGAGCTACAGCACATCAGAACACATTGAAAGCATATTGTACCATATTTAGTTTGGGAAATTCACCCAAGACAAAGTGTAGTGTGAAATATGAAAGGATAGAGAAAGGGATGGAGGAAAACAAAGTGAGAAATGATTCATAAAGGTTAAAAGAGGGATATGAAATGTGATCACCCTCACATCAATTACTGATTGATTCCAACCCTTTTATTTGATTTCCACACCCAACTTCCTGTCTTTACTCTTCCCTCCCTCACGTCCTACCTCCCTCTCCTCACCTCCTGTCCCCATCCCCATAGCTCTGGAGGTGTGACAGATGTTTTAAAGCGGCTGCGATTCCTTATCACCACTCAGCTGAAAGCTCCATTTGCCTTGGTCTCTGTGATAGATGGAGGCCGGGCTGAGCAGAGACGCTATGCTAACCAATGCGAGAGGAGGGGGACACACCATGAAGATGACACACACTGCTGGAAATGGTAGATGTGGTCATTTTCTGTTTTTCATGTCCCAGGTGTGATGAGCAAGTGAGTAATTACAGGCAGAGAGGGTGTGTATGTAATTACAGTGGGATGAAACAGTGCTTGTCAGGACTGGGAGCGGAAACGGAGAAATCAAGCAGAACATACTTGTTACAAATAAACTCGCAAATAAACAAACAAACCGACAGCGGTTTTGATTAAAAGTCCTCGTGTTCACAAGCCATTAAATCTGTTTCGATGTTTCAAAGCAAGCGAGGAGAACGAAAACAAGAAATGCGCAGAAGTGATCCATCAAGACATCAAAGCTTTACCTGTGGACAGAGGCGCTGAAGAAACACTACGGCACAACGCTGCACAAGGACACACCCTCTGTACGATTATAGAACACTTTGTGTGATACCATACACGTAATTGTCCTCGTAAGGACATTTGTTTTGGACTCCATCCTGCAGTTCAATAAAAAAAAACAGCATATTCACACTAAATTACACTCCATGTACACAGTTTGCATATACACATTTGTTTGTTGAGAAGTTAATAGACATTGGCAGGAATGCGTGTCTGTAACGATGAGCTGCACTGTGAGGTTACCAGGCTGTGATACCATACCTGATAATGTTCTCTATAACTACGTTGTAGAATGAAAACATGAAATTCTGCACAAAAAATATAGTCCACATGGACCCTCCAGCTTAGTGCACTATCTATGTGAACTCAGGGTCACGTGATTCCTGCAAAATACATTCACGGCTTCAAAGATAATTAATTGTCATTTTGCAACACAGGGCTGCCCACCGAGATGTATCTGTAGCTTAGTCCATTACACACAACAAAACATGAAAGGTCACAACAGACCAAAAACAACAGTGGTAGCAGTGAATTCCTGAAGTGCTTAGAATATACAAAATTAAGAATGTAAACAAATAAAACCATTGGTGAATTTTCTGGGCAGATAATATGACCGACATCTTTAACAGTTACAAAAAGTTGATATCGGGGAAACATTGTCCACCCACTGTGAGGTTTGAGCACCAAGCATCGATGAAACTGCACTCTGTCCTGGTTCCATCCGTCAGGAGGACAGGTTGACTCAGGATGCAGCAACGGGGTCTGGAAGATTCCTTGAGTAGCGATCGTCTCAAGGTCCACTGCCACAAACCCCATTACCACGCTCTCTTTTCCAGTGTCAGAGTGTGCCTCTGTCATAAGCCATACTTGCTTCAGTAAAAAACATTCATAATTATTAAAGAAATAATCATTAAACCGAAATGTAATGCAAAGTGTTTAAGTCAATACATGCAAAGTTGCAACTTGAGTGCTGAATATTCGTTTTAGAAAATAACAAATGTTTTTTTCTGAAGGCTGAAGGTCGTATCTGACGACATGTCACATGACTCACATGCAGAATATGAGCAGGGGAGCTATCCCCTGTGTTTTTGTATGGAAATCTGTCGAGGCAGAGCACTTCGGCATCATGGCGTGTGATAACGCTGCCCTTTACTGTACATCCGTGTATTTATCTCGCTGACATTGGAGAGCAAGGAGCAATGTGCCAAGTCACATAAAACAGTAGGAGACATTTTAATATAGAAATTGAAATGGAGGTTAGAGGGATCAAAACAGGAGGAATACGTCTGCAAAGTGCTGTGTGAGTGCCTATAACTGTGATTGTACTGTGTGTGTGTGTGTGTGTGTGTGTGTGTGTGTGTGTGTGTGTGTGTGTGTGTGTGTGTGTGTGTGTGTGTGTGTGTGTGTGTGGTGCCAGGATGCATCATTCACACTGTATTGATGTTAGACCACATTCATCAGCAGTGGCTGACACAGGGGGGGCCCCTTGTCTCAACTTTCAGACTCGTCTCTCTCTCTCTCCCGTTGACTCCCCCCATCCTCCGGATGCTCCAGAGGCACTATTTCAAGCATACTACGACATCGAGTGCCGCCGAAGGCCTGTTCCAATGTCCAGCATACTTGGAATTTTACCGAGCCCGGCGTACTTTGTAGCGAGACATTTCGAGGCTGCACATGTGTAGACTGCGTGGTCTTAAAATCCCCACAATGCTTTGCGCATGGACCAATTTCCAAATTTCTGTGTATTTGACGCACACCTGCACACCTGTTAGCCTGTTCCACAATTCTTCGTTTTCCGAGGCTAGGAAGGATTCTTGCCTCGCTTCTGAAGCAAGTGACTCGGAGGTATATGTGCTACCAAGCAAGCCTCCTCGACATTGAGAAACACCCAGGCTGCGTTTCACTTCTCTTATTTTTAATTTCCTCGCTCCTCGGTCTCGGTCTCACCGGAAGTTGATTTGTCTGCGTCATCTTGAGTAGCGTCCCAGTGGCCTTATTTTTGCCGGAGGAGCGAGGAGTGATAATGGAGGAGCGATAACCGAGGAACCACCAGGCCATCCTCTGATGAAATCCTCAGACACTCGCCCCGCCCCCTTTCTGTGTATCGCTCACTGATTGGACGATGCAGCGCATGCACTGATCTGATGCTTCTTGACATGAGAGCAGTTTCCCAGCGGAGTGAAGGAAATACATGAACCTCACGAGAGTCACTCCCCCTGCGAGATGGAGTTCATGACTTTATGAGCTGTTCATGAGCACTCATGAAACATTCATGAACAACTCAATATATGTTCACTTGTCATGTTCATGAACCAACATTCTTAAAATGCTCATGAACCATTTTAAAGAGCAGTTCATGAAATTTTTATGAACATTGTTCATTCATATAAAGTTCCTGTTTTGCTCATGACAGACTTTTATGAGCAATTTATGAACTTTTCATGATCCAGCCAATCACAAAATTATAATTAAAACCCCAAAAAGTTTGCATGAGCATTTCATGAACTTTTCATGACTGTGAGCATTTCATGAATGTTGGATGATTGTGGCAAGTTCAGAATATTTTTGAATATTCATGAGCATTTTATGAACTTTTGATCATCAGTGTGATGATTTTAAAGACCTCTTGAATATTCATCTACTATTTGAACATTTCTTTATTTAAGAAAACTTTTAATCTTAAAACAAAACAATAGTGAATTTGAAACTGATTTTAATCATGTTAACTCATTCTGACTAGAAATTTAAATAAATTAAGATACACTGTACATGCATTATGATACAACATGCACATACAATGTACATGGATACATGGAATAAATAAATAAATATTATAATCAGGTACATAGAGTACATTACAATTACACTGTTGCAAGAACACTGTTCATGTCAAAGAGAAATGACTGGCCCACGGCAGTCGTCACAAAGGCTTTTCCGAGCCAGGATGGACTGGTGAGGAAAGTAGACGTGCGAGTGATCAAGGAGGGCAAGCCGAAGGTTTACTCCAGACCTGCAACGGAAGTGGTCCTTCTCCTGTCTCCAGAGGACTCTCAAGATTAAAGTAGTTGTAGAAATGTGAGGTCCTGTCTCCAAAACCTCAAGCGGGGAGTGTTGTGTTCCGTGTATAGAGCTGTGTGTTTGTGGGAGCCCCTAGTGGCGAGTGATAATAGCGCAGCTTTATCTACCACAGGAAATAGTCATACAGGAAGTTGTGTCAGTCAGTTGGGAAATTACATGTGGCAGTCCAGTTTTTGTTAGCTCCACAATCTGGCTTCATCCATCTTCTGGAGACTTGTTAAGCGCATTGTCTGTAAGTAAATATGTTAGTTGAAACTATATTAATGTAGAATAGTGTTTATTTCATAATTTGATTGTATTTCTTACCTTTTATTATGCAATGTTAAACTGCATCTGCACCACTAGGCCTGAGCTAACGCCTCATGTCAATGACAATGTAACAGTAATCCGCTAGCGTATTAGCTCGTTGTTAGCTTAGCCTCTTTAGCATATTAGCTCGTTGTTAGCTTAGCATATTAGCTTGTCGTTAGCTTAGCATATTAGCATTTAGCTAAACTCTTGGTTTCTCTTCAGTTATAACATAGATTAGTTTGTTAGCCTTCTAAGTTGTCTAACTAGTCTAGCATGACTATAGCATGGTAATTTATGTTGTGTTTCTGTATACCTGTCATGTATACTTATCCCATTGCAACTGTAAAACAATGTATTTTTCTTGTGTGTTACAGTTTTACAATAAAGAATATAAGAATATTCAAGAGCTTCAGTAATCTCCAATTCAGAATCCCGTTCTCCTGGAATTATTTGAAGTTCATGTTTATGCTGACTGAATAGCTAGATTCCAGGAACATCTAGTGAGAACAGTACAGTACATGAACAGTTCATGAACAATTCATGAACTGTTCATGTACTGTACCCAGTCACTGAATATAATTCAATGGCTGGCTATGAACTGTTCATGAAGTTGTTATGAACAGTTCTTGATATGTTCATGAACCATGGTTAATTCATGAACAATTCTTGAAATGTTCTTGGTTGAATACTGAATATCGCTACACACTCACTGAAAACTCCATTTCATGAATTGTTCATGAACCTGCCTAAAACCATATACCATGAATTGTTCATGAACCATTCCAGCACAGGAGTTTCATGAGTAGTTCATGAACTGCCCTAGTGCCATTTAATGTTCATGCAAATTTCATGAATAGTTCATCAACTTTGTTATGAGCTGTTTATGAGCTGTTCATGAATATGGTTCACTGATATTCCATGAACTTTTCATGACAAGTTCATGAACAGTTCACTATCATCTCACTGGGGTCCTCAGTCTATACTGTGTTTTGTTTCAATTAATGTATCATTTAGTTACAGATATGTGATATATCTGAACAACAAAGTGGTCAAAAATCATTTTATTCATTTATTGGAAACATTTTCATGATCACTTTTTTCGTTTATACATTTTACAAATGGCGTTTATCTTTTTTGAGAATGAGTTCTTATTTTATTTTTATTTATTTGGGTCTACAACAGATGATACAAATGTTTGTGTCAGTGAATGTGTACTAACAGAGGCGGAGGTGTTTGTGAAAACAACGGGGACAGAGCTGGCTGCTGTCAGACGATCAGCTGTGCGGCGTCATCACAAACGGAGGAAAGGACGTCCCATTGCTCTTAAAACTAATTTCCCTGCTTCTCGTGGTTTCCTTGCGTCCCTCCATGCTTCCTTGGTAGGAGGGACTAAACGCAGGGAAACGACGCAAGTGAGGGACGCAAGGAATCCATTTAACCGAAGTGAAACGCAGCCCCAGTGTGCTATATCCTTATGTATTCACATATGGGGGGGGGGGGGGGGGGTGGGTAAATGCTGATCCATGCATTAATAGCAACAGCACAGACATAGGCCTATTATAAAGAGAACATCTGTTGCACACGGGGTGGTGCCACAGGTCTACATTTACATGAAATGTCCCGATGGATCATGTTCATGTCAACAGATTTCCCGAGCATGTATGCGCTACGCAAACTTCAATCAACTTGATAATAAATAATCCACGGACCACCAATGTAACGTTTGACTGTTTAATTAAATCAACTTAAAATGACTCAAAAACAGGCTACATTGTTTCACATGGGCTATAGCCTATTATGGCTGTAGCCTACACAGAGCCGAACACATGCGATAAGAGCAGCCAGCGGCACCAACCATGAACAATATTAATATTAATAATACAGCTATAGCACAACACAACCCTCTCACTGCCTGGAGAGACGCGACGCCACACACACAACACAACGGTTCGTCTTCTTGTGTCTCTTCAGCCCCCAAGTTAACGTTAGCTGTCAAGTTAGCACTAGCACTGACGTTAGCTCCCTCCTCTCTCGGTTCTGTTGTAGCAGCAGTCACAACCAGTAGCGTGGCATGGGGAACAAATTAGGGGAAGCCAATAATACGTCCTTTCTTTTGGGTCGGGGGTGTGGTGGTCAATGTAATAACGTAACCAGATGAGTGATTACAGCACCCGGTATCATTTTACACACATTTGTATCAGATGCAGGACTTACACACGCCTGTTATCTAACCGACAGGTCCGCACGCACTCTCCAGCCGAAACTCTAATAAGCATTCATTCACAAACTAAATCAGGAGACCTTTAACGTTTTACGTCCGATTCGCTCCTTTTTTCCTCGCTGTACACAGCTCCAGTTTGGGCATTGGCCTGTCATCAGATTGTATTTGTTGTTGCTGCTGTAGCGGAAGTTTAGTACAATTATTTTTGATGAAATACTCCAAATCGCCACCCTCCATAATTGCACTTGCTTCAGTTGCTTGCTACTTTCTAACGGCGGTGAGAGTGATGCAGTGACGCTATCTATTATCGATTAGATTTATGATTCGAAAATTATAAAAGTAGACAAAACTTGCATTTATCTAACAGGTTCGTTTTCCACTGACCTTATTTCGAGCTATTTTCCTAAATCCTATGGAGAAATCCCATTGCTTTTTTGTCGAGGGAAACTGAGCGCAGCTTACTTCCGGATTTTAGGACACTGCAACACTAAGTTGATGCGATTTGATTGGATTGTGAGGCAAGGGAAGCCAGCCGCCTTTGGCTTCCCTTGGCATGGCCCTGACCAATCACAGGTTGGCAGGGGCATCACGTGAGCCTCATCTGATTGGTCAATCCCTCCATTTTTTTTCACCAAGGGAAGCCAGATTCGGCTGGCCTCCTCTCGCAACAGTGAGTGCAATCTACTTTTTCACCATAACATCTAGAGGGGCGCTGTTTGTTTCACTCTTTGTAAAATACTCAATGAGAATGGGGGAGAGACGGGCCGGCAGCAACACCACAGCAAAGGAGAATTATCGAAACAAAACAAAGTGTTTTTATTTATTTATTTAAATTATAACTACAATCCGAAAAAACAGGGGAAGCCTGGCTTCCCTTGGCCTCCGGGAGAAAACGCCACTGGTCACAACGTACGATGTGCTACCACCAGCTACATTCGGTTGGTCTTCTTGATCAGGTTGTTTGGCCGTCTTTTTAAAGAAATTGCCCAAGGTAAGTTGTTGTTTTTTTTCGACATGTCAGCAGCAGCAACAATGCCTGGTAAACATGCAGTGCTAACTAAACAAGCTTGTGAGTGAGTGGGTAGTGGGTGGAGCTGCGGGCAGCGTGCAAGCAGGCGACACTTTTTTCATGAATCATAAATATAATTTTATTTCACTTAATTTACACCTTTGAAAAAAAAAACATGCCCAAAATGGAATTTATTTGGTCATCATATCAGTATTTTAGAGAGCTCCCCCCAAATTTCACAAACCATGTTCCCAGGGGAGCTCATGTCACCACTAGGGGAGCTATAGCTCCCCCTGCTCCCCTCCAGTTCGCACCCTGAGAATATGTGTAGATAAGAATGAAAATGGAGCGTCTACTAGTACCACTGAAGAGGAGATTTCTGCTTTGGAGAATAAATAAACTATTTTGAAGAAAATGGTATGAAATGATCTAATGCTATGTTACATTTAGCAAAACTATAAACACAAATAGACAAAGTAAAGAAAATAAACATCTAAATCTGTCTTTTGGATGTTTTTCCACTTATAGAATAGATAGATAGATAGAATGGGAGGGATGAAACCCTCTTTAATAGTCACACATGCAGAGCACACAGCACACACAGTGAAATGTGGCCTCTGCATTTAACCCATCCTAGTAGTAGGAGCAGTGCAGGCACACATAGATATCAAAGTGGGCTTGAGCCCCTGCCCTTTTTCTTCCTCCAGAGAAAGTGCCATATAACTCTGTCCACACAGAATTAAATCCTGTGTTCCTCCGGTATTTTTCTTTGATTTATCCATAGTTCGCTCATCGAGCCGGGGGTCAGGCTATTCGCCTCCAAGAAAAGGCGCTCGCGCGGGACCGTAGCAGGATGTGACGCATATTTTTAGTTGACCTAATTAAAACCGTTTTGTTTTTTATTTATGTGTCACAGTATCACCTCAAAATACAAGATACGAAACATTTTCAACCATGCAACAAAATATAAATAGTCCTACAAATACTTTATTTTATTTCCTTCTTATTTTGTCTAAGCTCAAGGGAGCCAGAAGCAGAGGCTTAACCAGTTAAGCCCGAAGGTCCCCCCAGTGGACCCCTCCCACAGTTTTTTTTTTTCTCACATGTCTCAGGGCTTCTTAACATTTATGAAACTATTAATGTTTCATACCCTTTTAAAGGTAAGGAAACTCCGCTAACTGACAATAAGAACAATTGTTAGCTAAAAAAAACACAAGAGTAATACCAAGCCTTTGAATTAGCATTGAGCGAAAAAATGCTAACTAAATGTCTAACGCTTTTTACAACACAACACAACGGTAGTAGAAGAAACTGCCCTTATTACTATCTTAACGCACGAACAAGATATACGATTTAAAAGCTGAGGACTCCACAGATTCCCACATACAGACATTATCACTCAATTGTACGAACTCGCGACTTTATAAACACAAACAGACATCAAAACATGTGGCGCTAGGTAGCTAAAAACGCTAACATGGCTCACCTGTGTCGTTGTCTGGTCAAAAGTGGTCTTCATTGGCATTAAAACGATAACAACGCTGCTGAAGTTAATCCATAGGTTAATCCAATGTGTCTGTGTCACTTTGAAATGATTTCTGATAATCCATAAGCAATAAACCTGCTTTTCCGTTTCCAGATGTCAGAGCTAGAGATAGGTTCGCTCTGATGCAAAACTGCCTGCGCGAAGCCCCCACCTTTTTGTTTTACCATGTGTGTGTGGGGAAATCCCCCTTCGATTCTATTGGCTCTAACGGTCAGAAAGAGATTTCATTCGTCAAAATCGACAAAGTGGAGCCAGAGATATGGAAAATCCACCCAAATGACCCCAGAAGTGGTTTATTTTTGCTAAATCTCTCTAAAAAGGTCAGATTTCACTTGTTATGCAACAATCTTAATACAGGGTACTTATTATATGTTGTACTTTGGATTCCTAAAGCTTTTAGTCTACCTTACCATCATGTTCAATCTGAATTTTCTTTAAAATAAAAAACATCTATATTGATTCTGACTTTTCTACATCCAACTCACAGGTTTATCATTACTTTGAGAACAAAGATTATTAATTTAACCCTTTTAGAAGGGAAGATATGGTAATTTGTTCTGGGAATGTCATTTTCGAGCCGGGGCTCAGGGCTAAACAGGTTAACTAAGGTAGGCTACTAGCTAATGGATAAGTTAGCTCAAGGTTTAGGTAAGGCAATTTATCATGGGCAAACAGGCTAATGTACTGTACTTAAGGGGAGACACTAAAGGTGAATACAGTAAAAGGTGTATATATTGACGTCATCACAATCGCCACATTGATATGCAAATTAGGCGTTAACTAGTACACTAGTAATAAAGTACTATCTTATCTCTTATCTTAATTAAAATGTGCTAATTTGCATGCAGTTACCAAGGCATTGCAGGTGAAAAGGATCAAACAAAAAACAAACAAAAAAACATATCACCTCACAACTTCCCCAGATAGTTACTTAAATTCCCCTTGAAATGTTATGTTTAAATGCAGATTAGCTTTAAATCTATAGATGAATTCAGACATGGTAGTAAAACAAATAACCATTTATTTGTGTTTTTTGGAAGTTTTCTTTCCATTAGAGTGAAAGAAAACATGGAAGTAAAATAGACCAAAATAACAAAATGTTGAAGTACATGAAAAAACAATATTTTTGCCTGTAATGTCCTTAAACAGTAACTTCATAATTTTGATTGTTGGCTGCTCATTTAATAACTATTAATTTGACTAGTTTGTTGTCTGCTCTTGTGCGTAGTGAATACTAAAGAAGACCATTGTCTCTGTGTTAGCTGATTATTTTGTAGAATTCTGTTGAGTATTAAACAATTGCGTGAGTGTGAGGGTATTCATTTTTTTACAAGTGATTATGGGAAGTGCCCTTTTTCTCACTTGAGCTCCCGCCCCCCAAAATGTCTGTGCACGTCCCTGGAGCAGTGGGCAGCTATTGCACAGCGCACGGGGAGAAATGGGAGTGGGGGGGTGGGGTGTCTTGCTCAAGGGCACCACAGCAGGGCCCAGAAGGTGAACTGGGACCTCATCAAGTACCATTCCACACTCCATATGTAGGTATGGTCGGGGACAGTGTTGGGGAAGTTACTTTTAAAAAGTAGTGTTTGCTCGTTACTCGTTACTTCTTTAAAAAAGTAATCCCTTACTTTACTTAGTTACCCTCCAAGGAAAGTAACTTTTTACGTTACTCGTTACTTTTACGTTACTTTTATGTTGCTCGACTTTGGGCAGAACCCCATCTCTGTTCCTAAATGTGTTGGCTTACATCAAGTTCTACTATGGAGGACATAACAGATATGTCTTTTGTGCTCTTTATTATAAAAAAAATGCCACAGAGCACTTAACAAAACATTGGGCTATAGGCGTCAACACCACCACTAAACAATAATATCAAACAATATCAATATAAAATCATAATCATTAAGGGTTACAGGCTAGCCCCAAAATAGGTGCAAAGCTAGTGCAAATCATATCAATAGGCTACTAAATAGGCTTGGACTCGAAATATCATCATTTCCCCGGGGATCTTGAGCTACTAGCTTCATGCTAGCATGTTTTCCTTTCAAATGCTTGGTGAGGTTGGCAGTGGAGTTAACGGCAGTGGACACAAGTTTCTGGCCAGGGCACAACGTACACCTTACACTCACATTTGTCCCCTTAGTTTCAACAAGTTCGAAGTAATGGGAATACCTCCATCCCTCTAATGTTAGCGTTGGCTGCGCCTGCTTCTCGCTTGCCATCACTGCTCTTCAGTCTTCATGCCACCACCAGCGGTCAGCCTCTATCACGTACAGTGTGGAATGAGAGCTCGTGCCTAATGCGTAATGTTAGAAATTAAAATCAATGTTTTATGGCATAATGTACCTTAAACATACTGTCAGTTTAAATGCTATTTTATTCTAGTAAAAAAACGGAAGTTCTCAATACCAAGCTTTTATTCTGAAAATCCTTCATGATGACATCCGGAACTACCGTCCATTAGTATCATTAAAGTATTGACGCCGTTAACATGTATTACATATAAAGTTATGAAAGAGATAAGGAGGAGAAAAGGCATGTGGAAGTAAGCAATGAATGTAAAATGTCTAAATCCTCTGTTTAACGCGATATCGGACACGAACGAGGGGGGAAGTCTCCTACGTCACGGTGTGTCCACACAGCAGCTTTGACCAAATCTTTCAAATCCTGGAGCTGGGCGTGTCTGACAGCTTGGGGATTTTGCGACCAACAACCAATCACATGAATATCACATGAATATCCCGCCCCCGACATACAAAGCAAAAAACCCCGGTTCTTCTACACTATTGTCAAATAG
Organism: Gymnodraco acuticeps; assembly: GCF_902827175.1. Classification (NCBI taxonomy): domain Eukaryota; kingdom Metazoa; phylum Chordata; class Actinopteri; order Perciformes; family Bathydraconidae; genus Gymnodraco; species Gymnodraco acuticeps. The sequence continues at coordinate 30,589 of NW_022990219.1, read as the reverse complement.
GAAGGGCTATGATGAACATTTATTTTTTTGACATTTGGAACATTTATGAGATTAATGTTGATGGTGCTATTTTATGCTACATTCCATGCTGGCTAATGATACTGTCTATGCTTGCTAGCAACGAAGTAAACTAGCAACGAAGTAAACTGGATATAAAATCCCCAAACAAGCGAAAACCTACCAGTTTCACCCACTGTCTCTGCCACCTCCCTCCATGCCTGGTTCCTCCGGTTTGTATCCCGGTAAGTAAATAGGGACTGGTCATAAAGAACCGGGTGATTTGCTACCGCAATAACTAAGTTCTCCTCCATTTTTGTGGAATATAGAAATGAACTGCGGTCTGGTTCTCCCAGCTTGCACGCGGTTTGATTGGCTAGCGCTTGAACTGTCAGATTTGCATAAACGGATCTGATTGGCTGTCGCTTCCAGCTCAGCCTCAAAAGTTGAACATTGTTCAACTTTGGAATCCTGAACATCCTGGAAATCCTGGAAATCTTCGCCTCGCCCCCCCACAATGCAGTTCGGCAACAAGCGAGGGAAAGTGACGTCATCCCCATTCAAAGTCAATGGGCGGAGACGCGCTGGAAGCGGTGGACAAATCGCCAAAAGCTGCTGTGTGTACGGGCCGTCACTACAGCTCACAGAGGAGGAGCGAACAGCCAGCAAGCGGGAAAGACGAAGGCTTGTGAGCTCTCTTCGGCACGGCCAGCACCTGGGAGAGGAGAGGAAGCTGCAGTCTTTCTCTCCTGACTGAACAATATCCTGTTTGTAACATTACCGCGCCATATTTTTAATTAAAGTACAATTTGAACCTTCTCAGAGACTCCATTTAGTCTCCTTTTTAAGCTTCTCTCCTGGACGCGAGAAAAACGATCACGGTTTACAGTAAGCACACAGCTGAGTAGGCAGTGTCACTTTCACTCGTCCTTGGGAAAAGTAACGTTGCGGCGAATTGAAGAAGAAACTACGTTACCAAATTTTCCGTAGTAGCGCGTTACACTACTTTTTACCCGGCAAAAGTAGTTACGTTACTGTACAACACTGGTCGGGGACTTACCAAGCCCCTACTGACTGAGCCACTGCCGGACTTATCTGAAAGAGGACATGTTATGGAAGCAAAAGAGACAAAACTCTTTAAATTTAACAGAGCATACATTTTTTTTTAACTATGTGATTTGAATATTTACAATGTAGACATTTGATACGATGTGATAGATTACATTAACCTGTACCGGCAACATCTTGCAAGAAACATCATCTTGAGGGCTTCTTAACATTTAACAAACTATGAATGTGTCATACCCACTTAACGGGAAGAAACTCAGCTACCCGACGATATGAACCATTTTTACCGAAATAAAACACAAGTCTAACGCAGAGCCTCTGAATTAGCCCTGAGCGAGAAAATGCTAACGCACTTAGCACAGAACTCACGGTAGAAATACTTTATTACTTATCGGATCTGCACAAACAAGATGTCAGATTAAATCTGAGATTCCACAGATTCTAGCGGTATATGTATCATCACTGTGCAACCAAAACTCGCGGTAGCTCAGGCAAACCCAGACAATACACAGCGTAGCTTTACTGAGCCAAAACAGCAAATAGTCTTACCTTTGCTGTTTTTCTGATCAAAAGTTGTGTTCTATGGCATTAAAACGAGAACAACTCTGCTGAAGGTTAATCCAATGTGTCTTTGTCACATTGAAATGATTACTGATAATCCATCCTTCCATTTTTGTCAAAACCCCTCAAAAACGGAGATTTCATATTAGCTGCTATCAGAGCTAACCCAGCTTCCGGTTTTGGGCAAACTGCGTGCGCATCACTCTCACTCCTCAATGGAAATGTTTTGATGGATTTAGGAATGGGATTCTATTGGCTCTAATGGTTCAAAAGAGGTGTCAATCATCAAAGTCGACCGAGGGGGCGAGATATATGGCAAATCCCCCCAAATGACCCCAGAAGTGGGTTTTCTTTTACTAAACCTCTCTAAAAAGGTCAAATGTCACTTGTTTTGCATCAATCTTGATACAGGCTACTTAATAAAGTAATGTTTGTTTTTTGGACGGACAATATAATTAAATTGTTTTTACTATGTTCAATCTGAATTTACTTATTATTATTGAAATAAAAAAAATCTATATTGATTCTGACTTTTCTACATCCAACTCACAGGTTTATTATTACTTTGAGAAAAGAGATTATTAATTTAACCCTTTTAGAAGGGAAGATATGGTCATTTGTTCTGGAAATGTCATTTTCGAGCCTGAGACCTGAAAAACAGGCTCAGGGCTTAACAGGTTGATTATATACTGGTCAAATCTAGGACTAAAAAAAAAAAAACACAGACAGATGGCTGCTTTCACCTCCTGACCTTCAGTCCCTGTTGATGATCTGCAGGCCCCCTGGTAGGAGCCCCTCTATTGGACGGAGCTCAGGATGATTTACAGCATGTTCACAACATCCCATCATCACATCCTCCCCTCAGTGTAGCGAGTAAAAAGCTGATCTGAATAAAAGCGAGGACGCTCAGCTGCGCTCTGATTGGGAATCTGTCTAAATTGTTTATCGGCCTTATTTCCCCGTTCCTCAGGGGGGAGAAGAGCACATTCTGCAAAGGGAAATTAATGAGAAAGGAACTTTTTACTGGGGATTGTGTTCCCCTGTAAATGAAAAATGGCAGTAATATGCTTTCATTCAATAATAGAAGATAATTCAGTGAAGTAGTTTGGGGTGATATACCGGGAGAAGCATCGGGCCAAACCTGTGATCAGTGTGTGTGTGTGTGTGTGTGTGTGTGTGTGTGTGTGTGTGTGTGTGTGTGTGTGTGTGTGTGTGTGTGTGTGTGTGTGTGTGTGTGTGTGTGTGTGTGTGTGTGTGTGTGTGTGTGTGTGTGAGAGAGAGAGTTTACGGCAAAATTCATAAATAGACAATAATATAAATACCTTGGTATCTGGCTTGATAATTGTCTCTCTTTTAAACTTCAGGTCACTAATCTGCTTAAAAAGCTGAGGGTGAAGCTAGGTTTATTTTACAGGAACAAGTCCTGTTTCTCACTTGAAGCCAGGAAAAGGCTAGTCTCTGTGACCTTTTTACCTGTGCTGGACTATGGTGACTTGATCTATATGAATGCACCTGCCTAGGTAATGACCTGATCAAGTTAGATGCAGTACACTGAGATTTGTGACAAACTGTAAAGTATTAACTCATCACTGTACCCTGTACGCAAAGGCAGGTCTGCCTTCACTAACTGTACGGAGGCTCAGTCACTGGTACATTTTCATCTACAAAGCCATGTTGGATAAACTACCATCTTATATCTGCTCCCTGATCTCACGGCAAACTGAAAGTAGCTATTGCCTGAGATCGCATACTGTGGTTTTATTAAATGTGCCAAGTGCTAGGACTGTCTTAGGGAAGAAAGCTTTTAGGTGCGCAGCTCCACTAACTTGGAACAGTCTGCAAAAGGAATGGAAACTGAGCAATCTGGTTCCACTAAATGTTTTTAAAGCTCGGTTGGATGCTATACAATCGGATGCTGTTGGTACCTGTACATGTCGATAGATATGTAAATTGTAATCCCTGTAACTTTGCTGTATGATGTCCTTTTTGTTGTTCTGTTGTTTTATGTCTTCATGTGGAACCTACTTGCAGCAGGTCTCCCTTGACAAAGAGATCAATAATCTCAATGGGATTCACCTGCATAAATAAAGTTTTGAAATGAAATGCAGATATTTTAAACATTTGTTATATGAGCCAAGTTGCAAATACAGACCATATTTTGTGTGTTACAGACTTTTATAAGTAGGGTTGGGTATCTTTGAATTTCCACGATTCCGATTCTACTTTTCGATTCCGGTTCTTAACGGTTCTCGATTCCGATTCTTTGAGGGGCAGGGTAAACAAATGATACATGCTTCTTCCACCAAAGAAAATTATTCGAGAAACTTTTACACAGGTTAGTTTACAGTAATATTCACATGAATCAGTCTGTTTATATTCACTGCTATGTAACTGTAACCTGAGAACCACTGAAGCTACAACAGTCCAACTTTTAAAGAACAGTTCTTGTTGAGAAAAACAAGCATATCTGCATTCTCAGGCATACCGGGAAGAAATGTTTGAACATTTTAAAGTAAAATGCTTCAATCTGGTGCACTTTAAGCAGAATTACTAGAGACTAGATCTAGGGGGTACAACTCTAAACACCCATATGAAAAAGATTGGTTTACATTTTAATAATCAAATAAGTATGTGAACATAACCAGTAACCTACCATAGCCAATAACAAATACATGTAACTTATTTTATTTTTGTTCATTCATATCTTATTTTACTATTTTATTTATGCATATTTTTGTATCTCTCCAGTTTAAAACGATATGTCTGGTTTACTGTCCTATAGTATACATTGGAATGATTTCAAACCTGTTTTATCCCAATAATTATAAAGGAGTGCCTTGGAAATATGTGTTTACATAAATTGTGATCAAAACGTTTGAGACCCACTGAGATAACTTAGACTAAAGTGAACTATCTAAACACTCAAGAGTCCTTTACCTCACTGAGCTGTAGTTATCAGCCTCAGTCTGACTGGAGATGACTCTCCCTCCAAATCATTGTAGAAACATCTTCTTCTTCCGTTAGAGCAGCTAGCACCAGATGCTAATAACAACAGCGCCCTCCCTTTCTCCCTCGCTCACTCGCACTTTGGCTGTGAGCTGCGGGTGCCAGATAAGCCAACATCCCCCATTGTCATCACTTACAGCGCCCATCGTACAGGGCAAATGAAAAGTGTAACCGGGATGAAAAGGGTGTTACATTTACTTAATTATGAATGTTGTTACATCAAGGCCGAAAATTAGGATGAGCACCAACGGTCAAAACTTTTTTTTCCCTCCCAGAGCTGTCAGCGCAGCGCCTCCACAGATCTGGCGCCCTAGGCGAACATCTATAACGCCATTGCGACGGGCCGGCCCTGGTCTCAGGTTACGCTGTAGGAAGTGTAGGTACAACCAGAGTTCCCGTTAGCCGGTAATTACCGGACTACGACCCGTAAAATATGCTGAAGACCGGCAAATCTAAATCTCTCCGGTCAAAGTGTCCGTTCAAAATAATTTCCGCTTAGCGCAATACCACATCAGTTGCGCAATTTGCACCATTTATGTGACAGACAAAAAAGTATGTGACAGACAAGAATAGTCAATTCTAATGTCTAACACGTAATGTGGAGAAAGAGATGTCCTGTATGGGTTGATTGTGCGTTGATCTGTTGGTAATGCCTCGGGGTTCCGGTGGGCATGTAAACAAATGCATAATGCTGCGCTATACTTTGTGGCCTCACCCAGTTGCATAGCGACACGAACGGCCCGTCCACACAGCGGCGTGCGTTGAAGCTTCCAACGCTTCGGCCCATTCACTTTGAATGGGGTGACGTCACTTTTAGCCGAACTGCATTTTGGGAAGCGACGTGGAGCGTTGCCGGCGTAGCTGGCGTCAAAAGTTGAGCAATGTTCAACTTTTGACGCCTCAATGGAGGCGTCAGCCAATGAAATCCCGTTCAAGCAAATCTGCCAGTACAAGCGCTAACCAATCAAACCGCGTGTATGCTGGGAGAGACTACGCAGGTCTTTTCCTCATATTCCAAAAAATGGAGGAGAAATTAATTATAGCGGTAGTGAATCACCCGGTGTTATATGATCAGTCTCTGTTCATTTACCGGGATACAAACCGGAGGAGCCAGGCATGGAGGGAGGTGGCAGAGACAGTGGGTGGAACTGGTAGGTTTTTGCCAGTTTGGGGAGTTTATATTATATATGATATTCTGAACAAACTGTGCTGTTGTATTAGCTGTAACGTGTCTCTACTGTAGGCTAGTTTTATTATATGTACAGCACTTTGGCTCGACCAAAAATCGTTTATAAATGTGCTATATAAATCAAACTTGATTTGATATATCCAGTGTACTTAATTTTAACATTGAATGGACAGCTTACAGGCATAGACAGTATATTTAGCCAGCATGGAATGTAGCATAAAATAGCACCATAGACATTAATGTCATAAATGTAAAACCTTTTATGCAAATGACAGTGATAAAGGGATTTGCTTTTCATTAATGTAGGAATAATTTAGTCAATTCTTCAAGTAGTTCAACAAATTAACTTTATTATTTCATTTCATTAGAGGAATTGTGCAGGACAAGGTGGAAGTCTCTGAGGGACAGGTTCCGGAAGGAGAAAGCTAGGGAGAAGGAGGCAAAAATAAGCGGGGCAGGGTCGTCAGGGGGATATAAGCCCTGGCGTTTCACGGCAGTGATGGGTTTTTTAACCCCATTTCTCATTGACCGTGAGACGTCCAGCAATATCCCCCAGCAAACCCTGCATCCACCCCCCTGTACTACTCCTGACCCCAGCCAGGTGCCAGAGGATGAGAGCCAAAGCCAGCTAGATGAAAGCCTTGGTGAAACTCAGCCAGCCAGCAGCCAGCAAGCTGAGGCAGGGCAGACAGGAGAGGAGGAGGATAATGTTGAGGGCCGGGGAAAAAGGAGAAGGGGAAGGGAGATGTCCGCCTTTGAGAAAGGGTTGCTGTTAGCCATCGCTCCTGTTCTCTCCATGCCACTACCTCAACCTCGTCCAGTGGTGGAGGAGGACGAGGACGAGTTGTTTCTCCGGGGCCTCTTGCCTTCATTGCGAAGGATGTCCATGGCAAAGAAGATAAGGCTGAAATTTGCCATTCATAAGGCATTTTTTGAAGCAGAGCAGGAGGAAGACTGATTAATCACTTTTTTTTTGTTATTTACAGCCATACTGATCCACACTACATGTTTTACACTCATCACTGCACTCATCACTGCACACACTTCACTCACAATATTACATATACATTATTATAAATAAAAGTTATTTATAGTATGTTATGGCTATACTGTGTCTTCACTTGTTCATGTAGTTTGTCAGTTTCAACATACGGAAGATACAGAAGCTTCATGTATGTCGATGTATAATGTGCTGTCTTCTGTATAATTGTTCATGTGAAAACCTGTTGAAATCATGAGTGGTTTATCAGTAAAAACAGGGCTGAAGGAAAAAGGTTGTTAGCAATGCATAATATCAATTTAAGAAACATGTTTATTAGGAATGTTTGTTTTTAAAATGGCTCATTTGGAATATTTGCTTTTTAAAGAAAATATGAGTAGCTCTTAAAAGAGCTTTTGGTTTGGAGGCTCTTAAAAGAGCCATGGTGACCCTACACCACATTCTGCTGCCATGGCACTGCACCCTCCTCATTGAAATAGCTGCAGAAGGTGTCCCGCAGTTGGATGGATCTGCGTGTGGCGTTGTTGGTGCCCATCCTCGGTGCATCACGCAGGGTTGGATTAGCTGGAGCTTCATCCGTGGACTCTGCGATAGGTGTGCGTGATGTCCTTCCTATCGTCTTCCTGCGGAGGAAGTTGTGCAACACACAGGTGGCCTTCACACACAACTCTGCTACCTCCGGGCTGGTGGTGATGACACGCCTGAACATTCTCCACTGAGAAGAGAGGATGCCAAACGCACATTCAACCACCAACCTGGCCCGGCTGAGGCGGTAGTTGTACATCCTCCTCTCGCGTGTGATCTGGCGTCCAGGGAATGGACGCAGCAGGTTGTCCAGCAACGGAAAAGCCTCATCTCCAACCAACACATGGGGAAGAAGGCCGAGCCGCTCTGCTCCTGGGATGACGGTGTCAGGTGGTAGCTGCAGACTGCCATCTCTGAGGCTCTCTCCAAATGCAGAATTCCGCAGGCTCCCACTGTCGCTGCTCCTTCCAAAGCCTCCAACATCCACTACCCTGAAGAGGTACTGGGCAGCCACGACAGCCAGCAGTACCAAGGAGTGGGTGGACTTACAGTTGAAGTACAGGGACCCAGAATTTGCCGGAGCCTGGATCACCACGTGCTTCCCATCAATGGCACCAACGCAATTCGGAAAGTTCCAGCGCTCCTGGAACCCAGCAGCGATGGCTCTCCAATCCTCGGTCTGTGGTACCGGCATGGTTTCCTCAACCAGGGCGGTCCAGATGGCACCCGCAACCTTCCTGACAATGACAGCCACGGTTGCATGCCCGACCCGATAGCTGAATGCTATGGTCCTGTATGAGTCACCGGTTGCCAGGTACCTGAGAAAAAAATAATATACATGATTACAAAAAAGTATATGTCCCCACACACACAGACCACAGACACACACACAGACCCCCCCCCCCAACACACACACACACACACACACACACACACAGACCCCACACACAGACCACAGACCCCCCACACACACAGACCACAGAGACACACACCCCACACACACAGACTCCCCCAGACCACCCCCCAACACACACAGACCACAGAGACACACACCCCACACACCCCCCCAGACCACCCCCCAACACACACAGACCACAGACACACACACAACACACACACACACACACACACACACACAGACCCCCCACACACACATGCCATGTACACAGGGGAGCAATACTGTATTTACCTAGCTATCTTAATTAATGTCATCCATCTGAACTAAATCACAGACTTCATTCATCATTCATCCATGGCATGTATTCTCTCTCTTTATATACAGAGTCAGGTTAAAGAAGTATAAATACACAAAACGTACCGTAGACAGATGGCGAGTCGCTCGGCGGGTCCGATTGACAAACGCATATTTGAAATCAGTGGACCCACTTTTCCGAGCAACTCGTCGAACATGTCTTTGCTCATCCTGAAGTACTGCTGAAACAGTACATCATCCAGGCGGAGCTCTTGGACCAGAACGTGGTATTCCCCCTGTTGCAGACGTTTTCTGAGTATCGGATGTACCCAACAGCGACGCACACTACATGGCCTCCTGCGAGACATTGCATACACTAAAGCCACCCTTGCTACTACACTTGCCCGTGCTACCCTTGCTACAAAACCGGCATCCATTTTGGCAATAGTGGAGAAGAACCGGGCTTTTCCTTTTTTGCTATGTCGGGGGCGGGAGATTTATGTGATTGGTTGTTGGTCGCGTTGACTCCCCAATCTTCAGACACGCCCACCGCCAAGCGTCAACGCACACCGCTGTGTGGACGGTCCGTAACGGCCCGTCCACACAGCGGCGTGCGTTGAAGCTTCCAACGCTTCTGCCCATTCACTTTGAATGGGGTGACGTCACTTTTAGCCGAACTGCATTTTGGGAAGCGACGTGGAGCGTTGCTGGCGTAGCTGGCGTCAAAAGTTGAGCAATGTTCAACTTTTGACGCCTCAACGGAGGCGTCAGCCAATGAAATCCCGTTTATGCAAATCTGCCAGTACAATCGCTAGCCAATCAAATCGCGTGTATGCTGGGAGAGACTACGCAGGTCATTTCCTCATATTCAAAAAAATCGAGGGAAAATTCATTATAGCGGTAGTGAATCACCCGGTGCTGTATGATCAGTCTCTGTTCATCTACCGGGATACAAACCGGAGGAGCGAGGCATGGAGGGAGGAGGCAGAGACAGTGGGTGAAACTGGTAGGTTTTCGCCTGTTTGGGGATTTTATATCCAGTTTACTTCGTTTTAACATTGCTATTGCTTTGTATGTCGGGGGCGGGAGATTCATGTGATTGGTTGTTGGTCGCGTTGCTCGCAAAAAATCCACAAGCTTCAGATACGCCCACCTCCAAGCGTCAACACACGCTGCTGTGTGGACGCTCCGTTATTGTTTAGGTGTCTTTTAATAAGCAGGTAGTCATATCATTAGCTAGAACTAGCTGGATCTGATCGATATGGACATAAACGCGAGTGAAGTCTAATCTGATGGGAGAGAGAGATCAGCTGCTGCTGACGAGTCGACACGCAGCTCTGCATGATCAGCGGTGAGCGGACAAAACACACACTTGAGGTTAGAATATCACACGTAGCTATTTTAATGACCTCTCAAACTACCGTAACTAGTTATAGTAGATATGTTTAGTTTTACTGTCGGGGCACTCATTACTGATCCGCGAGCTGCATGATACTGGCGGCTGTCAGGAGAGGGAGAGCACTCCGTTTATTATTCCCGTGTTATTGTAAATTACTGTTCACTTTTGAATAATGTAGTTAATCTGCTATAATTAGTTTAATATTGAATCATATCAATTTGTTTTAAAGCTCAATAAATAACAAAGAGCTTTGACCGGCACTTTTCTCATTTTGTCCGGAAGATTTAAACTTTAATGGACATGTTGACCGGCGAATAAATATTCTAACGGGAACTCTGGGTACAACGCTACATTTCCCACCCCGCCGCAGTCATACAGTAGGCTACGGAGAGCGGCGAGAAACATTTCCTCAGGCATCGAAAAGCGGAACCGGAATTCACATTTCTAAATGATGCCGTTGGAATCGAAATGTTGGAACCGGTTCCGAACCGGAACTCACATTTCTAAATGATGCCGTTGGAATCGAAATGTTGGAACCGGTTCCGAACCGGAACCGGTTCTCGGTACCCAACCCTATTTATAAGTCACATGAACTTGAACATTTAGTATGGCTCTACATGGGCTTCACAATTCATTTAAACATGGGTTGCTGTAACTCTGGGCCAGGAGTGCTGGTCTGCAAATCAGGGGGTCAGGAGCTCGACCCCCACCCTGCAAGTGTCCTTGGGCAACATACTCAACCTAAAATTGCTCCTTAAGGCATGTCTACGTTATGTTAGTAGTTTATGATAAAAGCTACATAATATGTAATGAAATATCAGTGTTTGTTGCTGTGGGCTTCATAAGTCACATAAACCTGTGAATGTCCTCACAAGTAGCATTCAAATTAGGTCTCTGCAAAATATAGCCTTTAACAAAAGCCCTAACAAATGATTGCCTACTTTGGAGTACTTGGTCTCGAGGACTTTGGGAAAGGCATTTCCACATTCAACAAGTCCTGATCCATCCTATAAACAGGTATATATGTGTATGGGATATATTGTCACAGAACGTACAGTAGAGCTTATCAACACTTGTTTGAGCAGAACGTACACTGTTCTGAATGAATCACTGCTCAGCAGAGGGATCCTTGCTTGAACACACACGCACACACACACCATGCATTATGTTGTAGGACAAGACGTGTGAAAAACATCTGAATTCTGTCTGAATTATAATTTCATTTCATTTTTCATTTCAAACCTTTATTTATGCAGGTGAATCCCATTGAGATCATTGATCTCTTTTTCAACAGTGACCTGCTGCAAGTACGTTCCACATGAATACATATAAACATAACAGAAAAACAAAAAGGACATCATACAGCATATTTACAGCAACTACAGTTTACATAGCTAGTGACATTTACAGGTTCCAACAGTTTCCGATTGGATAGTATCTATCCTTGCTTTAAAAACATTTAGTGGCACCAGATTGCTTAGTTTCCATTTCAATTGCAGACTATACCAAGACAGAGGAGCTGCGCATCTAAAAGCTATCTTCCCTAAGACAGTCCTAGCAGTTGGCACATTTAATAAAACCACAGCATTCGATCTCAGGCAGTAGCCACTTACAATTCGCCGTGAGATCAGGGAGCAGATGTAGGATGGAAGTTTCCCTAACATGGCTTTGTATATAGAAATGTACCAGTGACTGAGCCTCCGTACAGTTAGTGAAAGGCAAACCAGCCCTTGCATACAGGGTACAGTGATGGGTTAATACTTTACAGTTTGTCACAAATCTCAGTGCACTGTGATAGGCAGCATCTAACTTGACCAGGCAATGGGCAGGTGCATTCATATACATCAAATCACCATAGTCCAGCACAGGTAAAAAAGGTCACAGTGACTAGCCTTTTCCTGGCCTCAAGTGAGAAACAGGACTTGTTCCTGTAGAAGAAACCTAGCCTAACCCTCAGCTTTTTAAGCAGGTTATTGACATGAAGTTTAAAAGAGAGACAATCATCAAGCCAGATACCAAGGTATTTGTAACAGGTAACCACTTCAAGTTTTATTCCTTGCGTAGTTACAATATCTAAAACAGGCTCTGGTGTCTTTTTAGCTTTTGAAAAGAGCATTACCTTGGTTTTATCAACATTTAAAACAAGCTTAAGCTCAGCGAGCTGAGACTGAATAATGTTAAAAACAGCTTGCAATTCAACAACAGCCTCCTTAATGGAGGGATCTGCACAGTACATCACGGTATCGTCCGCATAAAAATGTAAGGTTGCTCCATCGACATTTTCACCTAAACTATTGATATAGATGGAGAATAATAGCGGACCTAAAACAGAACCTTGTGGTACACCATTAGTAATGTTTAACCACTCAGAAGACAGCCCATCAAAGTGAACACATTGGGACCTTTCAGAGAGGTAGTTCAATAACCACCCCACTGCATGGCTGGATATGCCTATACTGGCTAGCCTCTGCTTTAAGATGCGATGATCGACGGTATCAAACGCTTTGGACAAGTCAACAAATAGAGCTGCACAACTCTGCTTATTATCTAAAATACTAGTAATGTCATTCACCACTTTCATTGTGGCAGTGATGGTGCTATGTTGCTTTCTGGGGGTGTTGCCAAATTGCTAGAGGGTGTTGCCAAATTTCCCCATTTGTTCAATTACAGGATTTAACCATGAGATGGCGCTTCATTCACAAATACAAAAAGAGAACTGGGTGTTGTAGAACTTAGTCTGTTTGCAATGTTTGCAGCTCTGCAGTTGTGTTTGTTGAATACTGTAGCATTTAATCACTTATTTGTTATAGTTTTCACAGGCTACTATAATGAAAAAACATCAGTTTTAGATCAAATGAAGTATATCGTTTGCTTTATGCAGTATATTTTTGTAATATTGTTGGGGTGTTTTTACACAGTACAGTAGATTGAAGTAAGTAGTTATACACATACCACTTCAATCTCATTAGTATGCATAGAAAGTGACAGGTCACACCTCTAAGCCCCGCCCCCTTCCGCCGGAAGTCCCGCCTCCTTCCACCAGAAGTCCCGCCTCCATAAGCCCCGCCCACTTCCGCCGGAAGTCCCACCCCCTCCATAAGCCCCGCCCCTTCCACCGGAAGTCATTATCTACTTTTCAGCTTTTATACACAAAAGTGTATCCTTCAGTAACTTTCTCAGAGAATTTAAGCACGTCAGTTTCAAGAAAGACGACAATAATTAGTAGTTAGACATTTTGGAGAAATGTTCTCTGTCGTTCTTAATGCAAAAACAAATCATCTCTACTCCCTTTGGGTGAAGTCCAGGAATGTTCTCGGGGGGAGTGGACACTTGCTGTTACATGGCATAAAGCTTCTGCAGTGTGCCAATAAATGTATAGTTTCCCTAAAGCTCCATACATTTACACATATTGACTAATGACTCAGCACATGAGGGGTAAATACAAAACAAATCTAAATATCACCAATTATTCCAGAATGTGACTAGAATAGAGTCTAGAGAATGGACCCAGGCTTTGTCTTCAGCCATCAACTAAATAGGGGCGTGCTTTTTTTTTTTTGAATCACCAGTATGTTACTCACCATTGAAGACAGTGTTGAGGGGGCAAGCAAAGTGTACTCAGCGGCAGATTGCATGGAAGCAGAAAGGCCTGGCTCAGACACCATGTCTCCAAAGGTTGACGGGGAACTTCCAACCAGTTCCATCACCTGTTTAGCTTGAGGGAATTTAAACACCATTAAAAATATGGATTACAGAAAAACAATATATGTAGTAAATCGGGTAATCATTAATAAGGGGAAAATGTGCAAGTCTAACCTGAGTCTGGCATGAGCACTTGATCAATAAGGTGGATGACAATGTCCTTCTTGAGCACCATCTTGATGCCATTGACTGTTAAACTCTCGCCATCACAGCCTTGAAATCAAAGTAACGCTTCTAAAAACATATATTTTAGAAAAGTAATGTTAGTCATGTCAAGTTATCAAGACTGCTGTGTTTCATCGAAACAGTGTACAGAGCAGAAAGGGGAACATTTGTCGCCACATTAACATACCGACTCCTCTATCAGTTTTTGCATACATAAAAAGTGTATCTTACAGTTCCTTTTGTGAGAGAATTACACACAAATCTGCAGAGTGTCACTAAAAAGTTTTACACAGGGACTGACATTCTGTATGAGGGTTTCACACCTGAGCTGCTGGGGGGAGGGCGTTGAAAAGGGGGTGAGTATGTTTTGGCTCTCTGGTGTGTTAAGAGTCACAGTCTTAAAGAAAAATCTGGTCAGAAAAAGTACTTAACTTTCTACCAGTTGTAAATTGTCTTACATATAAAAAAAGTAAGAGACTTACTGTTTCCTTTGTGAGAGAATTACACATAAATCTGCAGAGTGTCTGTAAAAAGTCTCAAAATCACAAACTGCAGACGCCTCAAGGAGAGACTTGAAAAGATCCATGCCGAGTGGGGGGAGAAGAAGAAGACTAATAACCAGCAGTTGACTGAAGCCAGGGACTTTTTTCTTTAAAGTAAAATAAAAATGGGAAACTACTATGCAAAACGCTCTGTATATATTGATCAGAATGTAGTCAATACCCTTTTAATAAGTGTGGTGATGAGGACGATTGAAAACAGAACGAGTAGTGACCCCTGTGTAAACAGAATGGCTGAAGTTTGTAAACTAGAAGACATTTTGGCTATCGTGCATTCTGGCAGTACTATCCCCGGTCATTGGGAAACGATTGTAAACGAAACATTTAAAGTGGTCCTGGAATCTTCATTTTCCGAAACATTCTGTAACATTATCTCAGAAATGAAACAAACATCAAAAGTGTATCATGTGCTATCAGTGTATGCTCTGTTTGTAGATGTAATGCATCTCTGTGCAGAAAGCAGCATACACATGAATATTCTGACTGAAGTGAAAAAACTCCATCACGATATCTCCAGTCATATGGGGAACTCTAAGCTGGAGACGGTCCTGCGGATGTTGCAATCAGTATAACTATTTGATTTTGGGTGTGAAAAATAAAAAAGTGTTTTTTACATTTAAAAACTGTTGTCTTCATTATAGCAAGGGGGAGCGTGTCTCATACATGTGTATTACAGTCCTTCTTTTTGTGTTTTTCAGTGTTTTTCTGTGTGTCTGTGTGACAAAGCACAAATCATTTCAAACAAACCCTGAATCAAATTTAGAGAGGACCATTAAGAGTCAGATTCTTAACAAAATCTACGGACACAAAGTACTTCATTATCTACTTTTCAGCTTTTCTACATAAAAGTGTATCTTTCAGTATATTTTTGAGAGAATTTAAGCATACATCTGCCAAATGTTTCAAAAACAGCCTTGTTTCACTGAAATAGCCTCAAAATCACAAACTGCCATTAAGAGTCAGATGCTTTTACGGAATCTAATAAAACAGAGTATTTTCTACAGATGACTCCTCCCACTCAACGCAATAAGTCCCATCCCACTCAGCAAATCATATAAAACTAAGGACCCCCACTAAGACGACCGTTGAAAGTAGCCATGAATCTGAGAAAAACCAAGTCTGATATAGCCTCCCCTTATTATCACCAGGATAACGGATATGGGCTTAATGACTGGATGTTACAAAGTAAGGGAGAGGATGTTCCCGAAGAAGAGCCCTCCTCTATATCATATCCATGTAAGGTCTTTAGGACAAAAGAGGACCACGATAACATGACATATGAAGAATATCTTTCTTTAAAAGAGGGTATTATAGATAACCTTGATAGAAACAGTATATCTCATACCACTCGCCAAGATCGCAAACGACAATTAGCAGAAAAGAAAAGAAAAAGTAAAGAAAAACAAAGAAAAATGAAAAGGAGAAGAAAAATGAAAAGCAAACGCAGAATGCGAATGAAAAGAAAAGGACGGAAAACCAAAAAGACAAAACGAAGGAAGGTGAAAAGAAAAAGGAACAAAGTGAAGAAATGTATTGGTGTTGTTGAGTCATTACCGGATCATAATAATCTTATAGATCATCTACCGCTAACCGACTGCTGCGAATGTGTTGAACAAATACCAAAAGCAATGGCAGAGCTTTGCTTCAATATAATGAGAGAAAAAGCACGATACTGTGGAATTGCCCAAATTGGCGACAGTGCCAGAACATGCATTAAAAGAATGTTGGAGGATTTATATTCTAGTGTCGGTTGTCATTACATCGAAGGATATGCCAAAACGTGTGACGACATAGACAAAGCTTTTGAAGACAATTATATGGTACCTGTCCTTACAGCTAAACAAATCCTACGCCAGGTATTCAACAGACCACAAGAAGCACAAGAAGCCCCAGAAAGATTACATTCAGAGCTAATAACGGTGAAACCGAAGAAGAAGCAAAGCAGATTATAATCGTTGCGGGTGAAAGGATAGAGAATTTGCATGTGATGTTAATGCATTTATCTGATATAAAAAATGCATTTGTTTACTTCCAAGAGACCCCTAAACATCTACTTGGGCAATGTGAATTGAACGATAAACCGATCACTGTCAATGAAACGCGGAGAGAAGCAGCAGTGCAAATCGTTAAGTCTATTACCTTGTATGCACTACGGCATTAACTTGGTCAAATGTAATGTGTTTTTTATGAAAGTGTGTTGAATGTTGTGTTTTCAATTAAACAACCATTACAAAATGAAAATGTGTTTTATTTATTTTTTTGCTCTCATATATAGTAATAGTATTGTAAACGAAACATTTATAATAAATCTTCGACAGGCTGCCACACAGCCTACAGTCCGTCACCCCGACCCTCAGTATGTGCACTAAAGAATGGGCAAAGATTACGGCTTTTTCGGTTTTCTAACCTCCATTAGGCGTCTAAAAAGAGTTGGTTTTACTGAGGCACCATTTTTTTTTGCACGTAATGGATGTCCTGTGGTGCTGGTCAGTCAGAGTTGAATAGGCCTGCGTCAGGGGTTCACACCAAAGCCATAAAGGAGTCTTTTATCATTGATGAGCGAGGTCATCTCTCTCCTCCACTGGCCAATAAACTTTCACATTCTCCACTTTTTTATGATTTTGTTTAGCTCACGGACCCCAAACAAAAGTGCAAAGAATTGAATTAATCACAGGGAAATGAATAAAGGATTAATTTGCATTGATTTTTGCTCCACCACAAATGGAGTCATTTTCTTGACCATAAGGACCTGAGATGTGCACCAACCTGGTGACCAAATACAAGAAGCATCTGACCTCTGTGCTGTCCAACAAGGGTTTCTCCACCAAGTACTAAGACATGTTTTGCAAGGGGATCAAATACTTATTTCCTCCACTATATTTGACTCTTCACTTGCTGTATCAAATATGCATTTCCTCTCTGTGGGACGAATAAGGGTATTCTGATAATTCCTCATACATACTCCTTTAAACCATTTTTTTAAAAGTTAAGACATTCAATGGTAACCTTGTTAACAGAAGTGGCAATAACAGAGTGATATTGACTTTTAGTGATTTATTTATTATGCACTTTGTTCCTGCAGGTGTGGCTTGAGGAAGGAACACAGCGGCGGAGGAAAATGCCACAATGTCAATGGGGGTACATGAGCCAACCACCTTAGGTATAAAGGCAGGGTTGGGCTTCAGCAACACTCTCGTTTGCCCCGGGGCAAACTGAGTGCACGAAGGATGTACAGGCAATAAGGCTGTAAAACTCCGGAGCTCTGTGAAGTGTTTTCACTTATCTTTTTTTATGTCTTGAGTATATTGTATGTTGCATTATTGGAGAAGCTTAGGACCCAGGGTTAGGGCTAGGATTTTCATTGCCTAAACAACGCTGTTGTGCATACAGTATGTCAATACAACTTGGTATGTTGAATTGAAACTTGTGTCCAACAGTATAATCAACCAGTGCTGCTATAAGCTGCCATCACGTCTCCCCCTGCCACGGAAAAATCAATGCAAATTAATCCTTTATTCATTTCCCTGTGATTAATTCAATTCTTTGCACTTTTGTTTGGGGTCCGTGAGCTAAACAAAATCATAAAAAAGTGGAGAATGTGAAAGTTTATTGGCCAGTGGAGGAGAGAGATGACCTCGCTCATCAATGATAAAAGACTCCTTTATGGCTTTGGTGTGAACCCCTGACGCAGGCCTATTCAACTCTGACTGACCAGCACCACAGGACATCCATTACGTGCAAAAAAAAATGGTGCCTCAGTAAAACCAACTCTTTTTTAGACGCCTAATGGTGGTTAGAAAACCGAAAAAGCCGTAATCTTTGCCCATTCTTTAGTGCACATACTGAGGGTCGGGGTGACGGACTGTAGGCTGTGTGGCAGCCTGTCGAAGATTTATTATAAATGTTTCGTTTACAATACTATTACTATATATGAGAGCAAAAAAATAAATAAAACACATTTTCATTTTGTAATGGTTGTTTAATTGAAAACACAACATTCAACACACTTTCATAAAAACACATTACATTTGACCAAGTTAATGCCGTAGTGCATACAAGGTAATAGACTTAACGATTTGCACTGCTGCTTCTCTCCGCGTTTCATTGACAGTGATCGGTTTATCGTTCAATTCACATTGCCCAAGTAGATGTTTAGGGGTCTCTTGGAAGTAAACAAATGCATTTTTTATATCAGATAAATGCATTAACATCACATGCAAATTCTCTATCCTTTCACCCGCAACGATTATAATCTGCTTTGCTTCTTCTTCGGTTTCACCGTTATTAGCTCTGAATGTAATCCTTTCTGGGGCTTCTTGTGCTTCTTGTGGTCTGTTGAATACCTGGCGTAGGATTTGTTTAGCTGTAAGGACAGGTACCATATAATTGTCTTCAAAAGCTTTGTCTATGTCGTCACACGTTTTGGCATATCCTTCGATGTAATGACAACCGACACTAGAATAGAAATCCTCCAACATTCTTTTAATGCATGTTCTGGCACTGTCGCCAATTTGGGCAATTCCACAGTATCGTGCTTTTTCTCTCATTATATTGAAGCAAAGCTCTGCCATTGCTTTTGGTATTTGTTCAACACATTCGCAGCAGTCGGTTAGCGGTAGATGATAGTAGTTATACACATACCACTGTCGTCTCATTAGTATGCATAGAAAGTGACAGGTCACACCTCTCCCTACTTATTAAGCCCCGCCCACTTCCGACTAAACCCCGCCCACTTCCGGCTAAGCCCCGCCCCCTCCAGCGGAAGTCCTGCCCCTCCATAAGCCCCGCCCCTTCCACCGGAAGTCCCGCCCCACTTCCGGTTTTCAAAATAAAATGTAAAAATATTTTTAAAATGATAAAAATAAAAATGCTGCCCCTACCGGTCGCCCCCGCTTCCGGTTTTCAAAATAAAATAACATGACATTTAACAACCATGAGAAAAATAAAATGCTGCCCCTGCCGGTTTTCAAAATAAAATTTGAAAATAATTTGAAAATGATAAAAAAAAAAAATGCTGCCCCTACCGGTCGCCCCCGCTTCCGGCAAAATAACATGAAATGTAACAACCAGGAGAAAATAAAATGCTGCCCCTACGGTTTTACAAAATAATAATTTTATAATGAATCACATATGCATAGGATCAATGTCTCTGCCACCTAGTCACTTCCTGTGCGCCTGTATACAGCAGTATTGACTGCAACTTACAAATACTTGCAAATAACATGAAATATACAACCATATATTTTAAAAGTAATGTCTCAGCTCTAAAGAGCAAGGTCCCGCCACCTAACCACTTCCTGTGCCCCTGTATACAGCAGTATTGACTGTAACTTACAAATACTTGCATATAACATGAAATATACAACCATATATTTTAAAAGTAATGTCTCAGCTCTAAAGAGCAAGGTCCCGCCACCTAACCACTTCCTGTGCCCCTGTATACAGCAGTATTGACTGTAACTTACAAATACTTGCAAATAACAAGAAATATACAACCATATATTTTTAAAAGTACTGTCAATCTCACTAACTCTCTCTCGCTCTCTGCTATTCTCTGCCGTGAAAAGTTTGATGAACAGTCTGAAGACAAGCTAGGACACGTCATAAAACCCCCCGACATCCTCTGCAGGCAAATGGTAGGGCGATGGGGAGGGAACACACACACACACACACACACACACACACACACACACACACACACACACACACACACACACACACACCACTCACCCCCTCTTCCGTTCAGGATGTTTCTTTTCAAGTTTTTGTGAAACTGCTAAAGAAGTATTTGTTTTGCAAAAGAGGTTATTTTCAAAAGATCTTATTTAGGTTTTAATAGTGATACCTAAGGGTATTCTCTTTCAGTATATGGATTGTGAACTAATGTGTAATTACTTTTATTAACTATAATTGCACAGGATCATTCTAAGAAGAGTGAGAGGGCTAATGAGCCAGCACCATACCTCCTCTATGCATTTTCTTGACCTGTATCTGATCATGAAAAACTTGACTCTTTTTAAAAAAGTTATTTTTCATCTATCATTTTCAACCATGCAACAAGAGATCAAATTTAAGAATAAGTAATAGTTTGTCACGATTTTACGGGAAATAGTCAGTGCGCAATGTCACATCTTAAAGACAGCTTTAACTGGATAAATGGTTAGTCTTTTTTCAAAACATACCGTACGTTCTGCATGTTAGTATATTTGGTCAATCGATTAGACCCTACTGCCCTAGACGCATGCCCTCAATAGGGAAGTCACGCTTTGGGAAGAGGTGTTTCATTTCACAGATCCACCTTGATTTGTTGTTGTGAGGGGTGAAGGAAGAGGGACGGGGGAGGAAAATTCAGAGGATGAAAAAGCAGAAAACATAACTTGTTTTTGTAAAACGGTCAGCACGTCAGTTTCAAGAAAGACGTTTGCATACATAAAAAAGTGTATCTTACAGTTCCTTTTGTGAGAGAATTACACACAAATCTGCAGAGTGTCACTAAAAAGTTGTAACACAGGGACTGACATTCTGTATGGGGTTTCACACGGACACAAAGTCTACTTCATTATCTACTTTGTCAGCTTTTATACACAAAAGTGTATCTTTCAGTAACTTTCTCAGAGAATTTAAGCATAAATCTGTCAAAGATTCTTAACGAAATCTACTTCATTATCTACTTTTCAGCTTTTATACACAAAAGTGTATCCTTCAGTAACTTTCTCAGAGAATTTAAGCACGTCAGTTTCAAGAAAGACGACAATAATTAGTAGTTAGACATTTTGGAGAAATGTTCTCTGTCGTTCTTAATGCAAAAACAAATCATCTCTACTCCCTTTGGGTGAAGTCCAGGAATGTTCTCGGGGGGAGTGGACACTTGCTGTTACATGGCATAAAGCTTCTGCAGTGTGCCAATAAATGTATAGTTTCCCTAAAGCTCCATACATTTACACATATTGACTAATGACTCAGCACATGAGGGGTAAATACAAAACAAATCTAAATATCACCAATTATTCCAGAATGTGACTAGAATAGAGTCTAGAGAATGGACCCAGGCTTTGTCTTCAGCCATCAACTAAATAGGGGCGTGCTTTTTTTTTTTTTGAATCACCAGTATGTTACTCACCATTGAAGACAGTGTTGAGGGGGCAAGCAAAGTGTACTCAGCGGCAGATTGCATGGAAGCAGAAAGGCCTGGCTCAGACACCATGTATCCAAAGGTTGACGGGGAACTTCCAACCAGTTCCATCACCTGTTTAGCTTGAGGGAATTTAAACACCATTCAAAATATGGATTACAGAAAAACAATATATGTAGTAAATCGGGTAATCATTAATAAGGGGAAAATGTGCAAGTCTAACCTGAGTATGGCATGAGCACTTGATCAATAAGGTGGATGACAATGTCCTTCTTGAGCACCATCTTGATGCCATTGACTGTTAAACTCTCGCCATCACAGCCTTGAAATCAAAGTAACGCTTCTAAAAACATATATTTTAGAAAAGTAATGTTAGTCATGTCAAGTTATCAAGACTGCTGTGTTTCATCGAAACAGTGTACAGAGCAGAAAGGGGAACATTTGTCGCCACATTAACATACCGACTCCTCTATCAGTTTTTGCATACATAAAAAGTGTATCTTACAGTTCCTTTTGTGAGAGAATTACACACAAATCTGCAGAGTGTCACTAAAAAGTTTTACACAGGGACTGACATTCTGTATGAGGGTTTCACACCTGAGCTGCTGGGGGGAGGGCGTTGAAAAGGGGGTGAGTATGTTTGGCTCTCTGGTGTGTTAAGAGTCACAGTCTTAAAGAAAAATCTGGTCAGAAAAAGTACTTAACTTTCTACCAGTTGTAAATTGTCTTACATATAAAAAAGTAAGAGACTTACTGTTTCCTTTGTGAGAGAATTACACATAAATCTGCAGAGTGTCTGTAAAAAGTCTCAAAATCACAAACTGCAGACGCCTCAAGGAGAGACTTGAAAAGATCCATGCCGAGTGGGGGGAGAAGAAGAAGACTAATAACCAGCAGTTGACTGAAGCCAGGGACTTTTTTCTTTAAAGTAAAATAAAAATGGGAAACTACTATGCAAAACGCTCTGTATATATTGATCAGAATGTAGTCAATACCCTTTTAATAAGTGTGGTGATGAGGACGATTGAAAACAGAACGAGTAGTGACCCCTGTGTAAACAGAATGGCTGAAGTTTGTAAACTAGAAGACATTTTGGCTATCGTGCATTCTGGCAGTACTATTCCGGGTCATTGGGAAACGATTGTAAACGAAACATTTAAAGTGGTCCTGGAATCTTCATTTTCCGAAACATTCTGTAACATTATCTCAGAAATGAAACAAACATCAAAAGTGTATCATGTGCTCTCAGTGTATGCTCTGTTTGTAGATGTAATGCATCTCTGTGCAGAAAGCAGCATACACATGAATATTCTGACTGAAGTGAAAAAAACTCCATCACGATATCTCCAGTCATATGGGGAACTCTAAACTGGAGACGGTCCTGCGGATGTTGCAATCAGTATAACTATTTGATTTTGGGTGTGAAAAATAAAAAAGTGTTTTTTTACATTTAAAAACTGTTGTCTTCATTATAGCAAGGGGGAGCGTGTCTCATACATGTGTATTACAGTCCTTCTTTTTGTGTTTTTCAGTGTTTTTCTGTGTGTCTGTACACACAAAGCACAAATCATTTCAAACAAACCCTGAATCAAATTTAGAGAGGACCATTAAGAGTCAGATTCTTAACAAAATCTACGGACACAAAGTACTTCATTATCTACTTTTCAGCTTTTATACACAAAAGTGTATCTTTCAGTATATTTTTGAGAGAATTTAAGCATAAATCTGCCAAATGTTTCAAAAACAGCCTTGTTTCACTGAAATAGCCTCAAAATCACAAACTGCCATTAAGAGTCAGATGCTTTTACGGAATCTAATAAAACAGAGTATTTTCTACAGATGACTCCTCCCACTCAACGCAATAAGTACCATCCCATTCAGCAAATCATATAAAACTAAGGACCCCCACTAAGACGACCGTTGAAAGTAGCCATGAATCTGAGAAAAACCAAGTCTGATGTCGCCTCCCCTTATTATCACCAGGATAACGGATATGGGCTTAATGACTGGATGTTACAAAGTAAGGGAGAGGATGTTCCCGAAGAAGAGCCCTCCTCTATATCATATCCATGTAAGGTCTTTAGGACAAAAGAGGACCACGATAACATGACATATGAAGAATATCTTTCTTTAAAAGAGGGTATTATAGATAACCTTGATAGAAACAGTATATCTCATACCACTCGCCAAGATCGCAAACGACAATTAGCAGAAAAGAAAAGAAAAAGTAAAGAAAAACGAAGAAAAATGAAAAGGAGAAGAAAAATGAAAAGCAAACGCAGAATGCGAATGAAAAGAAAAGGACGGAAAACCAAAAAGACAAACGAAGGAAGGTGAAAAGAAAAAGGAACAAAGTGAAGAAATGTAATGGTGTTGTTGAGTCATTACCGGATCATAATAATCTTATAGATCATCTACCGCTAACCGACTGCTGCGAATGTGTTGAACAAATACCAAAAGCAATGGCAGAGCTTTGCTTCAATATAATGAGAGAAAAAGCACGATACTGTGGAATTGCCCAAATTGGTGACAGTGCCAGAACATGCATTAAAAGAATGTTGGAGGATTTCTATTCTAGTGTCGGTTGTCATTACATCGAGGGATATGCCAAAACGTGTGACGACATAGACAAAGCTTTTGAAGACAATTATATGGTACCTGTCCTTACAGCTAAACAAATCCTACGCCAGGTATTCAACAGACCACAAGAAGCACAAGAAGCCCCAGAAAGGATTACATTCAGAGCTAATAACGGTGAAACCGAAGAAGAAGCAAAGCAGATTATAATCGTTGCGGGTGAAAGGATAGAGAATTTGCATGTGATGTTAATGCATTTATCTGATATAAAAAATGCATTTGTTTACTTCCAAGAGACCCCTAAACATCTACTTGGGCAATGTGAATTGAACGATAAACCGATCACTGTCAATGAAACGCGGAGAGAAGCAGCAGTGCAAATCGTTAAGTCTATTACCTTGTATGCACTACGGCATTAACTTGGTCAAATGTAATGTGTTTTTATGAAAGTGTGTTGAATGTTGTGTTTTCAATTAAACAACCACTACAAAATGAAAATGTGTTTTATTTTTTTTTGCTCTCATATATAGTAATAGTATTGTAAACGAAACATTTATAATAAATCTTCGACAGGCTGCCACACAGCCTGCAATCCGTCACCCCGACCCTCAGTATGTGCACTAAAGAATGGGCAAAGATTACGGCTTTTTCGGTTTTCTAACCACCATTAGGCGTCTAAAAAAGAGTTGGTTTTACTGAGGCACCATTTTTTGCACGTAGTGGTGCTGGTCAGTCAGAGTTGAATAGGCCTGCGTCAGGGGTTCACACCAAAGCCATAAAGGAGTCTTTTGTCATTGATGAGCGAGGTCATCTCTCTCCTCCACTGGCCAATAAACTTTCGCATTCTCCACTTTTTTATGATTTTGTTTAGCTCACGGACCCCAAACAAAAGTGCAAAGAATTGAATTAATCACAGGGAAATGAATAAAGGATTAATTTGCATTGATTTTTGCTCCACCACAAATGGAGTCATTTTCTTGACCATAAGGACCTGAGATGTGCACCAACCTGGTGACCAAATACAAGAAGCATCTGACCTATGTGCTGTCCAACAAGGGTTTCTCCACCAAGTACTAAGACATGTTTTGCAAGGGGATCAAATACTTATTTCCTCCACTATATTTGACTCTTCACTTGCTGTAACAAATATGCATTTCCTCTCTGTGGGACGAATAAGGGTATTCTGATAATTCCTCATACATACTCCTTTAAACCATTTTTTAAAAGTTAAGACATTCAATGGTAACCTTGTTAACAGAAGTGGCAATAACAGAGTGATATTGACTTTTAGTGATTTATTTATTATGCACTTTTTTCCTGCAGGTGTGGCTTGAGGAAGGAACACAGCGGCGGAGGGAAAATGCCACAATGTCAATGGGGGTACATGAGCCAACCACCTTAGGTATAAAGGCAGGGTTGGGCTTCAGCAACACTCTCGTTTGCCCCGGGGCAAACTGAGTGCACGAAGGATGTACAGGCAATAAGGCTGTAAAACTCCTGAGCTCTGTGAAGTGTTTTCACTTATCTTTTTTTTATGTCTTGAGTATATTGTATGTTGCATTATTGGAGAAGCTTAGGACCCAGGGTTAGGGCTAGGATTTTCATTGTCTAAACAACGCTGTTGTGCATACAGTATGTCAATACAACTTGGTATGTTGAATTGAAACTTGTGTCCAACAGTATAATCAACCAGTGCTGCTATAAAACTGCCATCACGTCTCCCCCTGCCACGGAGCTTATAGCAGCACTGGTTGATTATACTGTTGGACAACAAGTTTCAATTCAACATACCAAGTTGTATTGAACATACTGTATGCACAACAGCGTTGTTTAGACAATGAAAATCCTAGCCCTAACCCTGGGTCCTAAGCTTCTCCAATAATGCAACATACAATATACTCAAGACATAAAAAAAAGATAAGTGAAAACACTTCACAGAGCTCAGGAGTTTTACAGCCTTATTGCCTGTACATCCTTCGTGCACTCAGTTTGCCCCGGGGCAAACGAGAGTGTTGCTGAAGCCCAACCCTGCCTTTATACCTAAGGTGGTTGGCTCATGTACCCCCATTGACATTGTGGCATTTTCCTCCGCCGCTGTGTTCCTTCCTCAAGCCACACCTGCAGGAAAAAAGTGCATAATAAATAAATCACTAAAAGTCAATATCACTCTGTTATTGCCACTTCTGTTAACAAGGTTACCATTGAATGTCTTAACTTTTAAAAAATGGTTTAAAGGAGTATGTATGAGGAATTATCAGAATACCCTTATTCGTCCCACAGAGAGGAAATGCATATTTGTTACAGCAAGTGAAGAGTCAAATATAGTGGAGGAAATAAGTATTTGATCCCCTTGCAAACATGTCTTAGTACTTGGTGGAGAAACCCTTGTTGGACAGCACATAGGTCAGATGCTTCTTGTATTTGGTCACCAGGTTGGTGCACATCTCAGGTCCTTATGGTCAAGAAAATGACTCCATTTGTGGTGGAGGCAAAATCAATGCAAATTAATCCTTTATTCATTTCCCTGTGATTAATTCAATTCTTTGCACTTTTGTTTGGGGTCCGTGAGCTAAACAAAATCATAAAAAAGTGGAGAATGCGAAAGTTTATTGGCCAGTGGAGGAGAGAGATGACCTCGCTCATCAATGACAAAAGACTCCTTTATGGCTTTGGTGTGAACCCCCTGACGCAGGCCTATTCAACTCTGACTGACCAGCACCACTGGACATCCATTACGTGCAAAAAATGGTGGCCTCAGTAAAACCAACTCTTTTTAGACGCCTAATGGTGGGTTAGAAAACCGAAAAAGCCGTAATCTTTGCCCATTCTTTAGTGCACATACTGAGGGTCGGGGTGACGGATTTGCAGGCTGTGTGGCAGCCTGTCGAAGATTTATTATAAATGTTTCGTTACAATACTATTACTATATATGAGAGCAAAAAAAAAAAAAAAACACATTTTCATTTTGTAGTGGTTGTTTAATTGAAAACACAACATTCAACACACTTCATAAAAACACATTACATTTGACCAAGTTAATGCCGTAGTGCATACAAGGTAATAGACTTAACGATTTGCACTGCTGCTTCTCTCCGCGTTTCATTGACAGTGATCGGTTTATCGTTCAATTCACATTGCCCAAGTAGATGTTTAGGGGTCTCTTGGAAGTAAACAAATGCATTTTTTATATCAGATAAATGCATTAACATCACATGCAAATTCTCTATCCTTTCACCCGCACGATTATAATCTGCTTTGCTTCTTCTTCGGTTTCACCGTTATTAGCTCTGAATGTAATCCTTTCTGGGGCTTCTTGTGCTTCTTGTGGTCTGTTGAATACCTGGCGTAGGATTTGTTTAGCTTGTAAGGACAGGTACCATATAATTGTCTTCAAAAGCTTTGTCTATGTCGTCACACGTTTTGGCATATCCCTCGATGTAATGAACAACCGATACTAGAATAGAAATCCTCCAACATTCTTTTAATGCATGTTCTGGCACTGTCACCAATTTGGGCAATTCCACAGTATCGTGCTTTTTCTCTCATTATATTGAAGCAAAGCTCTGCCATTGCTTTTGGTATTTGTTCAACACATTCGCAGCAGTCGGTTAGCGGTAGATGATCTATAAGATTATTATGATCCGGTAATGACTCAACAACACCATTACATTTCTTCACTTTGTTCCTTTTTCTTTTCACCTTCCTTCGTTTTGTCTTTTTGGTTTTCCGTCCTTTTCTTTTCATTCGCATTCTGCGTTTGCTTTTCAATTTTTCTTCTCCTTTTCATTTTTCTTCGTTTTTCTTTACTTTTTCTTTTCTTTTCTGCTAATTGTCGTTTGCGATCTTGGCGAGTGGTATGAGATATACTGTTTCTATCAAGGTTATCTATAATACCCTCTTTTAAAGAAAGATATTCTTCATATGTCCATGTTATCGTGGTCCTCTTTTGTCCTAAAGACCTTACATGGATATGATATAGAGGAGGGCTCTTCTTCGGGAACATCCTCTCCCTTACTTTGTAACATCCAGTCATTAAGCCCATATCCGTTATCCTGGTGATAATAAGGGGAGGCGACATCAGACTTGGTTTTTCTCAGATTCATGGCTACTTTCAACGGTCGTCTTAGTGGGGGGTCCTTAGTTTTATATGATTTGCTGAATGGGATGGTACTTATTGCGTTGAGTGGGAGGAGTCATCTGTAGAAAATACTCTGTTTTATTAGATTCCGTAAAAGCATCTGACTCTTAATGGCAGTTTGTGATTTTTGAGGCTATTTCAGTGAAACAAGGCTGTTTTTGAAACATTTGGCAGATTTATGCTTAAATTCTCTCAAAAATATACTGAAAGATACACTTTTGTGTATAAAAGCTGAAAAGTAGATAATGAAGTACTTTGTGTCCGTAGATTTTGTTAAGAATCTGACTCTTATGGTCCTCTCTAAATTTGAGTTCAGGGTTTGTTTGAAATGATTTGGTGCTTTGTGTGTACAGACACACAGAAAAACACTGAAAAAACACAAAAAGAAGGACCTGTAATACACATGTATGAGACACGCTCCCCCTTGCTATAATGAAGACAACAGTTTTTAAATGTAAAAAACACTTTTTATTTTTCACACCCAAAATCAAAATAGTTATACTGATTGCAACATCCGCAGAGACCGTCTCCAGTTTAGAGTTCCCCATATGACTGGAGATATCGTGATGGAGTTTTTTGCACTTCAGTCAGAATATTCATGTGTATGCTGCTTTTCTGCACAGAGATGCATTACATCTACAAAACAGAGCATACACTGAGAGCACATGATACACTTTTGATGTTTGTTTCATTTCTGAGATAATGTTACAGGAATGTTTTCGGAAAATGAAGATTCCAGGACCACTTTAAATGTTTCGTTTACAATCGTTTCCCAATGACCGGGATAGTACTGCCAGAACGCACGATAGCCAAAATGTCTTCTAGTTTACAAACTTCAGCATTCTGTTTACACAGGGGTCACTACTCGTTCTGTTTTCAATCGTCCTCATCACCACACTTATTAAAAGGGGTATTGACTACATTCTGATCAATATATACAGAGCGTTTTGCATAGTAGTTTCCCATTTTTAATTTTACTTTAAAGAAAAAAGTCCCTGGCTTCAGTCAACTGCTGGTTATTAGTCTTCTTCTTCTCCCCCCACTCGGCATGGATCTTTTCAAGTCTCTCCTTGAGGCGTCTGCAGTTTGTGATTTTGAGACTTTTTACAGACACTCTGCAGATTTATGTTGTAATTCTCTCACAAAGGAACAGTAAGTCTCTTACTTTTTTATATGTAAGACAATTTAACAACTGGTAGAAAGTTAAGTACTTTTCTGACCAGATTTTTCTTTAAGACTGTGACTCTTAACACACCAGAGAGCCAAACATACTCACCCCCTTTTCAACGCCCTCCCCCCAGCAGCTCAGGTGTGAAACCCTCATACAGAATGTCAGTCCCTGTGTAAAAACTTTTTAGTGACACTCTGCAGATTTGTGTGTAATTCTCTCACAAAAGGAACTGTAAGATACACTTTTTTATGTATGCAAAAACTGATAGAGGTAGTCGTATGTTAATGTGGCGACAAATGTTCCCCTTTCTGCCTCTGTACACTGTTTGCGATGAAACACAGCAGTCTTGATAACTTGACATGACTAACAGTTACTTTTCTAAAATTATGTTTTTAGAAGCGTTACTTTGATTTCAAGGCTGTGATGGCGAGAGTTTAACAGTCAATGGCATCAAGATGGTGCTCAAGAAGGACATTGTCATCCACCTTATTGATCAAGTGCTCATGCCTACTCAGGTTAGACTTGCACATTTTCCCCTTATTAATGATTACCCGATTTACTACATATATTGTTTTTCTGTAATCCATATTTTGAATGGTGTTTAAATTCCCTCAAGCTAAACAGGTGATGGAACTGGTTGGAAGTTCCCCGTCAACCTTTGGATACATGGTGTCTGAGCCAGGCCTTTCTGCTTCCATGCAATCTGCCGCTGAGTACACTTTGCTTGCCCCTCAACACTGTCTTCAATGGTGAGTAACATACTGGTGATTCAAAAAAAAAAAAAGCACGCCCCTATTTAGTTGATGGCTGAAGACAAAGCCTGGGTCCATTCTCTAGACTCTATTCTAGTCACATTCTGGAATAATTGGTGATATTTAGATTTGTTTTGTATTTACCCCTCATGTGCTGAGTCATTAGTCAATATGTGTAAATGTATGGAGCTTTAGGGAAACTATACATTTATTGGCACACTGCAGAAGCTTTATGCCATGTAACAGCAAGTGTCCACTCCCCCCGAGAACATTCCTGGACTTCACCCAAAGGGAGTAGAGATGATTTGTTTTTGCATTAAGAACGACAGAGAACATTTCTCCAAAATGTCTAACTACTAATTATTGTCGTCTTTCTTGAAACTGACGTGCTTAAATTCTCTGAGAAAGTTACTGAAGGATACACTTTTGTGTATAAAAGCTGAAAAGTAGATAAT
>NW_022990218.1:0-24904 GCF_902827175.1 Gymnodraco acuticeps | reverse complement strand
ATACACATAATAGCATTGCTTACTTTATGAAACTATAGGTTTTAAGTATTCATGTACCAAATCCAAATGCTTATGACGCATTACATTTTGTCCACAAAACTGATGTCCACCTAGTATTTGCTGAGCCAGCTTATCTTTCTTATAGTGCAGACGCTTTTCTGCTTGCTCCTGCCTCTGCTTACATTTTATGCTGATTTTCCTATTCTTATTCTCTGAAAACTTCGAGCAGCGGCTCCTGGACATTAACTTATCACTGGGACAGTTCATCTTCGTAAATAGACGGAGGGTTTCAGCCATATTTCAACATTTTTACGACGACCTCAGTCTTACAGTAGCATGGCCTAGCAACAGCTAAAGCCTGGTAGGCTACTGCATGCTATTTAGCTTAAGCTAGTTTGTAGCAAAATGCCTCCGTTCTCTACAGATGACATCCACAAACTTATACAGAAGATGGCTGTGTTGGAAATGAAAATGCAACGGTTGGAAGTTAACGTGGAAGTGAATGGACTATGTTGTGGGAATGACACCACTTTACCAGTGTTGCAAAATATTGGAAAAGGGTATGCTAACTCACAGCTAGTTAGCAGCTACAAGGATTCCAAGGAACAGGAGGGCTGTGTACCGGGTAATACATCTACAAGTGGTAGTCCTCCCTGGAACTCTCTGGGTGCTAAACCTAAAAGTAAATCATTTCCATGGGATTTGGGAGGACGGATAACAGGCAGAGCCCAGCGCTCTGAAATCTGTGATGCGACCGGCTGGCCTGCATTGTTATCACCCAGGAAGAGCGCATCTTCAACCCCTAAACAGCCGTGGACAGCTGCTAAAGGGAGAATTACAAACAATCCTCCTAAACCACCAAGTGTGCCAATCCAGAACAGATACGCTCCGCTGACCGAGAACCGGAGATCTGATGACCTGGATAACCTGTCCTCTTCACACAGCAGGGTAAGGACCAATAGCTACTCCAAAAGTAAAAGGCTAGAGGGAAAGCTAACGACTGGGCCTGAAACTCTGATTGTGGGTGACTCTGCTTTAAGAGATGTAAAAGGTCTGTGTAATAAGAACAACACCAAAGTACTCTGTTTTCCCAAGGATGTGGTCTCTGACTTGGCTGAGAAGATCCTGCATATTGGGGCTGAACATCTGACTGTGAAGAATGTGGTACTGCACATTGGAACAAATGATGTTGTGAAACAACAGTCAGAAGTGCTGAAAGAAGACTTTAAATGTTTGTTGGAAACTGTCAGCTCTCTAAATGCAGAGGTGTTCATCAGTGGCCCTCTACCGCCAGTCAGAAGAGGAGTGGAGAGATTCAGCAGATTGTTTGCACTGAACACCTGGCTTTCAACGGCCTGTACTGACCATTCTGTTCATTTTATTGACAATTTTAACTTTTTCTGGGATCGCAGACATCTTTTTAAGGCAAATGGAGTTTGTCTGAACAAATCAGGAGTGAAATTGTTTATCTTTAACATATTCAACTGCCTGCGTCATCAATCTGTTCCCAAGGACAAGCGGCAAGAGGAATCAAAACAGGAGAAAGACACAACACATCGTGCAGAAAACCCTGAGGAATTATCACTGCACCCGCCTGAGGAATGTTCTATGAGACACATGGAGGAGTCTCCACTGCCCATCACCCCCCCCCTGTCAACGCCTTTGAGGATACTCTTCATTCATCCCCCAGCTCTCTCTACTCTCCCGCTCACCCTTTCACCCTCGCCCACCCCCCTGGAGTTCGATGACCGCATGAAGGCGACATGCAGGGCTGGCACCGATTCCTTCCTGGAGTTCAACAACCAAACTAAGGCGATACGCAGGGCTGGCAGCATGTCCTTTACCCCCGCTCCTCAACGACGCCCACCAAAATCACTGAAGCAGAGACGCGCACCATCTCCCCCGTCTTCATCAAGAAAGCATCTGCAGTCTCCGAAGCCTGATAAGGATGTGTGTGTACAAAATGCAACAAACTCTTACTGATATGTGCTGGGTCCAGGCTCAAGGGCGTATGGCACTCTCAACTATTTCCAGGACATGTCGGGGCCCTGCCTGCCAGTAGCTTTGCCGATATCTGTGTTGATAGGTAATAGATTAAGAGCGGTGAATCATCTTAGAAACAGGAAGCGCTCAAACGTTTGTGTGAGTGTATCTAATTTAGCAGTGATTCCATGTCAGCCACAGCTTGTTACAAAAAACATGACTGATAGTGTGTTTAACAAACTTAAACTAGCTTTATTAAATGTCAGGTCTTTGGCAGGAAAAACATTTTTAATCAATGATTTTATCACTGAGCACAATCTTGATTTTATGTTTTTAACAGAAACTTGGATTGAACAAAATAACAGTGCAGCTGTTCTTATCGAACCAACCCCTCCCAACTTTAGTTTTATGAGTCAGGAAAGAATGCATAAGAAAGGGGGTGGCGTTGCTATTCTGTTCAATTATTCCCTTCAATGCAGGAAGACATCTTATGGAAACTTTGATTATTTTGAATATGTGGCCCTTCAGCTGAAATGCTCCTCTCGAGCTCTGTTCCTAAATATCTATAGACCACCCAAATACTGTGCAAGCTTTTTTGATGACTTTACTGAACTGCTGTCTATAGTGTGTATTGACTTTGACCGTCTAGCAGAGATGGGGACTCGAGCTTGTGACTCGGACTCGAGTCGCACTTAAGTCGCACACACAGAGACTTCAGACTTGACTTGGACTCCTGCTCAAAAGACTTCGGACTCGACTTGGACTCGTGTTTTGGGACTCGTGAACAATCATTGTGTTTTCTATTTTTGGCGTATTAAAGGTGGGGTAGGTACGTTTGAGAAACCAGCTCGAGATCGCTAGAATTTGAAAATACACAACCGGAGAAAATCTGCCACTTCCTCACAGAGCCCCTCCTCCAACACACACGAACGCGCACATGACCAATGAGGGCAAGAGATAAGTTTGTGCCCCGATGGAAGGCTGACAGGCAGGTAGGCCATCCAGTTACTTTAGCCAGGCCGGCTATCGGGATGTTAAGAGCATTCCATGGAATATAACAAAAAGTGTATCTCGAGCCGGTTTCTCAAACGTACCTACCCCACCTTTAACATTAACATTAATATCATGGTAACACCATGGCAACCAGCGGCGCACCTGCAGCTGTACCGCTTGTAATTAGGTTCAACTATAAAAACTTCGAACAAAACGCCGGCGGCACCAACAAAAGGAGCGCACACTGCAAAGTCTGCAATATTAAAAATCAAGGATGCTGGTGCAACAACGTCAAATTTCATCAGGCACTTGAAAACTCACCCGGAGAGGTCAGTCACATTAACGCATATGGACGGTTAGCAAACATGTTTAGCTCAGCATCAGCTATGTAATGTTAACTTAGCTTGCTACTAGATTTGTAACTGAATATTTGAAAAGATGAATGAATGTTTGCTTGTCACACTTGTTTGCGTTGACATCCAACTCTTGACATGACATAAAAAAGGTCGGTAACGTTAATCATTACATTCCGCTGCCACCATCTACTCGCTAACGTTAAACGTAGAAAAATACATAGTTACATACATAAATACATCTTTCGGTTTATAGGCAGGTTACAGGTTTATTGTTGACCACGTAACGTTAATGTTACAGGTTTATCAGGTTACCATTACACTGGGTTTGAGTGAGAGGATAGAGGAATATGTTTATTTATAGTAGACTTAAAAGATGTCATTAGAGACCCAGTGTAATTAAACAATACGGTTGCAGAGGTCACATTTTAACATTTTTGTCCACTGGCCAAATGGCTAGCCTAGTGAATGTTGAAATGTTACCAGCCACTCAATAGATTGCCATTGTTATGTTTGGCTGGTGCGTGCAACATACAGTACCAGCCACTTGCATGATTTACCAGCATTTGGCTGGTAAATGGTGTTAATGGTAGATATCTCTTTTGGAACAGGTCATGTTTTAATATCACCAGTTCAGTATATTTCAGATAATATTGCAGCAATAGTTTTTTAGTTGCAAATGGCACAGAACAAATGTTTACTTTTAAGTACTTTTAACACAGTTTCCCTGCGGGGGATTCATAAAGTATTTGTGATACTGATTTCTGATTCTGAAGTGTTTTGCTTACAAGTTGTTTGCATTTAGCTAAAGTGTGATGTTTGTCCTCATATTGCATTGCAATAGCCTGTTTAAAGTGATCATATAACAAACAACTGATCAGTACTGATACTGTATGCTAATAGATATAGGAGTGATAATAATACAGTAAATGCTTTGAATGTCTTAGATATAGCTGTGCAGTATTCTTAACAGACTGGATAGCAGCAGTTAATAGAAGGCTTATTACAACCAGAAGAGACATGAGACTTTTATGTTTTAGAGACTTGAGACTTGACTTGGACTCGTGACCAAAGACTTGAGACTTGATCAAGTCTCACCCCACAAAGACTTGAGACTTGACTTGGACTCGTGACCAAAGACTTGAGACTTGACTTGGACTCGTGACCAAAGACTTGAGACTTGATCAAGTCTCACCCCACAAAGACTTGAGACTTGACTTGGACTTGTGACCAAAGACTTGAGACTTGATCAAGTCTCACCCCACAAAGACTTGAGACTTGACTTGGACTCGTGACCAAAGACTTGAGACTTGACTTGGACTTGCAAAAAAAGACTTGTGAACATCTCTGCCGTCTAGTCATTGTTGGTGATTTTAACATCCATGTTGACAACCCCCAGGACAGAGGGGCTAAAGAACTGTTTTGTGTTCTTGATAGCTATGGACTGACTCAGCATGTGACGGAGCCCACGCACAATAAGGGGCACACTCTGGACTTAATTATCTCAAAGGGTCTGAATATCTCTAAGGTTGTGGTGACTGATGTTGCACTCTCTGACCATTCCTGTGTTTTCTTTGAGAGCTCTATTTCTGTTCACAAAAATGTTCAAAAAGAGGTAACCACAAAGCGATATTTAACTGAAAACACAAGGGAAATGTTTACTCAGAATGTTTCTTCCACACTTGCCCCTGCTAACATCTCAGTAAATGAGCTAGTAGATCATTTTAATTCAAAAATTAAAATTGTTATAGATGCCATTGCTCCAACTAAGGTAAAGGAAGTGACTGGGAATAAAATATCTCCATGGAGAAAGGCCATGACCGTGAGAGCAGAGAAAAGACAGTGTCGAAAAGCTGAACGTAGGTGGCGAAAAACAAATCTCCAGGTTCACTTTGAAATCTATAAAGAGAGACTTGGCCTTTATAATTTGGAATTGAAAAACGCACGATAAGCGTTCTTCTCTGACATCATTACCAAAAACAAAAACAACGCACGTGCCTTGTTTGCTACCGTCGACAGACTAACTAACCCCCCAGTGTCAGTAGCCTCTGCATTTCTATCCACCAGGGCGTGCAATGATGAAGGAGTCAGTGCCTCTGTATCAGGTACAGCAAATGTGTTGTCTCTGTGTCCACTTAACATAAATTCAAACACCATGACACAATTCCATCAGATTAATGATAAAAACCTAGAGGACATTATTCAACTTCTGAAATCCTCCTCCTGCTGCCTTGATATTATTCCAACAGGATTTTTCTCAAAAATATTTTGCCTGGCATGGCCTCAGATCTACTTCACATAGTAAACAAATCTATTCACTCAGGTATTTTTCCACAGGCCCTGAAAACTGCAGTCATTAAACCGCTCTTAAAAAAGAATAATCTAGATGCTTCAGTAATGAACAATTACAGGCCTATATCAAACCTCCCATTTCTAGGTAAAATCATTGAAAAAGTTGTTTTTCAACAGTTGAGTAATTTCTTGCATTTAAATAGTTGTTTCGATGTGTTCCAGTCAGGCTTTTGTCCAAACCACAGCACTGAGACTGCTCTTGTAAAGGTCTTTAATGACATCCACTTAAACACAGACAGTGGCAGAACTTCAGTGTTAGTATTATTAGATCTCAGTGCTGCGTTTGACACTGTTGACCACAGCATATTACTAGACCGACTAGAAAACTGGGTGGGACTTTCGGAAACAGTTATAAATTGGTTTGAATCCTACTTAAAGG
Source organism: Gymnodraco acuticeps (assembly GCF_902827175.1). NCBI lineage: Eukaryota > Metazoa > Chordata > Actinopteri > Perciformes > Bathydraconidae > Gymnodraco > Gymnodraco acuticeps. Next base: position 18,844 of record NW_022990218.1, on the reverse strand, counting down.
ACAGAAACAACTTTGTTTCTATAGGTAAATACACATCTGAGTTGACAAATATGACATGTGGGGTACCTCAAGGCTCCATCTTGGGGCCTCTTCTCTTTAACATCTACATGCTACCACTGGCTCAGATAATGAAGAACAACAAAATAAGTTACCATAGCTATGCAGATGACACACACATTTACATAACAATTTCACCAGGAGACTATGCTCCAATTCAAACACTGAGTAAGTGCATTGAACAAATCAATGACTGGATGTGTCAGAACTGTCTCCAATTAAACAAAGATAAAACTGAGGTAATGGTTTTTGGAGCCAAGGCAGAACGTATAAAAGTTAGCGCTGAGCTTCAGTCTGCAATGTTCAAAACAACAGATAAAGCCAGAAATCTAGGTGTAGTCATGGACTCTGACCTGAGTTTCAACAGTCACATTAAAACAGTTACTAAATCAGCCTACTATCACCTGAAGAACATATCTAGGATTAAAAGACTAATGTCACAGCAGGATCTGGAAAAACGTGTCCATGCTTTTATCTTCAGTAGACTTGACTACTGCAATGGTGTCTTCACAGGTCTCACTAAAACATCTATTAGGAAGCTGCAGCTGATTCAGAACGCCGCTGCTCGAGTCCTCACTAACACTAAGAAAGTGGATCACTCCTGTTCTGAAGTCTTTACACTGGCTTCCTGTGTGTCAAAGAATAGATTTATAAATACTGCTGCTGGTTTATAAAGCACTGAATGGTTTAGGCCCAAAATACATTTCTGACCTCCTGCTAAATGATGAACCATCCAGATCTCTCAGGTCTTCAGGGACTGGTCAGCTTTCTGTCCCCAGAGTCAGAACTAAACATGGAGAAGCAGCGTTCAGTTATTATGCTCCAAATATCTGGAACAAACTCCCAGAAACCTGCAGGTCCGCTGCAACTCTGACTACTTTTAAATCCAGCAAGAAGACTTTTCTTTTTGTCGCTGCTTTTAATTGAACTTTTCATATCTTAAACTGCACTGTAACTTTTATCCATGTATTTTTTCTTTTAATGTTTATTTTATTAGCTTTTCTTTTGAATGGCTGATTTTAAATGCCATTTTCTTAATGTCTTTCATTTTTTGTAAAGCACTTTGAATTGCCTTGTGTTGAAAAGTGCTATATAAATAAACTTGCCTTGCCTTGCCTTGTGACACCATTTTGTGAATATAGAACAGGCATTCATTTGGGGACCCATCATTGAGAGAGGGCCTTATTTATCCAGGAAGTACAGAAGACATCCCTGGACCACATGCAATGAACAGAGGGTGACTTTTGGCTCAGATATTTATCAATCAATCAATCAATGTTTATTTATATAGCCCAATATCACAAATGTTACATTTGTCTCAGTGGACTTTACAGTTTGTACAAACTATCAGTATGACAATACGACACCCTCTGTCCTTAGACCCTCACATCGTACAAGGAAAAACTTCTGAAGAAAACCCACAGTTTAAAGGGAAAAATGGGAGAAACCTCAGGGAGAGCAACAGAGGAGGGATCCCTCTCCCAGGACGGACAGACGTGCAATAGATGCCGTGTGTAAATTGAAAAGATAATACATTTGCAACATAGGTAGTCCAAATGTTTGGAAATGCATGTGTGTATAATAGGAAGATGAATCCACGAGGATATCCATCCAGGACCTATGATCCAGGACCACAGCCACGACTCAAGATCCAGGGCTCGCGATCCAGGACAGAGGAGCGCAGGATCATCCATGACTCCGGATCCCGGCGTATACAGACACCAAAAAGAAAGACATTTGGGGAAGCTGGGTTAATCGGAACATGAGAGTACACAAGTATAGACAGAGAGAAGGAAGAAGGAAGATGTCCCCCGACAAACTAAGCCTATATCAGCAAAACTAGGGGCTGAATCTAATCAGCCCTAACTATAAGCTTTATCAAAAAGGAAGGTCTTAAGCGCACTCTTAAAAACGGATAGGGTGTCTGCCGCCCGAACACAAACTGGAAGCTGATTCCACAAATGTGGAGCTTGATAAGAAAAGGCTCTGGCTCCCATTGTACTTTTAGAGACTCTAGGAACAACCATTATCATAATATTGCTATTTTTTTGCACTGTCAGAAATGGGACCAATAACGCTGTCTTTTGGTGTGACTTCATGAAATTGTTGATATGAACATTTTAATACTTTTATATTATTTTACATTTAAATATGATGTAAACCTTACACTGTGAGTTTCGGTTGAAGGCTCTCTAGCATACAGCTAGGCCGCAAACTGACAATGTAACTGAAAATGTCCACTGGTGTGACAGCATTGTCCAGTAGTGTGACGTAAAGTCAGCGTCACACTAGTGGAAATGGCTGTCACACCAGTGGACTTTATAAATAAGGCCTAGATATATGCATTTTTTAATTAATTTAGACGACTTATATAATAGAAAATTGGCCATTGTAGTTATTTTTGTAATTTATTTTCACGTTTTGGAATCTACCCCCCCCTGTTTTCTAACCATTTGAGTACGCCGAAAGTAAAACATTTCTTCTGTTTTCTATTTGTTTAGTTTGAGAGCCAGGCAGAAGCTATGAGAGCCAGGCAGACGATGACTTGGTGACAACACCGACCTCTGCAGCTCATCCAGAATGCAGCGGCTCGTCTGGTTTTCAACCTTCCTAAATGTTCCCACACCACTCCGCTCCTCCGCTCCCTTCACTGGCTTCCGGTAACTGCTAGAATCCTCTTCAAGACACTGGTACTTGCTTACCGTGCTGCGAATGGATCTGGCCCTTCCTACATCCAGGACATGGTTAAACCGTACACCCCAGCGCGTGCACTACGCTCTGCATCAGCCAAACGACTCGTTGCGCCCTCGCTGCGAGGGGGACCCAAGTTCCCATCGGCGAAAACACGTGGGTTTGCTATCCTGGCTCCAAGATGGTGGAATGAGCTCCCCATTGACATCAGGACGGCAGATAGCTTGCACATCTTCCGGCGCAAACTGAAAACTCATCTCTTTCGACTCCACTTCGAGCGTTAGAACGATTAACGAAGCACTTTTATACTAATAAAGGACTGGATTACCTAAAGCCAGTTGAGTAGCACTTGAAATGTTTGGCTCTATGAAACCTGATATACTTATATGATTCTGTTTTCTTCAAGGTTGTGTCTTCCTGGTCGAATGTACGTATTGTAAGTCGCTTTGGACAAAAGCGTCAGCTAAATGCAATGTAATGTAACAACAAAGTACAGGGAGAGGTTGAATGAAGATCCAAGGAGGAGAGAGGATCTCTTGAGAGAGAGACACACAAAGTCAATATAACATGCCACCAAGAATGATTAAACGACTCAAATGTTTCATTACATGAGCAGAAATGCTTAAGGTGTTGTCCTTTTTTCTGCAGATATCAGGAGAAAAGAGTGAATGGAGAAATTGTTAGCCTCAGTGTCTGTGTTTGTGTCAGCAGCCCCAAAAAAGCGGATGCAAGAAAAATGGAACAACTCAAAAAGGAGATGTAGGGCAAGGGACAGGGCCAATAAGGCTATACTTGAACTAACTCCACAGTCACCTCAGGCTGAGGGTCAACCTTCTGACCGTGAAGAGGTCATTGAAGTCCTAGTCCCTCTATTATGCAGCACACCAACACATTCCCCCAATGACATGGCTCCAATCACACCCAAGGTATTAAAAATAAAATCCGCTGCTGAAGACGCTATTGATTCAAAATAAGAAATTACTTTAAAGTTAAAGCAGAAACACGAAAAGCTGAGAGGTTTAGAAGGCAGAATCAACGCCTCATACAGACACGGAACGTTTGTGGGAAAAGTCCCTCAAGATCAAAACAGTCCAAACAAGGATACATTGCTGGACAAAGAAAAACACAAGTAGAGTCCTTCTTGACTAAAGATGAGAACAGCAGACTTCTCCCTGGGAAAAAATACATTATTGGTAGGAAAGAAAAATGCAGAGGAGAGTACTAGCAAAATCTTTAGTTGATTTGCACAATTGCACTATTGAGTATGTTAGTCGCTTTGGATAAAAGCGTCTAACAAGTAACATGTAATGTAATACATGTGCCTGCTACCAGCATGAAAACATGCGGCTCCGAATTGACAGCTTGTCACAGAGGGGTGCACTCTCCTCAAAAAGCCTATCATATCTCCTCTCAAGTATTACTTGTAATACGGAACACTTCCATTGTATGAATCCAACATGCACAAAGTGCTGCTATGATGAAATCAAGCTTGCGGCTTATAACCCAGACGAGCGAGCCAGACGGGAACACTGGATGAAGGGAGACGTGGTGGTTGGGAACAAACCATATACAAACTGGGTAAAGGAAACAGAAAATGGTACAGTGTCAAAATCTGTTGAGGAATTCAACAGAGAGTTAGACCCCATTGCCATCCATCATTTCAACTGGCTTCACCAGGCCCAGAAATGCAGGCAACTGAAAGACAACCTGAGAGAGAACGAAATAGTTCTACATGTTGACTTCTCTGAAAATGATGCCTGTAAATTGAACACAGAGATTCAATCATTTCATTTTGGAGGAAATCGACAACAGGCATCCATCCACACAGTAGTGGCTTACAAATCAACAGGTTCACAATCGTATGCCACAATCTCTGACTCTCTCAGCCATAATGAACGGGCTGCCCATATCAAACCTGTGATACAGGAAATGATGCAAAACTCGGTCCAAAAGATTGACACGCTCCATGTGTTAAGTGACGGTCAAGTCACACAGTATCGAAATAGGGCAAACTGTTTCCTACTCAGCAGTGTACCCTATACCTGGGGGCTCAAGCAAATCACTTGGAATTACTCAGAGAGCCCACGGTAAGGGTGCACCTGATGGAGTTGTCCATGGGGGGAAAGACTTACAAAATCCGAAGGACTTGTATGAATTTCTGATCAACAGTGAAGTCGAGAACATCCGATACTTTCTTTCTGTCCAGGAGAGATTTACTACAGGGATCTGAGCTGCTTCTGCCAATACCCAAAGATGTGTGAATGCTTCAAACCAACTAAGATGAGGATGGACGATTCTTCGAATGCAAATTCGGATCACCTTCAGCCAGACAGCATCCAGAAGACCTATGCTGAGTCCCAGCACTGATGTGGAGAAGAATGAAGAGTACACTGTGGGAAACAAACTATTTTTTGGTCAGATCACCAAGCTACTTCTTGACAACATTGAAATCAACTGCATGGTTCAGCTTGGAAAGAGAAATGTATTGAAGTGGCCTAATAAGCCAGACTGCACATAACTGGTGCGCAGGTGCGCGTGCACACCTCCACCAAAAAAGGAGCAACGGGTCATTTGAAAAAAGGTGCGAGAGAGAGAGAGAGAGAGAAAAGATATTTGCCAGTTGCATATGAACTCAGGGCCGGCCCGTAGCACTGGCTAGATGTTCGCCTAGGGCACCAGATCTGTGGAGGCGCTGCGCTGACAGCTCTGGGAGGGAAAAAAACATTTTGACCGTTGGTGCTCATCCTAATTTTCGGCCTTAATGTAACAACATTCATAATTAAGTAAATGTAACACCCTTTTCACCCCGGTTACACGTTTAATTTGCCCAAATTTTGCCCAGACTCCTCTGGACTGTTTCTACACGGACCACTATTGCGGTAAGCATGTTGTAACTTCCGGTTGTTGTCATCTCCGGGTATCCCGTGTGCCCGTTCTGTTGCTGATAGCTTATTATCTTAACTTAATCGATCGTTTTAAAACTCTTGATCACGGCAACTGCCTGACGTTGTAATCACACGTTACTATAACTTAAGCTCTCACAACTCTCCTTCTCTTAGCGACTGTAACTCCACAGTTGCCTACACTCTTTTCGGGTTTGCTAACGGTAGCTACTTTAGCTTGATAGCTAGCCATGGCTCTTTCCCCACCCTCGGGTGCTATTTCCTGCTCTAACTGTCTCATGTTTGGTTACTTCCCTACCTCCTTTACTGGTACCGGTACATGTGTTAAATGTAGTATAGTTGTTAGGTTGGAGGTGGGAATCATAGCCATAGAAGCCCGGCTCCGCATCTTAGAAAGAAACTCAGTTACAGTAAAGCCCATGTTAGCCGGTGCGGACCGGCAAAAGGTAGCTCCTATTAGCCGTCCCCCGGCAACTCCCGAGCAGCAGGGAGACTGGGTGACTGTTCAGAAGGGGCATAACGCGAAACCCGCAGGTCCCCACCAACCCGTTCACGTATCTAACAGATATTCCCCACTCAGCGAGACACCCGCTGAGAAGCCAACTCTGGTTATTGGTAGCTCTATTATGAGACACGTGAAATTAGAGACCGAAGCCTCCACAGTCCCATGCATTCCGGGGGCCAGAGCGGGCGACGTTGAGGCGCATCTTAAACTGCTGGCTAAAAATAAACGTAAATACAGTAGGATTGTTATTCACGTCGGTGGTAATGATGTTCGTATACGCCGATCAGAATGCACCAAACTTAATGTGGAGTCGGTGTGTAGTTATGCTAAAACAATGTCGGACACCGTAATCTTCTCTGGTCCCTTCCCCAATCTGATCAATGATGACATGTATAGCCGCATGTCATCATTTCAGCGCTGGTTGTCTTGGTGGTGCCCAGCAAACAATGTGGGCTTCGTAAATAATTGGACAGCCTTCTGGGGAAAACCTGGTCTGATTAAGAGAGACGGCATTCATCCTACTTTGGATGGTGCCGATCTCATTTCGGCAAACATTTCAGGGCTTTGTGGACTTAATCCATGACAAACTGGAGTTGAGACCAGGAGGCGGAGTCGCAGTCTTACACGCTTCTCTGCGCTCTCTCCTAGGCAGTCATCCATAGGAATCCCGAACCCAATAAAATACCCAATATTAGCGGTGTGTGTGTCTGCCCAAGGACAAGTTAAGGTAAAACCTAATAGAGGTGTCATACATAATAACCTAATCAAAGTAAATGTAACAACTACTACAGTGCAACAAAACAGGAATATTAAATGTGGTCTCTTAAACATAAGATCTCTAGCATCTAAAGCAATATTGGTAAATGATTTAATATCAGATTATAATATTGATATATGCTGTCTCACTGAAACTTGGTTGAGACATGAAGAATATGTCAGCATAAATGAGGCCACTCCACCCAGCCATATCAATACTCATATTGCCCGAGGCACGGGCCGAGGAGGTGGAGTTGCAGCCATCTTTGACTCAAGTTTACTTATCAATACTAAACCAAAATTAAATTATACCTCCTTTGAAAGTCTCGTTTTTAGTCTTACGCATCCGACCTGGAAAACTTTGCAGCCAATCTTATTTGTTACAGTGTACCGTGCACCAGGTCCTTATTCAGAATTTGTATCTGAATTCTCTGAGTTTTTATCAACTTTGGTTCTTAAAACAGACAAAGTAATTATCGTAGGTGACTTTAATATTCATGTTGACGATGATAACAATAGCCTTACTGTTGCATTTAACTCTATATTAGATTCTGTTGGTTTCTGTCAGAGTGTAAATAAACCAACCCACTGCTATAATCACACTCTCGACCTTGTTCTGACTTATGGTATTGAAATTGAGCAACTATTAGTCGAACCGCATAATCCTGCTTTATCCGACCATTTCTTAGTAACTTTTGAAGTACTGTTACGAGACTACAAAGCATTAGTCAAAAGCTCCTGCAGCAGAAACCTATCTGTTAGTGCTATAGCCAAATTTAAGGAAGAGATTCCACCAATACTTAACTCGATAGCATGTCTGCATGTAGGGGAGGAAACTTATACAAAATGTACAGCACCCCAAATTGATCATGTTGTTGATAGTGCTACAGATGCGCTGCGAATAAAATTAGACTCTGTTGCTCCTTTGAAAAAGAAGAAAATAAAACAACATAGACTAGCTCCATAGCATAATGCCGAAACCCGCAAAATAAAGCAAAAGTCGAGACAACTTGAAAGGATATGGCGTTCTACTAAACTTGAAGAATCTCGTTTAATTTGGCATATTACTCTCAATGAATATAAGAAAGCACTGCGTAAAGCGAGAGCAGCCTACTACTCTTCATTAATAGATGAGAATAAGAATAATGCAAGATTTCTTTTCAGCACTGTAGCCAGGCTAACAGAGAGCCACAGCTCGATTGAGCCTTCTATTCCCATAGCACTCAGTAGTAATGATTTTATGTGCTTTTTTAACGATAAAATTGTTACTCTTAGAAACAAAATTAATGACCTCTTGCCTTTGACCAGTATAGTGTTATCAACAGCTCCCGGAAACGTAAGTTCTAATATTACACTAGATAGTAAACTAGAATGCTTTTCAGCCATAAACCTTGAACAATTAAATTCAATGATTCTCTCTTCTAAACCATCAACGTGCATGTTAGACCCAATTCCAACTAAGCTGTTGAAGGAAGTTTTTCCATTAATTAGCACTTATTTATTAAATATTATGAATATGTCTTTATTATCAGGCTATGTTCCACAATCATTCAAAGTAGCAGTGATAAAACCGCTTCTTAAAAAGCACAACCTCGATCCAGAGGTTTTAGCCAACTATAGACCTATTTCTAATCTTCCGTTCCTCTCAAAAATTCTTGAGAAAGCGGTCGCAAAACAGTTGTGTGATTACTTAAAAAACAATGATTTATTTGAAGCTTTTCAGTCTGGCTTTAGAACACATCATAGCACAGAGACAGCTCTGGTTAAAGTCACAAATGACATTCTAATAGCCTCTGACAAGGGACGTGTCTCTATTCTTGTTTTGCTCGATCTCAGTGCTGCATTTGATACTATCGACCATGATATCTTATTGCAAAGACTAGAGCACTTAGTTGGCATACAGGGAACTGCTTTAGACTGGTTTAGGTCCTATCTATCTGAACGCTCTCAGTTTGTACGTGTCAATGATGAATCTTCCACGCAAACCAAAGTTAGCCATGGAGTGCCACAGGGCTCAGTGCTCGGACCTATTTTGTTCACATTATATATGCTTCCGTTAGGCAATATTATAAGGAATCATTCTGTAAACTTTCATTGTTATGCGGATGATACTCAACTATATTTATCAATCAAGCCTGATGAAATGAATCATCTAAATACAATTCAAGACTGCCTTAAGGACTTAAAAACGTGGATGACCTTAAACTTTTTGATGTTAAACATGACCAAAACTGAAGTTATTGTACTTGGCCCGAAGAATCTACGAAACAAATTATCTAAGGATATACTAACTATGGATGGCATTAATTTGGCCTCCAGTGAGACTGTAAGGAATCTTGGTGTTATATTTGATCAGGATTTATCCTTTAACGCCCACATAAAATCAATTTCAAGGACCGCCTACTTCCATCTACGTAACATTGCAAAAATCAGGCATATCTTGCCTCAAAACGATGCAGAGAAACGAGTCCATGCATTTGTTACTTCAAGGCTGGATTATTGTAACTCTTTATTATCAGGGTGTACCAAGAAGTCAGTCAAGTCGCTTCAGCTGATTCAAAATGCTGCGGCTCGTGTACTAACCAGAGTTAGGAAAAGGGACCACATTACTCCTGTTCTGGCTGCCTTACACTGGCTCCCTATAGAACACAGGATATAATTTAAAATTCTTCTTCTCGCCTACAAAGCCCTTAATGGGCAGGCGCCATCTTACCTTAAAGAACTCATTATACCCTACTGTCCTACTAGGGCATTGCGTTCCAAGAATGCAGGGTTGTTGGTTGTTCCTAGAGTCTCTAAAAGTACAATGGGAGCCAGAGCCTTTTCTTATCAAGCTCCACATTTGTGGAATCAGCTTCCAGTTTGTGTTCGGGCGGCAGACACCCTATCCGTTTTTAAGAGTGCGCTTAAGACCTTCTTTTTTGATAAAGCTTATAGTTAGGGCTGATTAGATCCAGCCCCTAGTTTTGCTGATATAGGCTTAGTTTGTCGGGGGACATCTTACTTCTTCCTTCTCTCTGTCTATACCTGTGTACTCTCATGTTCCGATTAACCCAGCTTCCCCAAATGTCTTTCTTTTTGGTGTCTATATACGCCGGGATCCGGAGTCATGGATGATCATGCGCTCCTGTGTCCTGGATCGCGAGCCCTGGATCTTGAGTCGTGGCTGTGGTCCTGGATCATAGGTCCTGGATGGATATCCTCGTGGATTCATCTTCCTATTATACACACATGCATTTCCAAACATTTGGACTACCTATGTTGCAAATGTATTATATTTTCAATTTACACACGGCATCTATTGCACGTCTGTCCGTCCTGGGAGAGGGATCCCTCCTCTGTTGCTCTCCCTGAGGTTTCTCCCATGTTCCCTTTAAACTGTGGGTTTTCTCCGGAAGTTTTTCCTTGTACGATGTGAGGGTCTAAGGACAGAGGGTGTCGTATTGTCATACTGATATTTTGTACAAACTGTAAAGTCCACTGAGACAAATGTAACATTTGTGATATTGGGCTATATAAATAAACATTGATTGATTGATTGATTGATTGATTGACTGTACGATGGGCGCTGTAAGTGATGAAAATGGGGGATGTTGGCTTATCTGGCACCCGCAGCTCACAGCCAAAGTGCGAGTGAGCAAGGGAGAGAGGGAGGGAGAGAGGGAGGGTGCACCGGTTCCTGCACTGTTGTTATTAGAATCTGGTGCTAGCTGCTCTAACGGATATAAGAAGAAGATGTTTCTACAATAATGTGGAGGGAGAGTCCTCTCCAGTTAGACTGAGAAGCTGATACTACAGCTCAGTGAGGTAAAGGACTCGGAGTCTAAGTTCAAACGGTTTGATCACAATTTATTGAAACACATATTTCCAAGGCACTCCTTTATAATTATTGGGATAAACAGGTTTGAAATCATTCCAATGTATACTATAAGACAGTAAACCAGACATATTGTTTAAAACTGGAAAGATAAAAAAAAAATGCATAAATAAATGTTAAAGTAAAATAAGATATGAATGAACAACACAAATAAAATAAGTTACATTAATTTGTTATTGGCTATGGTAGGTTATTGGTTATGTTCACATACTTATTTGATTACATCCACTTGTCTAAGATGACAACAGAGACTTTCAACCCAAAACCAGCAGCTAATCGCAGACTCAACCAGAGAGGAAGAAGTAGGCCTACATCATCAGCTACCATGTCTGACAGAGAGGAAGACAGTGATGAGAACAGTCAGGAGGGAAGTGATGACAGCTTGTAGGGTTACTGGTCGTGCTAATGTTGCCTTGTGTTCACCTCTGCATGTGTGTGTTCTGTGTTCACCTCTGTGTGTGTGTTCTGTGTTCACCTCTGTGTGTGTATTCAGTGTTCACCTCTGTGTGTGTGTTCTGTGTTCACCTCTGTGTGTGTGTCTTGTGTTCATCTCTGTGTGTGTGTGTGTCTTGTGTTCACCTCTGTGTGTGTGTGTGTCTTGTGTTCACCTCTGTGTGTGTATTATGTGTTCACCTCTGTGTGTGTTCAGTGTTCACCTCTGTGTGTGTTCAGTGTTCACCTCTCTGTGTGTGTGTGTCTTGTGTTCACCTCCGTGTGTGTGTTCTGTGTTCACCTCTGTGTGTGTTCAGTGTTCACCTCTGTGTGTGTTCAGTGTTCACCTCTGCGTGTGTGTTCAGTGTTCACCTCTGTGTGTGTGTTCAGTGTTCACCTATGTGTGTGTGTTCAGTGTTCACCTCTGTGTGTGGGTTCTGTGTTCACCTCTGTGTGTGTGTTCTGTGTTCACCTCTGTGTGTGTGTTATGTGTTCACCTCTGCGTGTGTGTTCAGTGTTCACCTCTGTGTGTGTTCAGTGTTCACCTCTGTGTGTGTGTTCTGTGTTCACCTCTGCATGTGTGTTCTGTGTTCACCTATGTGTGTGTGTTCAGTGTTCACCTCTGTGTGTGTGTTCAGTGTTCACCTCTGTGTGTGTGTTCTGTGTTCACCTCTGCATGTGTGTTCTGTGTTCACCTCTGTGTGTGTGTTCAGTGTTCACCTCTGTGTGTGTGTTCAGTGTTCACCTCTGTGTGTGTGTTCTGTGTTCACCTATGTGTGTGTGTGTTCAGTGTTCACCTCTGTGTGTGTGTTCAGTGTTCACCTCTGTGTGTGTGTTCAGTGTTCACCTCTGTGTGTGTGTTCAGTGTTCACCTCTGTGTGTGTGTTCAGTGTTCACCTCTGTGTGTGTGTTCAGTGCCGTGTGTCTGGCAAATAAAGACCTCTCAAAAGTTACGGTTTATTTCATTTTAAGGATGAGCACCAAGCAACATCTCCAGGTGCTCCTTTGAGAACCAGGGCAAAAAAGTGATGTGCACCCCTGCCGGTTCGGAACCGGTTCCAACATTTTGATTCCAACGGCATCATTTAGAAATGTGAATTTCGGTTCCGCTTTTCGATGCCTGAGGAAATGTTTCTCGCCGCTCTCCGTAGCCTACTGTGTGACTGCGGCGGGGCGGGAAATGTAGCGTTGTACCTACACTTCCTACAGCGTAACCTGAGACCAGGGCCGGCCCGTCGCACTGGCGTTATAGATGTTCGCCTAGGGCGCCAGATCTGTGGAGGCGCTGCGCTGACAGCTCTGGGAGGGAAAAAAACATTTTGACCGTTGGGGCTCATCCTAATGTTCGGCCTTGATGTAACAACATTCATAATTAAGTAAATGTAACACCCTTTTCATCCCGGTTACACTTTTCATTTGCCCTGTACGATGGGCGCTGTAAGTGATGAAAATGGGGGATGTTGGCTTATCTGGCACCCGCAGCTCACAGCCAAAGTGCGAGTGAGCGAGCGAGCAAGGGAGAGAGGGAGGGAGGGTGCACCGGTACGCGCTGTTGTTATTAGCATCTGGTGCTAGCTGCTCTAACGGAAGAAGAAGATGTTTCTACAATGATGTGGAGGGAGAGTCCTCTCCAGTCAGACTGAGAGGCTGATAACTACAGCTCAGTGAGGTAAAGGACTCTGAGTGTTTAGATAGTTCACTTTAGTCTAAGTTATCTCAGTGGGTCTCAAACGGTTTGCTCACAATTTATGTAAACACATATTTCCAAGGCACTCCTTTATAATGATTGGGATAAAACAGGTTTGAAATCATTCCAATGTATACTATAGGACAGTAAGCCAGACATATCGTTTTAAACTGGAGAGATACAAAAAAATGCATAAATAAAATTGTAAAATAAGATCTGAATGAACAACAAAAATAAAATAAGTTACATGTATTTGTTATTGGCTATGGGTTATTGGTTATGTTCACATACTTATTTAATTATTAAAATGTAAACTGATCTTTTTCATATGGGTGTTTAGAGTTGTACCCCCTAGATCTAGTCTCTAGTCATTCTGCTCAAAGTGCACCAGATTGAAGCATTTTACTTCAAAATGTTCAAATATTTCTTCCCGGTATGCCTGAGAAGGCAGGTATGCTTGTTTTTCTCAACAAGAACTGTTTTTAAATGGGGGGGGGTTCCTTTAAAAGTTGCACTGTTGTAGCTTCAGTGGTTCTCAGGTTACAGTTACATAGCAGTGAATATAAACTGATTCATGTGAATATTACTGGAAACTAACCTGTGTAAAAGTTTCTCGAATAAATGTAGTTGTTTTGGTGGAAGAAGCATGTATCATTTTTTTACCCTGCCCCTCAAAGAATCGGAATTGAGAACCGTTAAGAACCGGAATCGAAAAGTAGAATCGGAATCGGAATCAGAATCGTGGAAATTCAAACGATGCCCAACCCTAGTGGTTACTATTCAATGAGATCTGAAAGAATGTAGAAACATGAAAAAAGCTACAGTCTGAGCTAGTTTCGCCACTCGAGTCATACTACAGATGTGACTGAATCTGACTTACCAATGAATGTGTTTATCTTTACTGATTGTTTTTATTAATGAGTTGTATCAATTGTTCAATGAATTTTACTGAAAAATGAAATTGGTTATCTCTACTGAATGTTACATGAATGAACATTAATGAGTTTTATGGATGAATAGTTTAATGAATTGTTTTGAATATGTTTCAAGCTATCCATTGTTATTCACATTTCCGTTGATGTCCATGTTATGATGTGACATGATGTTATGATGGCTATTAAATATCACTGTTGGTTCTGATGTTCAGAATATAACCTTAGAGAGTAGAGATTAAATAAGAAAGATTTTGTACAAAACTTGGCATATTTTCTAATGGTGTCCATCGGTGTGACAGAATGTCCTGCGGTGCGACAAAAAGAAAAGTAAAGAAAATAGGCTTGTTGGCTCTCACATGCCTGAGAAAAGGGTTGCATAGGAGAAGAGTAATAGCATCACTATGCATATGTAAAGATTATGTTTCATACTTATCATAATGGAAATAACCGTTTATGAAAAGTCCCTATGTGTAGATCATTTCGTAGGGCAATTACATGATTGTACATTTAAATGGATTACTATTGTTGTAGGGAAATATTTAAAACAAGTTGATAATGGTTGAGCATATATTTCTTCTCTGTCTGACAATCTCTGAATTAAATATTATAATTATTATAATTATAATTATATTATAATTATTATAATTATAATTATTAAACATAATGTCACACCAGGAGACAATTATTAGGCCTTCCGCACAGAAAAGTTCATATTATATCAAATAATTAAGGAAATAGATTGGGTCTCACTGCGTTTTGAGTTATTCACGTATTAAGTCATACAGTGATATGTAACATTTCAGAAACAAATATAATTTGACTTTTGCTTTCAGTCCACGTCAGTCAACTATACACATCTCAAAACATTCTCTTGCACTATTTTATCTTTTGTATTTGTTGTATGTTTTATATTCATGTTGCTCTGTTGGAGGAGGACTTCAGGTTTTCACTGACGCTGCTGAGCACAAGGTGAGAAAGACTTGAATCTTCAGTCTTTAATATGTGATGTGACCCTTTCAGATGAACAGCAGCTCTGACTGAGGAGCATTCAGAGCTGCTGTTCTCACACGCACACACACACACACACACACACACACACACACACACACACACACACACACACACACACACACACACACACACACACACACACACACACACACACACACACACACACACACACACACACACACACACACACACACACACACACACACACACACACACACACACACACACACACACACACACACACACACACACACACACACACACACACACACACACACACACACACACACACACACACACACACACACACACACACACACAGGACTTCTGTGTCCAAAACATGAAAACATGAAAAAAATATGAAACTGAAATCCTGCAGGAAGCAGAAGACATGCATGAGTACAGATACTACATATACTACATGCAGATACTACAGATACTGCAGATACTACAGATATTACATATGTACTAAATATACTACATATACTGCAGATACTACAGATACTACAGATACTACATATAATATAGATACTACAGATACTACATATACTGCAGATACTGCAGATACTACATATACTATAGATACTGCAGATACTATGTCTGCAGTGTGTGGTGTGTGTATATGTGTGTGTGTGTGTGTGTGTGTGTGTGTGTGTGTGTGTGTGTGTGTGTGTGGTGTGTGTGTGTGTGTGGTGTGTGTATATGTGTGTGTGTATGTGTTAGTGGTGCACGATAATTATCGGCCCGATATTAGGAATTATGACGTCATCCCGATAAACCCGATACCAGTATTAATAGCCCCGATAATATACAATATATTTTTTGGGTAAAAAAAAAGAAAGAAATACTGCGGTGTGGGTGGATTGGGATGAGGGGCTATTCTAAAGTGAAGTCTTGTTCATAACCAATAAGCTAGTAGTTTGACTCTAATGGACCTGATCAGGTTCCCTATTCTAAAGTGAAGTCTTGTTCATAACCAATAAGCTAGTAGTTTGACTCTAATGGACCTGAACAGGTTCCCTATTCTAAAGTGAAGTCTTGTTCATAACCAATAAGCTAGTAGTTTGACTCTAATGGACCTGAACAGGTTCCCTATTCTAAAGTGAAGTCTTGTTCATAACCAATAAGCTAGTAGTTTGACTCTAATGCACCTGAACAGGTTCCCTATTCTAAAGTGAAGTCTTGTTCATAACCAATAAGCTAGTAGTTTGACTCTAATGGACCTGATCAGGTTCCCTATTCTAAAGTGAAGTCTTGTTCATAACCAATAAGCTAGTAGTTTGACTCTAATGGACCTGATCAGGTTCCCTATTCTAAAGTGAAGTCTTGTTCATAACCAATAAGCTAGTAGTTTGACTCTAATGGACCTGAACAGGTTCCCTATTCTAAAGTGAAGTCTTGTTCATAACCAATAAGCTAGTAGTTTGACTCTAATGGACCTGATCAGGTTCCCTATTCTAAAGTGAAGTCTTGTTCATAACCAATAAGCTAGTAGTTTGACTCTAATGGACCTGATCAGGTTCCCTATTCTAAAGTTGCCTCCTCTTCACACTTTGTAAATACATTATAGCACACTACTGAAATGAACCTCAACAGCACATGAACAAAGTAGGCTCACGTTGAAATATCTGTTTTATTAATGAACCACTAAAGAGAGGTTCAGACACACATGCAGCCTGTACTCTTTAATAAAAACAGAGTGTATGTATTTGTGATCATACCGTGTGACCTGCTTGTATTACACAATAGTAACCCCTTGCCCTCATTCCACCTAGTTTAGCACTTTCTACTTTTGTTGTTATCTTGTTTAACTTGCTTGGAAGCGCTTTGCGCACCAGGAAGTGCACTTTATAAATGTAATGTATTGTTGTTCATTATAGGTCCATGAAGCTCAATGAGCTGTGCACTCTAACATCAACATGTAATCACACTCACATCAAACTATAGAGATTTGATTTACTCCTCACTCATAAACACATCCAATATCTGCAGGTTATCATCCACTAATGGATCATAGCTGCAGCTGTGTATTCAAATAAAGCATAAACGTTACAGACTGCATACAGACACATGTCAGAGTGTGTGTGTGTGTGTGTGTGTGTGTGTGTGTGTGTGTGTGTGTGTGTGTGTGTGTGTGTGTGTATGTGTGTGTGTCACAGACAGACCTCTGCAGGCTGTCTAACGTCTCCATGGCAAAGTCTACGTGAGCAGAATAACAAGGAGGGGGGGACTTCACCTCTACTGAGGAGGTGAGACACACACACTCCTCACACACACGCACACACACTCCTCACACACACACAAACAAACACTCCTCACACACACACACACAAACACTCCTCACACACACACACACACTCCTCTCTCTCACACACACACACACACACACACACACACTCCTCTCTTACTGTCTGCAGCACATACTTTATTGGACTTTATAATTATCAGTATGTGTTCATTCTGCACTGTAGGTAGTTGTTGGATAAATCCAGATGTAAATAATTAGGGTTAGCTAACCCTAACCTATTTTAACGTATACTAACTTTTCTATAATCATTGCAATGTGTATTTGTTTTCATACTGTAACTGTGCTCATGCACCCAGTACACCAAGGCCAGTTCCTAGGATCTATTCTTGAGGCAAACCTCTCCTGTGACAAAATGGCATCCAATGTAATAAAAAAAGTCAATCAAAGAACTAGATTCCTATACCGGATCTCCTCTCTGGTAAACAAGAACACCCTGAAGACTCTGGCAGGAGCACTCATTCAAGGGTACTATGACTATGCTTGCACGTCATGGTACCATAGCACCTCCAAGGCGCTAAAAATAAAACTTCAAACATCGCAAAATAAACTGGTCAGACTACTGCTTGACCTTTCATCTAGAACCCACCTCACCTCTGCCCACTTTGACAACCTAGGATGGCTTAGAGTAGACGACAGAGTACAGCCAATGGGCCTGGTCTACAAGATCCACTACACCTCTATGGTACCCATGTACATGTCAAAATTCTTCCCAAAGGTCAAGGAATACCACGATCATAACACCAGAGGGAGCTCCACAAATCATGTGAAACCCAGATTTGGCACAAAAAAGGGGGAATACACGTTTCGCAATTATGCCACATCAAGGTGGAACGCTCTTCCCACAACTGTAAAGGAAAGTAAAACTATACTTACCTTCAAAACCTCTCTTAAAGAGCACCTTCGGGGGAGAGCATTGCAAAACTGGCCCCGGTAATGGTACAAATCTCAACCTGTCGTTCAATGGACAGCTTCCCCCCCCCCATCTATGTATATACTCGCATTTTAGACTCTGTTACTAACTGTATATCTGTAGACTTGGTATGTCTTAAATGTCCGGTTAGGATGTATTAGAACCAAATCTAAAATGAAAATTGTAAATAAGCAATCTGTATGTAAAAAAACCACCTGTATGTAAATTGTAAATAAGCCATCTGTATGTCAAATATGTCTTATATGTCAAATATGTCTTATATGTCTTATATGTCTTAAATGACATGATGAATTGGAAATAGGGGACCCTGATGTAAACAAGACGAAAGTCTTTCTCTGGTCTGCATCCCCTGTACTGTACTGTACCCAATATACAAGCTGTTAATAAACGTTTCAATCAATCAATCCTCGTGTGTGTGTGTGTGTGGGTATGTGTGGTCTAGCATTACTATACTTGTGGGGACCTAAATCTGTTTACATAGTCACGTGTGGGGATTGGCTAAGGTTAAGGGTTAGGCATGTGTTGGTTATGGTTAAGGTTAGGATAAGTCTCCAGGAAATGCATGTAAGTCAATGTAATGTCCCCTGAAGTGATGTATACATGGTATGTGTGTGTGTGTGTGTGTGTAAACCTACTTTACACTACCTACTACTAAAACCAGATTCTGACTACTCACACACTCCTCTCACACACTCCCCCATACTCCTCACACACTCTTCACACACCCAGTGAGCAGCTCCTCAGAGATAAA
>NW_022990217.1:475251-587940 GCF_902827175.1 Gymnodraco acuticeps | reverse complement strand
TGTTAGAGTCGGTGAGGTCCTGATAATTTATTCCGGTAAATTACTCTGACCTACTAATCGACCTGACCGAAGTTATTGAGTCTATGTAAGTTTACTGCTTGGCTCAGATCCACCAACGTCAGCAAGATCTCACCTCTATTAACCCCCCGAAGAACCAGGTTCAATTAACTGCTGTTTCAATTCAGACAACTCTTTTTAATCTGTTGAAGCGATCCCGAAGGATTTTGATATCAGTAAATGGAGTGTGCTCCTACCTAAGTGTGAGTGGCAGGGTGCAGTCTCACCTTTTAAGCAGGAGAGGAGGGCACAGGTGTCTTTAAGTTATCCCAGTCCAAAAGGTGTGATCAGTTTATTTGAAGAAAAATAGGTCCAAACTAATACAGGGTGTTTACCTTCTCTCTTACAAATTATAATCATACTAAAAAAATGGTGCTGTGATCATGTTCAAATATGAAACTTGAATTCACAGTCTTACATTTATTACCAAAATGTTTAATTTCAACTGCCCAATTCAGTTGTGACATTTTAAAATTCACCCGATAGAATTTAGAGGTATTTCCTCATAAAAAGACCGGTGACAATAAAAAGCGCATTCAACTTTTCATTCACCAAATCAATTCACATCAGTTTCATACCTTTTTTTCGACACAGACGGCGGGTATAACATTCAAAAACCCGTTCCTATCTGCATTAATTCGGAGGAAGGTCCTCACAGGTGGTGGTTCTAATATTCATACACTTTTTCCGACACAGACGGCGGAATAACATTCAAAAACCCATTCCTGTCCGCATTAATTCGGAGGAAGGTCCTCACAGGTTGCGGTTCTAATATTCATACACTTTTTCCGACACAGACGGCGGGAATAACACTCAAAAACCCA
Organism: Gymnodraco acuticeps; assembly: GCF_902827175.1. Taxonomy (NCBI): domain Eukaryota; kingdom Metazoa; phylum Chordata; class Actinopteri; order Perciformes; family Bathydraconidae; genus Gymnodraco; species Gymnodraco acuticeps. Next base: position 587,059 of record NW_022990217.1, on the reverse strand, counting down.
TTCCTGTCCGCCATTAATTCGGAGGAAGGTCCTCACAGGTGGCGGTTCTAATATTCACAAACACATCTCTCATCAAATCATTCCACTCAGCCAACAACCAAGAAATTTGAGAGATATTTACCAAGTGTGAGAGGACCTTACCGAGAGCTATTAACCCAGCTCTGAAGGACAAAGCCTACGGGAGAGAGTTTACCAGGGGAAACCCCCCTCTCTCTCGCGCTCTCTCAAAAAAACAGTCTCTTTATGCTCAAAAAACCGGATCGAAACCCCAAAAACAAACACCTCCTCTATTCCCAACCAACATCTTCTATTGGCTATGGCCTAAGACACACCTTCCCATGTTTGTGTAGAAAACAGGACATGAACAGACATATTCTATGGCTATGACATAACCAACTTTTGTGGGCCTCAATGTATTTCTTCTTCAGTCAGGAGCCCCCCTCCCTGTGAACTGCTGTCAGAGGAGAGGGAAAAAACGGCCTACTCTCTTATCAGAGACACCCATAACTCTTATAGGCCTTACACTCAACTTAACAAACCACTTGGTTTTGTTTATACTGTAACTATAGAAAAACCTAAAATATGAAGCATTTTCATTGTGGGTTATACAAGAATATAATTGATTATATTTGATTATAACTAACTTTCGTTTTAAGTATTAAACATACTATGAAAACTCTCAACAACGGTTATGATAAAACTGATTTATTTCAGTTGTGATAAGGAATACAAATGCTCAGCTGAGGTCTCTGGAGATCAGTGTTCCACAGGCCGCGAGCAGTTTCCACTCCAAGCAGTTAACTGTCTAACATTTTCCTTCCAGAGCCCCGGAAACTGGCCAAACACATTTCATATACTTATACAGAATAAAGGTGTCATATTATGATTGGATGTGTATTTATGAGTGAGGTACTGTCGATTGTTGATTGGAGTACAGGCGAGCCCACGCCTCTTGGCTTCACCCAGGTCCAGTCTTCTTCCCAAGGTCATCCAGGCCCTACACTACACTGACTGTCTGTTTCTCCTGTCAAGTGCTAAGCTCTGAACTGCTTGTGATTGGCACGGTGCCCTCTCCTGAACCTCAGCGAATAAATATATTACAAGTAGCAGAAATGCAGTTCCTTCCTTATGTTGTGCTCACCAATAACACTGTCATAAAGCTCACTTCTATTCATAGTTTAAGACCTTCTGGTAGCACATTATTCATAAACCTTTCTTTATTTGTCTTTTTTGTCATACGAACATAGCTACAGAGTAGTTAAGCCTGTGACCTAAGATTTTCATCAACATAACTACTCTGTAGCTATGTTTGTATGACAAATAAAGAACCTTGAATCTTGAAGCAATAATGTTCTTCAGAGCTCTAAATATGTCACGCTGCACAGGGGAGCTACATGGTGAGAAATGGACAGTTTTAGGCAATCAAGGCAAGGCAAGGCAAGGCAAGTTTATTTATATAGCACTTTTCAACACAAGGCAATTCAAAGTGCTTTACAAAAAATGAAAGAGATTAAGAAAATGGCATTTAAAATCAGTCATTAAAAAGAAAAGCTAATAAAATAAACATTTAAAGAAAAAGTACATGGATAAAAGTTACAGTGCAGTCTAAGATATGAATAGTTCAATTAAAAGCAGCGACAAAAAGAAAAGTCTTCAGCCTGGATTTCAAAGTAGTCAGAGTTGCAGCGGACCTGCAGGTTTCTGGGAGTTTGTTCCAGATATTTGGAGCATAATAACTGAACGCTGCTTTACCATGTTTAGTTCTGACTCTGGGGACAGAAAGCTGACCAGTCCCTGAAGACCTGAGAGATCTGGATGGTTCATAATTTAGCAGGAGGTCAGAAATGTATTTTGGGCCTAAACCATTCAGTGCTTTATAAACCAGCAGCAGTATTTTGAAATCTATTCTTTGACACACAGGAAGCCAGTGTAAAGACTTCAGAACAGGAGTGATGTGATCCACTTTCTTAGTGTTAGTGAGGACTCGAGCAGCAGCGTTCTGAATCAGCTGCAGCTTCCTAATAGATTTTTTAGTGAGACCTGTGAAGACACCATTGCAGTAGTCGAGTCTACTGAAGATAAAAGCATGGACACGTTTTTCCAAATCCTGCTGTGACATTAGTCTTTTAATCCTAGATATATTCTTTAGGTGATAGTAGGCTGATTTAGTAACAGTTTTAATGTGACTGTTGAAACTCAGGTCATAGTCCATGACTACACCTAGATTTGGCTTTATCTGTTGTTTTGAACATTGCAGACTGAAGCTCAGCGCTAACTGAGTTTTAGTAATAATGTTGCCTATACCACACAAATAAGTGAGCATCTGAGAGGTCAGAGGATAACATTTGCATCAGATGATTTTATTACATTGAAGAGTTAATGGATCATTTATCCAAAGCCTCAAATACTCCAGGAATCTTTCAATTCATGTTTGGGGAGCAACATTGCATCTTCTGTTCCTCTCGACACTCACTGAGTGGGCTATTAGCTAATACACACCATTTCACTTGTTCATAGTTACAGTACTTCCTCTATCTCTCTAAACAGTGATGACAACGTTTCACTAAACCCGGGCTCCTCCTGCTGTGAGGAAAATATAAAAACAGCCCTCTTCTTCCTCCAAATCTACATTACACTCTGCAAGTGATGTGTGTGTGTGTTTACTGAGGATTAGCAACTGTGTTCTGCTGGTTTTACTCATCATTTAATTACAGAGGAAGTATAGAGGAGATGTCACTAAATGGCTTCTATGCTGTTAGACTGAATGTCATTGAATTAAAAACGTCATAAAGTATATTAACCTCTGCTAGACATCGTGGAAAATGGTTAAATCGTGACTTTCGTAAAGTCAAATCCCGGCTTTTGAGGTACTTGCAGTGACACAGCTGATGTATATCCGGTCTCAAGCTATTTAAATATTCATATTCCCTATAAGTTTCAATAATGGAAATTCCCTCATCTCTCCCTTGTTGAAATGTTTTCCCTTTATTTATATATTTAACTAATGAATCCCCTTTACACTGTGTTTTTGTTTGATTGTCCTGTTTGTGTGATTTCACACCTGTTATTAGATATTGTTATATTATATGATGATTTACAGAACTATAATAATTATTGGGGCTAGCAACGTTAGCGCTATAACGATAAATCTGAAACCTCTACGCGTTTAAATAAAATGTGTATGTGTTTGTTATATTTGACTTGTTTTGTGAAGTAGGTGTGCTCTGCTCCTGTATTTAAATGGCCGTTGTCTGGAAAGCATCTGGTGCTGCTGACCTTCATTCATCGTGGACTTCATGAGCCTTTAGTGCCCTCTTGTGGCCTTTCCCCAAATATAAGTGAGTGTTGTTTTTGTGCAGACTTTATTTCCTATACAGTATTTGGTAGGCCTACAGCCTGTAGTTACGGCTTCATCAAATCATTTTCATTAGTTTATGAGGACTTAAAGTAGTATTTGCTGAAAAGAAAAGAGCAAATCTGACACTACTGTTATGTTTGGGTAGTTTGTGATTTCTTGCTCCCTCAAGTGGCAGAAAGCAGAATTTCACATTAATGTAACTGCTTTTTTCTCACATTTCCTCTTCAATGCTGCACTGTGTCATGTGCCTTCACACAGTGGTTGAATATAACTAAGTACCTTTATTAAAGTTCCCTACTGAAGTAATATTTGACATAATTTTCCTTTATACTTAAACTCTGTAATTTGTACTTAACTGTATATATTTAACACTCAGGTACTAGTTACTTTTTACATATATAAACACATGAAATACTATATGATAAGATGCAGTATGTTACAAATTATAAACCCAGTATTTTTGAAAGTATCTATAATTGGCTCCACATTGACAAACTACAACTTTTAAGTGCTAGGAATTTGTAATGATAAAAAACAGGATACTATAATAACCATAATAATATAATGTTGTGGAAAGAGCCATTCTGTATAACATGCACTTTTTATTTTTCTGATAATAGTTTTACAACGTATAATCTGTTCTGGTATTGGCCATTGTGCAGAGTGAGTCATTTTACTTTTTGTACTTCAAGTATATTTGGAAGCAATCATTTTTTACTTTTACATACGCAACATTTTGAATTCAGGACTTTTACTGAAAACCATAGTATTTCCACTTTTACTTAAGTTAAGGGTCTGAATACTTATTCTCACACTAGATTCACAGGTCACCTTGTTCAGATTGTATGAATACATTATATAACATGAAAACATGTACACATACAAATCGTTTTGTTAAAAGACTTGGTTCAACAGAAACAAAGACAAAACCTTTTCTAACTAACGTATTTAATACTTCCTAAATGACCAGAAACAGATTTAAATTAGTTTGGGGTAATTATAGTAATTCAACTGCTGATTTTAAATGTTATTTTGTAATGCATGGTACCATAAAATACATTTAGTGTCCTGCATGTTGTTCTGGTGGAGGCAGAATACTCAGTTAAATCTGAACATCTGGATGAAAAAACACAGATAGATTATTTTCACTTGAGAAAAGGAGACTGACAACTGACTTTGATCAGAATCATTTTATTGTTATATTTGCTTCAACATTTTTTTTTTCTTCATAGGATCTGACAACATATCATTTTAGTTGGTTTCCATTATGCACACAACTTTATGTTTGTCAACCTGAATACAAGTAACAAAAAAAAAAAGGATATAGATGTTAAACTATTGATATATATTTTTCAACTTTCTTGTCTCTGGATCAACTTTTAATATATCTGAAAATATCAATACCATGATCAACAGCATTCTCTGCTGTTGGCTTGTTTAGATGATATTTAATCTACAGCAACAAGTCAGTTACACCAACATCAACATTTCTTATTCACTGACTTAACTTCAAGTAAACAAAAAAGTAGAGCATATTAAAGAATAATGAGTACATGTTAGAAAACATCTGTTTCTCATGGTCTCTGTACTTTAAGCTCTAAGGATGCAATAAGTGTTGAAAATAAGAAGAATATTAATAGTAAGTAAAACACGATTTAATCACACGGTCTTTGTACGACACAGACCCACAACATCATAGTGTGCACACAGCATAATGTTCTTTAAGCTAATTATTTGAAAAGAATAAAACAAATGGAATATTTAAAAGTAAAATATAAATGAAAAGATAAATGTCTTGCATGAAACTATAACAGTACAAATATTAAAATAGTGATGCCCTTAGATAACATCTGTCTCATGGCCTTTGTGCATTAAGCAAAGTTGAATAATAAAACAAAACATGTAAATAGTTGAGTAAGTAATAATAAGTAGTACAAATAAAAGTAGATAAAACATGATCTCATCACTAGTCTTTGCCTACATCATCATGTTGTGCACACGGCATTGAGAGTTTTTAAAAAATATTATAAAAAAACATTAATATAAATGATAAAAATGTCTTGCATGAAACTATAACAGTAAACATATTGGAGACATATGAGACAACATCTGTTTCTCTGTTCTTGTATTTTAACATCATCAACAACATCAGCTTCTTTATATTTGTGCACTAGTCTTTATGAAAAGAGCAATCATCAAAAAATAAACTCGTGTAATCTGAGCAATCAGTCCTTCTTTCTGACTTGTTCATCACATCATTATCCGTTAAAAGAATGAAAATCAAAAGTTTCTCATCAACAAGATGTGAAGGATGCCACAGTATTTGCACATGAAGCAAAAGGTCATCAACATGCACTTACTGTACTTCAACTGAGGCTGGCTTATGTACTCTCCAAGAACACTTCAACGTTTATATTTACAATAAATGTTGAATAATAAAATGAAAAATGAAAAACTGTGGAGAAAGTAATACTAAGTAGTAAAAACAAACACAAACATGATCTCATCACATGGTCTTTAGACATCATTGCATGAACACAAGGAATGAATAAAACAAGAAAACAATTTCATTTGTATCGTTATGTATTATTCTCAGACTGGTATGAAATACATTTTTCCTCCTGGTTGTTATCTGCAAAACTTGTTACTTAAAAGCTCAAATGTGAAGCAACACATGAGTCATGTGGAAATTTACATCACAAAACATCTCTTTGTCTCCAACACGGTCTTTGTAGTAAAGCATTTCATCATTGACATCTCTTTGTTGTGCACTCCAGTTATAACGCACTACGTTTAACAGTTTACTGAAAATAAATGTAGCAGTCAAAAAACTAAAATGACAAAAACAAAATAACATGATGTCTTTCTTCAGGTGGACTATGACGTACATCATTTTCAGAATCATTGTTGTTACGCCAGTCATTACACCCAGAGGAAAACAACATCTTGAAAATAGAAGAAAAAAAAAACAATAAAGATTTAAAGAATTGTTCCTCTTTTTTGTTAGCATTATCATCAGCATACCAATCATTGTCCATGAGGTCTTATTGAAGATTGATGAAGGAAAACAAAACATTTGTAATGTTAAAAAGAACACGCCACACATAACTATCTTTTGAACTTCTCTGCAACTTCTTAAAATCAACAGTTGTCAATAATAGTGATCGTCAAACCCCAGGATGCCACTAAAGATCACGGTGCAGTCAACTTTATCACAACAGTGTTCATCTGTTCTGTGTTTTTGCCCTGGCGTGTTCAGTTCCTGTTTCCTTCTGGTTGTCTCTCTCTTGTTAAAGAGATTTTGCAGGTTTGTCTTTAATGTTGAAGGCTTCCTTCAAGCCTTTCAGTGCTTGTTCCTTTGTAATTTTCCTCCATGCTTCTGGAACATCAGCTGGCTTGGCGTTATATTCTTTGGCAAATCTCTCATTGTATTTAACCAGGACATACTTCCAGTAGTCAGATGCCTCCCTGGTGTAGTCTGGAGGAATGAGCCATTCTGAGTAGATCGTGCTGTAGTCCTTGTAAGGATGCCACTCTCCATTAGTGGCTGCACATCTGAATTTACGCTCACTGTGAACATCAGTTGTGCACAGTGTTTCCACTAGCTTCTCAGTGGCTTCCATCTGTATCTACCGAGACCTTGTGGCCGATGAACACTGCAACATGTTTATGTTCTTTGCCTCCGGCTTCACAAGGAACTTTACAAAATGGACATTGTTGTCCACAACCACACACCCGATTGAAAAGCTCATCCTCTGGTTTGGTTGGAAGTTTGTTCACAGTCTCTGTGATGTCTTCAGATGTTGAGAACTCCTCCTGCAGCTGTTCATTCATTTTACTCAATGATTTGACGAGGCTCTCTTTAAATGGATGGCATGTGCTTTGGATTTGAAACAGGGCGGTTTTTTGAGCCTCTTCTGAAAGAGAGACATCTTTGGTCAAAAATGTGCGCATGTTTTTGATGAGCTCTGTGATGCTTTCCTTGTTATCTGGCAGCAGGACACCATCCTCTCCTTTTGAGGCCCTTTCAGTTGCATCTGTTATTTTGTTAACTATGACTTTCAGATTCTCACTTTTCAGTTTGCATAAAGCTTTATCCTCTGACATTTCTTGCAAGATGTGCTGAAATATCAAATCCTTTACATATATTTCATATTTACGAATGAACTTGACAAAACTCTGAAAGTCTTCCTTTTGCAGCAACTCTTTCTGAATGTTGTACTGGAAAAAGTTTCGTGAACTGTACTCTGCTGAATGGCGGCCTGCCAAAACTTGATCCACAATGTTAGTTCCCAGATGTCTACTGATGTACTCTTCCACAGCAGGTTTGATACAAAGTCTGACAAAATCATCTGCTTTGCGTTGGCAATCATCTCTCTTTTTGTATAGATCGATAAAATCCAACAAGTACTGTGGCCTGTACTTCTCCAGCTGAATTCTGGGATCCCTTGCTGACAAGAAATGTTTGTGCATTTGAAGGAACTCTCTTGAGGCAATGCCACAAATGTGAAGTTTCAGGTCAATCTCAAACTTGGGCTGGAAAGTGTTTCCTGTAAGGGATTCATCTACCTTTTCCAAAAGATCCTTTGTAAAAGAGTCATGGTAGTCTGCGTCGGTTTTTGCAATACCACGTACAGACCGTCTGCAAGACTCAATGACAGTGTCTGCAAAACTCTGCAACTCTCTCTTTAATTCTTCTTTTTGCCAGACTGCCATACCTTTCCAACCTACTTTTACATGTTCAGATTTGATCATCAATTGATTCTTTCCTATGTCCTTTAGGTCTGTAATGTTCTGTAATTCCTCATTGAAGTTACGATTTGAGAAATGTATCCTCAACTGTTAAGGATTTTCAGATATGTTTAGTTCTTTCAGGCCAGCACGTTTGCTGTGACTTTTGTCCACATCTGTTGAAAGTCACGTTTCAACTGTTCATCAGAAAGTCTGCGGTGTTCGCGATCACTCAAGAGTTTCATTACTTCTTTTTCAATCATTTCTCTGTGTTTGCTCTGAATGTCCTGAGCCTCTTTTGAACTTTTTTTTTCGTGAAGCGCAAAATCCAATGCATTGTTTACCGAATGTTGGAATTCGACTTTAAGACTTTTGTTACGGTTGATAAAGTCAATTTTGTATTTCTCTATCAGATTCACGTGTATGTCTTTCCTTTTGTAGTAGTCATCAAGTTTATTCTCCATTTCTTTTTGTTCTTCTATTTTCTGCAACAACTGTGATTTTTTTGAGGCAACCAATATCTTCAAAGTTTCCACATGAGTTTCATTGTCAGAATTTAAGATCTCTAACTTTGCCCCATCCTGCCAAAAGATCAAGTCTTTTTTGAACTCCCATTCCCATTCACTGAACTCCTTGCAAAGGTTGTCATAAGCCTGAGCCACGAGAGTGTTTCTGAAACTGAAGATGAAGTTCTCATATTTGACTGCTTTCCAGAGACTTCTTACCCATTCTAGAAACTGTGGAATCCGTGAAACATCACCGGTTTTGTCTTTTTTCACTGTCTCCAAGAGGTTTTTCTTGAAATCTGCTACAGCTTCGCTGTAACCTGTGTTCACTGATGCCATCGGTGGAGTCCCATGCCAGAGTCCGGGGATGTTCCAGTTGTTTTCTTTTATGTCATAGTCCAGCACATCTGTGAATCTCTTTATAGAGGGATGCTTTTCCATTTCAGCAGCAATTTCTGTCATTTCATTGAGTTGGTCCAAGAGATGCTGTCTCTCCGTCAAGGTCCTTTCATGAGCGGAGACTCCAGCAACATTCTGGTGAACAAAATGACAAATTGGCCTTCTACCAATTTCCTTCATTCTCAGGAATGCATGGATTGCAATTTGCACGTCTTTCATTTCTGTGGAGTTCTCTGAAGCAACATTGATAATTGTCACATCACTTAAACCAATGACAAAGGTTGCCAGCTGGTTGTCATGCTCATAACTGTCTTCTAGTTGTGCCAACTGAGGAGCCTTGAGGCCCTCTGTGTCAATGAGAACTATGAAGTCACAGTTCAGCTGGTGTTGCATATCATCACTTACTCTGAGGAAGAGCATATACGCTCCTCTTGTGCATCTGCCACTGCTGACTGCAAACTGCACACCGAACATGGTGTTGAGGAGTGTTGACTTCCCGGTGCTCTGAACACCCAACACGGTCAGTACCAACAGTCTGCTCTTCTCTCCAACCTTCCTGTGTAGCTCCATTAGTACATCTGTCACCCATTTCTCTGGGATGTTGGAAGCATCTCCATCCAAGAGCTCTAAAGGATATCCATCCAACAGCAGTTCAGCTGCCAAACCAGGGAGACGATGTACTTCATCAGCAGAGTTTTGAGAGGAAAACTCATAGATCAGTCCCATCTCTCTCATGTAATGCTCTAACCCTAAAGAGCTTTCCAGCATCTCCTGATCCAGCTTCTTAATCTCTTTCACATCTTTGTTCTCTTCGTTGATTTTGTCTTTCCACTGATGGCGGAGTGAAGATAGCTGATCCCGGGAATGTGCATCCAGTTTGAGTTTCATCCACTTAAGGAAAAAATCTCTGCTCTTGCTGTCATTTTCATTTTTAGGTAACTGTTTAATGAAAGTCTCCATATCATCTGATAGTTTCTGTTTGCCAAGCTTCTCCTTGATTTGTTGTCTTTCTCTCTGCAGCTGAGATTTATATTCTTCAGGTGCTAGGTTACCATGTGTTTTCAAGCTACATTCCTTTTTCTCTAACTGCGATAACCTTTTCCAGTCAGCGCCTTGCAGAGGAAGCTGTTTTCTCTTGTAATCTGGTATCTTCTGCGCCCTAATTCCTTTGACAAGCTTTTCAGCGGTTTTCTTTTGGTCATCACTTGTGTATTCGTCCACAGACAGACCAAAATCAACAGCTTTCTGAACCATATTTTCAATGCTCATTGGTAGTGTTCCAACTGTTATCTTGTTAATGGCGGCAGAAAGTTTCTCTGAAAACTCCACAACATTTACTCTTGGGTCTTTAACTTTCACACTGCTGTTTGGCAAACCTAATTCTTTCACTGTTTTCCTGACAGACTCCATGTCCTCTTTGCACTTCTATCCTTGCGGTTAACAACCAAGAACAGTTTGGATTTCACATCTTGAAGAGAAGTCAGAATCTCATGCTCCTCTTTTTCAATTTTGTCCAGGAAAACAAAGGTAGCAGTTGACACTTGAAACAGAAAAGTGAACTGAGCAAGTGACTCAGAAATGTTTCCTCTCAGATTGGCGAAGGCAATTGGGTCTGGAAATACATCAGGATGTTCTCTGCCTCTGGGAAGGTACCAGCACACCTCAGCCAAGCCATTGGCAATGTGTCTTTCAATTGCTCCTCCTTTCATGTCTCTGTGTATGAAGTAATTGTGATTCTGCTGGCCAAGGCTGAGAACTTGATTCAAAATCTGGGACTTGGACAGAGTACAGTTCTTGAGCCTCACAAAGGAAAATAATGGTATCTTTGCTTGGACAATGTGGTTTTCAACAAAGCCTCTTGATTCAGACAGGTGGGGACACCACTCTTGACAATGTCCCTCAGAGCCCAAAGCATCAGGGTACTCTGACTGTTATTGACATGGGGCATCAGCAGTGGGACAGAAAACTGGCACATTGACATCTTGAGGGCCATTTCCTGTTGCAAGAAGCTGTCAGCACAAAGGAAGAGTGCTGTTACGAGGTCGAGAGGGTTAACCCTATCGTCTGCAGATTCATCAGCAGTGAAAGGATCACGATCAAAGGGATCACTGCTTTCTTCCTCATCATCACTGTTTGATCCTTGTGTACAGCCCCTGCATTCTGCATTGAGTTTAAATAGTTTACTGAGAAAGCACCAAGGTATTTTCTGTACTGATGAGGCAAGCTTCTTCATTATGCTGTTTTTGTTGATCTCCAATAGAGACCGAAGAGTGAGCTTGTTGGGATAAAATGTCTCCAGTCCCAGTTTGGAGAGAAAGGTGATTAGGACTGTTAAAGAGAAAGAGAAGGTCATATTTAGATATTAGGCAGCCCTTAATGGATTATATATGGATGTTTCCTCGAGGTCTGACGTGCTGAAGGCATTTCCTTTCTCAATTCAATTCAATTCAAAACCTTTATTTATCCAGGTAAAATCCCATTGAGATCAAATGATCTCTTTTTCAAGGGAGACCTGCAGCAGTAGGTTCCACAAGAAGACATCAAAACATAAACAACAGAACAACAAAAGGACATCATACAGCAAAATGTACAGGGATTACAATTTACATATTTAACACAAGTACAAGATACCAACAGCATCTGATTTTGTAGCATCCAACCGAGCTTTAAAAACATGTAGTGGTACTAGCTTGGTAATTTTCCATTCTTTTTGCAGACTGTTCCATGTTTAGTGGAGCTGCACATCTAAAAGCTTTCTTCCCTAAGACAGTCCTAGCACTTGGCACATTTAATAAAACCACAGCATGCGATCTCAGGCAATAAGTACTTTCAATTCGCCGAGAGATCAGGGGAGCAGATATAAGATGGTAGTTTATCCAACATGGCTTTGTAAATGAAAAAAGTACCAGTGACTGAGCCTCCGTACAGTAAGTGATGGCAAAACCGCCTTGGTATACAGGGTACAGTGATGCGTAAGTGCTTTACAATTTGTCAAAAATCTCAGTGCACTGTGATACGCAGCATCTAACTTGCTCAGGTAATTGGCAGGTGCATTCATATATAACAATCACCATAGTCCAGCACAGGTAAAAAAGGTCACAGTGACTAGCCTTTTCCTGGCCTCAAGCGAGAACAGGACTTGTTTCTAAAAAAGAAACCTAGCCTAACCCTCAGCTTTTTAAGCAGGTTATTGACATTAAGTTTAAAAGTGAGACAGTCATCAAGCCAGATACCCAAGTATTTGTAACAGGTAACCACTTCAAGTTGTATTCCTTGCGTAGTTACAATATCCAAAGCAGTCTCTGGTGTATTTTAGCTTTAGCTTTAGGAAAAGAGCATTACCTTGGTTTTATCCACATTTAAAAGAAGCTTAAGCTCAGAGAGCTGAGCCTGAATATGTTAAAAACAGCCTGTAATTTAACAACAGCCTCGTTAATCGAGGGACCTGCACAGTACATCACGGTATCGTCCGCATAAAAATGTAAGGATTGCTCCTTCGACATTTTCACCTAAACTATTAATATAGATTAAAGAATAATAGCGGACCTAAAACTGAACCTTGTGGTACACCATTAGTGATGTTTAACCACTCAGAAGACAACCCATCAAAGTGAACACATTGGGATCTTTCAGAGAGGTAGTTTACAAACCACCCTACTGCATGGCTGGACATGCCTATACTGACCAGCCTTTGCTTCAAAATGCGATGATCGACGGTATCAAAAGCTTTGGATAGGTCAACAAATAGAGCTGCACAACTCTGCTTATTATCTAAAATACTCGTAATATCATTTACCACTTTCATTGTGGCAGTGATGGTGCTATGTTGCTTTCTGAAGCCTGACTGATGTTTAGACAGGATGTCATTGTTACATAAAAACTCCTTTACCTGTTCACTCACTAGGCGTTCAAGAACCTTAGCCAGAACTGACAATTTAGAGATGGGTCTATAATTGTTTAATAAGGTGGCCTCCCCTCCTTTAGTAGTGGCAGGACATAAGCTGACTTCCATACTTTGGGATTTTGTTCGTGCTGAGGGAGAGGTTAAAAAGAGTAGTAAGAGGTGGAAGCAATAAAATCTCAGCTATCTTTAAAAAGAAAGGTTCTACGTTGTCCGGACCAGCCGGCTTTTTAGGATCTAGCTTGGTTAAGACTTCACGAACAACATCAACAGTAAAAGGAGTAAAACTGAAGGGTGTTTTCCAGACCACATTGTTCTGAGTCACAGACTGTGGTGTTCACAGAAGCAGAATTAGAAACAGAATGAAACAGAGAGGCCACAGGACACAAAATGCTCATTAAAACAATTTAGTATGGTGGTCCTATCCGATATAGTGCCAGATGCTGTGGTAAGGCACGGAGGTAGCTCATTACGGATATCACCGGTGGATATCGATTTTATGATTCAACAGTAAAATTTACTGGCGTTCATTTAACATAAAGCCTTTTTTTCATTATTTTAAAAGTGTGGATTATTGTACATCCATGTTTGCAATGCTTGCAGAATTGTTTATTTTGTTGGATTACACTGGATTGCACATCTCCAAGATCTGTGAATCATTTGAATCTCTGTGATTTTGTAGTTTCACAATTCTAAGAGATCAAAGATGTATTAGTTATTTATGTGGTCATTTTTACACTTTATATACATCTTAATACATCCTTTAACAATTTCATGTGTACTTCTATATACAGTACGTCAGTAAACATCAAAGTTGAGTGAATGGGGGAATTACCTGCATGTTCTTCACCTGTGTTTGTAGACCATGGTCTGACTTTTCCTTCACTCTCCTGTGCTTGGAAACCTAAAAAAGGTACAACAAATAAAGCTTATTTTTTCATTTTGAGTAGCCTACTTTTATTTTCAAAGACGTAACACATTGTGTTATTGCTTATTCATTGCAGATCAGTTGCAATTATAAAGAACAAACTACTGTTTGAATGAAGCAAAACCAATGTCCTTATTTAAAACCGCTGCGCTAACTGCCAATATTTGTCACAAGTTTGCTTAGAGAAATATTATTAATATGTATAATGTGACCAAAGAGGGTGTGTCCTACTGTCTAGTGTAGCAATACAATTCTGATTTAGTCCGATTGAAGCATATCAATTAAAAAGTGTTTGCAGTAGCTATACGGTAAACACTGATGATATAACATTTAGTATTGCTACTTTTACTCAAGTACAAAAAGTACTTCTTTACAACACTGATAATGTCTCAGTTATCGGCAATCAAGCTTTGTTGGTCAAAGATCTTACAATGTTTATTTTCTAAGAACCACAAATGTGAATGCGTTCCATTGTCTGGCAGTGGAGCTTTTATCTATACATCGAGGTGTTAAAACCCCAACTCCCTGCTCAAAACAACAGTCAGAAAGCACAATTTGGTTCCCTGTGTGCACAAAGTGTAAGCAGAGTTCAACAGTCACCAAGTTCAAAGTTTCAATAGTCAATTAAATAATTAACTTAAACAAACAAAAACATCTTAAAGGGGCAGCTGTCAGTGAAGTTTATCACAGGCATTACCTGTTAAGCCTGGATTGCCCCCGTCCGCCAGTGGCAAACCATCAGGCCTTCAAGGTATTCAGAGAATACCCTGGAACACTCAGATAAAACAAACAAAAAATTGATTTAATTATATAAATAAAATGTATATAAAATGAATGAATGAGAATCGTATCTGTGTTGTTGATCAGTAATATTACAGTGTTACGTTGATTTGTTTGTCCTTCTCGGACCATGCACTACGCATTTCAGTGGGTTTGTGTTAGAAGAGAAAGCAACCAATCAGATCTTGTTCTGGGTCTCTGGGTAGAATATCCTTCAACCAAGGTATTCTACATCCTTGATAGAATGCCCTGGCCGTTGCACTGAATGAGAGCGTACGTTTGGACTGACAGTTTGATCAACCAATCATATATTGATTTGTAGCCAATGGGCGCATCATTTCAGAGTTTACCTCGGTTCCAGGGTATTCTAGAAGGCCCGCTAGTTAACTGGAGAGAGACAGAGGATCTAGATGAATGCGACGAAGCAATTCATGCTGTTTTATTGTTTTTAACGTTGAAATGACAAGTGCAACAGGTGAAGATGAAGTTGTTGCAGACTTGTTGTGAGTACCCTTTTCAAGACGACAGTTCAGTGAAAAGACGGACATTATAACCGTGTGTGTCTACAGAAGGTCCAGTTGCGATAGATACGGTTCGCCACTGCCGCCCGCATACTTCTGCACAATCAAGATATCAGATTAAAGCTGAGATTCCACCAATTCTAGAAGTATTAGTATCATCACTGTGCGATCAAAACTCGCAGTAGGAGAAGCAAACCCAGACATCACACGACATAGCTTTACGGAGCAAAAACGGCAAATAGTCTTACCTTTGCTGTTTTTCTGATCAAAAGTTGTGTTCAATGGCATTAAAACAATAAAAACGCTGCTGAAGGTTAATCCATAGGTTAATCCAATGTGTCTGTGTCACCTTGAAATTATTACTGATAATCCATCGTCATATTGATGGCAAAAACTGAGTTTTCATATATAGCTGCTATGATAGCTAGTGTATGACAGCTTCCGGTTTTTGGTATTCTGGCTGCGCATCACTCTATTCACCAATGGGTAATGTTTAGATGGATTTTAGGAACTTCCCCTTGATTATATTGGCTCTAATGATTAAAAAGAGGTGTCAATCATCAAAATCGACTGATGGGTTCCAGAGATATGGAAAATACACCCAAATGACCCCAGATGTGAGTTTTTTTTTCTAAATCTCTCTATAAAGATAAAATGTCATTGTTTTGCATCAATCTTGATACAGGGTACTTATTATATGTGATATAAATGTTAACTATGTTCAATTTGAATTTACTCTCAAATAAAAAATAAAATATTGATTCTGACTTATCTACATCCAACTCACAGGTTTATTATTGCTTTGAGAAAAACGATTATTAATGTACCCCTTTTAGAAGGGAAGATATAGTCATTTGTTCTGGGAATGTCATTTTTCGAGCCTGAGGCCTGAAAAACAGGCTCAGGGGTTAACATGTTAAGAAAGATGCTGCAGTGATTTGGAGTCATTGGGTCACATAACGAGCAAATAAAAAATAGAAGGATTTTCAATACAGAAACGACTTAACGTGCTAAACAATAACCATACGTCATAGGTCCTGGATGGATATCCTCGTGGATTCATCTTCCTATTATACACACATGCATTTCCAAACATTTGGACTACCTATGTTGCAAATGTATTATCTTTTCAATTTACACACGGCATCTATTGCACGTCTGTCCGTCCTGGGAGAGGGATCCCTCCTCTGTTGCTCTCCCTGAGGTTTCTCCCATTTTTCCCTTTAAACTGTGGGTTTTCTTCGGAAGTTTTTCCTTGTACGATGTGAGGGTCTAAGGACAGAGGGTGTCGTATTGTCATACTGATATTCTGTACAAACTGTGAAGTCCAGAGACAAATGTACATGTGTGATATTGGAATATATAAATAACATTGATTGATTGATTGATTGATACAAAAAAACCGTAAAACATAAAAACATGTGTCCTACTTGTTATACAGTTCTGCATCAATACTGGGCCATCAGGTCAAACCATATGGAAGCTTTTGAAAAAATCCACATGTTTCAATGAAAGAAATGTTGATATATTATAATAACGTTAAAAAATTGTTTTAAGATTGGTCTAATAAACAGATGTGTGTCCCAATTATTGTGAATGAATACAATTAGGGCTGCAACAAAAGACTAATTTGATAATCGATTAATCTATCGATTAATGAAACGATGAATCGGCTATTCGGATTATGCCTTGCACAATTTCTCAAACGCTCTTATTTAGCCATCAACTTTTAGATTTAGCTTGAGGTTGTTTTTAGGCATGTGGAAACTAACAATGAAGAAAATAAAGATGATTACTTGATTCAAAAATACATATTTTATTAAACTTTCTGCTGAAAGATAAATACAAAATCTGTCCTTCAACATTTAAACCAAGGAAAGATCAGATAAAAGATAACCTTTTTCACATTGTCAAGTAGGGATGGGTATCGTTCAGTAGCATGGCGTGGGGGAAAAAATAGGGGAAGCCAATAATACGTCCTTTCTTTTGGGTCGGGGGTGTGGTGGTCAATGTGATAACGTAACCAGATGAGTGCTTACAGCACCTGGTATCATTTGACACACATTTGTATCATACAGATGCAGGACTTACACACGCCTGTTATCTAACCGACAGGTCCGCACGCACTCTCCAGCCGAAACTCTAATAAGCATTCATTCCAGGGGCGGATCTACCGGGGTGGCATGTTGGCACCTTTGTTTTGAAAGAAAAGTTGTGGCTCATCGGACATTTATGAGACAAAGTCTCTAATGTCCGAGTGCAAGTGAATGCAGCACAAGATGCACGTCATGTAACCCCTCCCCCGGTCCTGGCGCGAGAGTTGAAATATTATTGGTGGCGAATTCACTTGAACGGGGGGACGGCGCAAAACAAGAAGCCTTTCGGACCCAAGCACTGAAGGAATGAGGTAGTTGCGGTCTACAATGACAGAGAAGAGAATGTCAAGTTTGGCTGTACTCAGCATTGAATCAAAACGCACTACAGCTGTTGATCTTAATAAGTTTGTGAGGCGTTTTGCTGAACAAAATAGTAATCGCCGCATTCAGCTGTAATAGACATGCCAACTTGATGCTCTGCTCACGGATGACTCGATGAGAATAACAAATTGTTAAGATGATGACCTTGTATGCGTGTATATATTTTTTTCTTTGAGGGGGTCTGCCCCCAAAAAACTGTTTTAAGTCCTGAGAAAGTAAAATAAGACGGTGTGTAAAACTACACTGCCCAGCCAACAGAAAGTAACCATTTTGATGTAACTAGGCCAGTAGGTAAGGACCAGTGGCAGCGCTAGGGGTGGGTACTTGGGCTCAAGCCCCGGATGTTTTCTGAAAAGCCCCGGATGTTTCACTTAAAAAAAAAAAAAAAAAATTCAAATAATTTTTTGAAAACGTCTCGGGAGTAATGTGCAGTACCGGAGTCCACCAGAGAGGCAGCCACTGTGGGACATTAGCCTGCGTAGCCTGCCCTGAAGAAGAAGTGATCCTTCCTAGTGCCTGTGTCAGTACCAGATATGTTCGGCCTACCAAATATGTTCGGGTGTATTTCCGTCGCATCCGTCATCCGTCATATCCGTCATATACTCACCTCCCTCTGCTCCCAGCGCTATGCTGCCACACACCGGCCGTCTGCGGAACTGCAGCCGGAGGAACTCGGTACAGCTTGTTATGTGTGTGTACTTAATTATTTACAATTAAAAAATATATATATTCTGCGTTACTTTAGCCAACACTTTTATAATATATAAGCCTGATCATGTCGTTGAAAGCAAGTACAGATGTTCTCCTCTTTTCCACAGTTCTGTGTGAACTTCATCTAAGGTAGATGCTTTGCTTCTGCACCAGTTTAGCAGAAGTCTGTTTGTAAGACTGGTTTTGTTGCAGTCTGTTCATGCTATGTGTTTCTTGCGTAAGACTATATACACACGGAACACATTATTACAGGGCTGTACCCAGTTGTGCTCATAAAACATTTTTGAAGCTTATTTTTTTTTAAATTAAGCCGTTTCCATGTTATAACAGCATCTCGTTAATCAATATCGGAAACAATAATTGTCTTTTTGGTTATTTAAATGTAATTTATGGTGCTATTAGAGTGCTTATAGACTGACCCGTTAATACAGATGCCCCCCCCCCCCCCCCCCCCCCTTTGTGTGCGGTGAGCTGGAGAGAAGCAGTCTATTTATTTTGGTGAAAAAAAAACCCCTAACATATATGGATTGATCAGAATTGTGTTGGATCAAAACATATTGTACATTTTGAGAATTCTTACATCTATTACAATACATTTTGAGCTTTGGACAATGTTTGGATCAAACGAGCCAGAAAACAACCTTAAGCAGCCACCACTGGAATATATTGCAGTAATATCAATACTACTAGTAGCCTTATATTAGTGTAGCCTAATATTGATCGCAAATATTTAGAATAATCTGGTTCTGCCTGCCTGCCTCATCGCACTATGCCCTGCTGCATTACCATGTATAGTATTTACATTCATAATGATCCTTTTTTGTTGGCCGAGCTTTAGAGGCTTTAAGAGACGAACTGTCAATGATGCCAACTTGGCGACCTACAAACTAGATATAGCAATCTTGGAGCTATTGCGGCTAGCTACTTTCATTGGAAAGAGTCTCTAATTTTTTGTATGTATATATTTCATATATCCATCCCAAGCTTACCTACCCAACTGAATGAATTCACCATTCAAGTAATAGAAAGACAGCACAGCATTCAAGTGTTATTGAGAATTTGAACTTCAACGTTAATGGAAAAAGCTCCAAACTTTTCTCTACAGCCCTTAGTATCAAGAAATCCTTCTAGTTCCTTTTACATGTGGATAGGAAAACAGCACAGTTGTTCAGAATATAGAGGAAGCCATCAGGGAAGCAGCATGACCCAAGGCAGGACTGCAGAGACAGGTTCAGCCACGACCCGAAGTCCACGACCCGAAGTCCACGACCCGAAGTCCACGACGGGCAGCGTCCGGGAAACCAAACTTGAAGGTAAGATATCAAATGATGATCTTCATTAATTGCAGTGACAATTTAGTCTATTCTGACATTTGTTTGTGTGAGTTAATCTTTACCTATGATATCTGGTTGCAGAAGGGACTGCAAGACCTGGATGTTGGTCATCAGAGTAGATGCCCTGCAATTCTCCTCTTTTACCTTTCCCAACAATCCTATGAATAGAAAAAGAAAATATTGAATTGAATCACACTAGGACCACAACACTAATATGTAATGACACATAAACATTATTATCCAGAATAAGAAGTCTACCTGGTTTGCAGTTTTTGTAAGGCTCCAAGCATCCACGGCAAGGTGTCAATGGTGTACATGACGTTGAAATCCTGCTTGTATGAAGCAGAGAACAAACTCCATGTAGCAACACCTGTGTAAAACAAGCATTTCAATAGAGCCATTAAAAATATGCATAGACACCACAGCTGTCGTATACTGCTGCACCTTCACTGAATCACTTACTCTCAAGCCAGCGAAAGTGGGCCCCTCTTCTGAAAGACACAGTGGACATGTGTCTCTGAAGGTGGTACACACTAGAGTGAGTGATGAGTACGCTTTGTCACCTTCCTGGAGAACCACTTCCATCAGAAGGTCCGAGAGAAGACAGTTTGGCATCTGTGAAGTATTGGTCACTAGATCAAACATATTTAACAACACATTGACTAGACTGTTGCCAGCACAATCGAAATACCACCAAGATTCTTTGGGCTTCAGGTAGCAAAAAGACACATTTTTAATATTAATGTTGAATATATCACACACATTTTTCTTATGTTTTTGTTATTCCTCTCCTTGAGGTAAAAAACAGCTATCAATAGTTAAAAAAGCAGTGAGACATAATAGTTGGAAATTCTGCCGTGATCACAGGTCGTTTTTTAAACAAAAAAGTTACTGCTTCACTGAAAAGATATTACCTCCAATAAGAAGCACATGTCGGACTTTTGAAACTGGACCTTTGAAGGAAAATATAAGGTGTGGGTCATGTGATTGTTTAATTACATGTGTATACAATTATCAATATGTATGCATGTGTTAAATAATCTGGATCTGTCCGTGGCTATATACAAAAATCACATAATATCAGGATGAAAATGTAAATCAGTGTCAAAAGAACTGTTGTCTATAAAGTAACATTTAAAATGTAGATTTACCCTTCAATCTGGTACCGTTCCATGAGCATAATGCACCACCATTTCCGGATCTGTGCTATGTCCCGCTAAAAAGAAAATGTAACAATAATAAAGTTGAAAATGATGGAAACCTCATCATTTGTCTACTCAATGTTAGCCCCCTCTTCCCCCTGAAATACTAACTCAGAGGATAAATACTGACCTCGGTAAACCAAAGTAGAGCATCTGTGCTGAAGTTGAGTGCATACTGTGAAAGGATAAAGATCTGTTAAGTTATGAGTTTCAAAAACTAACAAAACCCCTTAAAAAAAGTGTCAAGGGAGGAATTTACCATCAGTATGAAGACACCACAGTCATTGCCCGTGGTTTGGTGAGGCTAACCCTGTAAGAATTTGGAATATAACAGTGATGTTCATGGTCAAATGGAAAATAAAGACATGTGAAAGCAGGTGTATGAGATGGTGGAGAAATGTACCTTGACGTCTCTGCCGCAACTTTACTGTCCACTGACCTGCAATGCGGTGCGCTAGGTCACTGTCAAAAGAAATGATAAGACATGGGAATTGATTTGGTGAAGGAACGCTATACACAATATAATTCATGTTTTTGGATTTCCTTACATTGAACTATTGCATGCCTTAAAAGAGGAAAGTTATGAAAGCCACTGAACGGGGCTAAAATAAAACAAACAAAAATACGTTTACCACCGCGAACAAAGCTGAACTTGAAAACAACCTTTGAACAAGGCTTATAACAAAATGAATATTATAATTCATAGCATCCTGTTGCAGACTCTTTTCTTTGTTCCACTAAGGACACTCCAGACTTTGTGGAAATGGAGATATATTATAAATGAATTGATCAGATTCAGACCCCTGGTCTACAAGATGGTTACTTGCAGTATTAGAATACTATAAACTATTTAGAACTCCCATACAAGCCACAGAACGGTGAGGGGGTAATCATGTTACAAAAACCTAAATATGTCCTTGTAGGAATTGTCCCCAAAGCCATCTG
This sequence comes from Gymnodraco acuticeps, assembly GCF_902827175.1. Classification (NCBI taxonomy): domain Eukaryota; kingdom Metazoa; phylum Chordata; class Actinopteri; order Perciformes; family Bathydraconidae; genus Gymnodraco; species Gymnodraco acuticeps. The sequence continues at coordinate 565,266 of NW_022990217.1, read as the reverse complement.
GCTTAAGAGGGTCGAGCAAATATAACTCTCTCTTTGCTGGCTTGATCACCTGTCAACCATTGACAAAATAGCTGAAATTAGACATAATCAAACACCAGAAGAAAACCACACAGCACAACTTATGTTCATTTTGTACATGCTGGTGAGATCATTTGGAACAGACTCACGCAAAGCAAATAGTGATCTGCCTTTCCTTGCTGCCGACTCCAGGCAGGGATGAAAACCATGTCCTTGGTGGCCAATTGGTCAGCCTAGTATTTTAAACAAGGGATTTTAAGTTGCTGTATATCAATTTCAAGAAACATAGGTCTCAAGCAACAGGAACTTACTGGAAAACTGGCCAACACGTCAGCTGTTTTGGACTTCCAGTAGGAACCACATACATATCCACGATGTATATATCTTTGCCCTATATTGATAGTTTTTCAAAAAAAATGAAATCTTCATAGAAGTATGTTCAACAACAAGAGACAACCACACTTCACGAGATTGGAGTTTCACCACTAAACAGCTATTTAGAAATATGTGTTATTCAAAAGAAAAGCAGGCCAATGATGTCTGTTGAAAACCGTACATGTCTTTGGGTGGCTTCTTGTACCATCTTCAGGCACGTGTTTCCAATCTGAAACAGTAACAACAGTAAGTTACCTGTGCCATTTATTTGAGACAAGATGAAGTTGGGAGGAAAGCTCAAGTATACCTACATTTGACTCCATGCACTGAGGAAGACCAGGCTCCAAAAGTCCTCTCTGGTCAGGCACACATCACCCTCCTTCACAATGACCTCTGCTCCAGCCTATTGTGGTCTAGCACATAGCTGAGCTGCAAATAACAGATTGCAAAACATACTTCAAGCCAATAGAAAACATAGAAAAATTAAAAATCAAAACAATGCACCCCATCACTGTGCATGAATAAACATATATCTACCAGCTTGTCTGAATCGGATGTAGATCCTTTGCGTATTTCGCCCCAGAGAGGGCATACTGGTGGTCAGCAACAGACCCCTCCGAATCCAACTTCGGTTCAGCTGTTATTATAGACAAAAAATAAACAGTATTATTGAAGTACCACACATGAGTATACCTAAAATGTTCCTTGTATTGATAATCAAAATACCTCTCAACATAGGCCTGATAAAGGGCTTCAGCTGAGACACATTCACACTCTGTCTCAGCTGAGCTCCTGTTGAGCTCAACAGGGTTGCCACACCCTTGTTGGTGATTGAGGAAACCACATAAGGCCAAACCAGTTGCACTCCAGTTTTCCACCTTTCGGCCCTCCTTCCTCTTATTCGCTCTTAGGACCTCATCTCCAACGTTAATCAGGAAAGATTTCACATTCTTTCCCTTGCGTTTTTCAAAAGAGATTTTCTGTCTCTGTTGTGCTATTTGGATGTTTCTGGTAAATCTGAGAAAGATATGTAACAGTTATCATTTACAGTCCTTAACATACGCTTGCATTTTTTAGGAGTTATTATTTTTAAAATTGCCATTTTATTCTCACCTTCGAGTGCAAATCTGCAATGGTTGCAGCCTTTGCCTCAAGCTGCTGTTCTGCCTCATCAGCAGGCACCAACACAGAGGTATCATCCCTGTCATTGACTGTAGCATTTATAACACCCGGGACGCGAGGGTGCCTCCCAAAACTGGGCAAAATAGGGCGTGCACTTGGTTGACCTCTGAAAGCATAAAAATTCCTTTTAGTATCTCTGTTGAGTATTGTTTCCATCTGCATTTGTTACAACATTGTACCTGCTTGAGGTGTTAATGCTCGCCACAATGCCCCTCAGATGTAATCCCAGTCATTCTGGTCCTCTCCACAGTACTTTGCAAGTGCTTTTTTATGTTTGGGTTTGTACGCTCATCTGGCCATTGCACTGGGGATGGTACGCTGAAGTGATGCAGTGTTTTACACCCAGTGCATCAAAAACACCACGGTTGACCTGCAGATGGTTTGTGTACACCAATTACCAAATTACCTGAAAAATCGTATTACATTGTTACACATAACACATACACTGTATTAGATAGATTATTGTACCTCATTGACAAATTCCCGTCCTTGGTCGGTAATGATCTTCTCGACAAGACCGAAATCTCGAAGAATATCACAATCTTTTTTGAGACCTCAACAGCTGTTTTGTGGTAGAGCGTTTTTGCTACCACCCACTTCGTGAACAGATCAGTCGCTGTTAGAATGTATCTGCAATATAAAATGCAGAATGTTGTAAATACATACAGAATCACTGTAATGATTTCCTTTCTTTTAAACCAGATTCTTCACGTTTAGAAACCTTTAAAGGAGGTTACACATGCTTCAGCCCATCATGATAGTACCTTTTGCCCTTAGCAGTGGAGGGAAGTGGGCCAATGAGATCCACACCAAGGACAGTCCATGCCTCGGGAACATGAATGGGATGCAGTACGGGTCAACCGTTTTAATGACCTCGTGTTGCTGGCAGCGGGGACACTCATCAACCCTTAGCAAATATCATACATTTCAATCAGCAAAACAAAAAACTTTAGGTATAAAAATGATAGAACAGAGAAAACTTTCAGAGGAGACAGAATTAAACTGTTAAAGTTCTGAAATATGTTTTCTCTGCTCTGATGGAGCTCAAACTGTCTCACTCTGTTTCAATGTACACATACAACACATTCTGTAGATCAATAATCAGTCAGTCAGTCAAAAACTCCCACCCATTTCTTCACGTCCTCCCGCATAGTGGACCAGTGGTACGTTGCCAAAACCTTCTCGGTGGTGCGCCTTCTCCCTGCATGACCTCCGGAACCCAGGTTTCATGGCACTCCTTCAGGACATTGATAATTTGGTCCTTGGTGCACACAACCATCCTCTCATTGTCCTTGTATGTGTAGTACAAATCTCCAGCTGGCACAACAGGAACAAAAAAACAATCATTTAGACATGTGTAGAGATGACATTATGACTAAAAGCTGTTCAAGAAATCCAGTGGCAAATGTGGTTTAGACGTAACAACTACAGTAATGTAAAGTGTGTATAAAAAGAAAAAGGAGAAACAAGCTGTGGAGTCCTTGCGATTTACTGAAAAATGTTGGAATTGCAATATGATAAACCATTAGAGGTATGATCACTTTTGCACCAAAAAACACCATTAGATAAATAGATAGATAGATATATACTTTATTGATCCCTATAAGTAAAGGGATGTGATGATGTCACATGTACAGGGGGTTTATACCTCATAATAAAAACGTATGTTCGTGACTTAACCATGGTCTTATTCTGTTACTTACCTTTGATCAGGTATTGTTTGGATGCCCTCCGAATGAACGCCTTCCTTTTATCATGCTTTTCAGCGGCGATGGTGAGATTGTGGTAACCACCATTGAGCACGTACTGCTTTATCTCAGCATAAAAGCTCTCCATTTCTGTCATGAAAGTTAAAATGTTCGCGGTAATTATGGGGAAGCGGAGGGATCTAGATCGTTCACACATAACAAGCTGTACCGAGTTCCTCCGGCTGCAGTTCCGCAGACGGCCGGTGTGTGGCAGCATAGCGCTGGGAGCAGAGGGAGGTGAGTATATGACGGATATGACGGATGACGGATGCGACGGAAATACACCCGAACATATTTGGTAGGCCGAACATATCTGGTACTGACACCTGACGAGTTTTAAGCTAATAGCATATACAGTTATGGATATTAGAAAGTTATTGTCATCGAAGCAGCCGGCGCCACAAGCTGCTGCAGCAGCAGTATCAGCAGCTGACAACAATGTCATCACCAGCAGTCAAGAAATGGATGATGTTTCAGGTTTGTTAATCTAATGGTGATATCTGCACTCTGGCTGACTGAGTAAGAAGTGAAAAAGAGTGATGTAACGTTAATGTTATAGCTAGTAAACATTAGCGAGTAACCACACTAAGTATACCCTTATATGTTAGTATGTATACAGAACATGACTAAAAATTATCCTAAGATGTAACGTTAACCCTTCATAACTCAGTCTACTTTTAAGACACTAAAATAACGTATTCCAATTTTTATTTTGTTTTCACGAGTGAAATTATACCGGCTCTCGTTTCAGTACACATAACAACAGAACTGACAGGCAACCCTCTGAATCAGACTCCGATTGGCTGTGACTGCATCCACTCAGAGTGTCCGATTCAGAAACGTGACTCTTACACTCTTTACGTCACAAACAAAGATGGTGGATGAGAATAGATCTATAAAACGATAAGCAATGCGCCGGAATCAAGGTGAGACTATCCGCATCCTTTAAAACTCTACGCACATTCGTTTCACCTTAATAAGTAAACGACTATTTGAGCGAGTTAAGGCATTAGTTTGCTTCATTAAAGGGTGTTAATGAATGTTCTCCAGTGCCTTTTGTCCGCTTTAAGGTGTTATTAAGGTAGGGTTAATGTTGCTCTCAAAGTGTACCAGATTGATGCTTTCAACTTCAATATTTGAAAAAAAAATCTTCCCGGACCCCCCGAGAGGAGGCAACGACCCCCCTAAAGGATGTTCGGTCCACCCCCCTTATAAAAAATAGCACTGTACCCCTGCACCCCCCCCAACCCAACGACTCCTGGGCTAAGCCCCGGATCTCCTACAATCCTAAATCCGCCTCTGGTAAGGACCTTCCACTGGATAATAACTGCAGCGATGTTTTAGCTGAATACACGTTTTTTAACCCTAACTGATGCAGTTAGTCACTTCTTTAATGTTTGTTCTTTCTGATGTAAAGTCAAGGTTGTAACTGTATATCAATAATGATATAATTACTTGTTTTTCAAATTTGAAGGAGGGTGAGCAAGCATCTTGATGAACATTCATCATTAACTCCTCCAAAAAATATAGTTTATTCAATAATAAATGAATATGTGAATCATAACAGTTCTTCACTATATCTGTAAAGCGTCTTTGAGCACCTGTAAAAACGCTAACAAATTAAATCTATTATTATTATTATTATTATTATTATTATTTATTAACAGTGATTGACAGCTGATAGGAATAATATGATTGTTAATAGTATCATATTCATTCAGACAAACATCGATGAGACAGTTAATTAATGTACTTATTGCAGCAGTCTGCATAGATTTGGTACCCCTGCTGGTCTAAGAGTGAGACAAACTCATTCAGTTATTGTTCAGTTAAAATTCATTAAATTACGTCTGCCACCTTATATGTAAGGCTTTACTGATGTGCCACAATAATATCACCTATGTGATTGAGTTAAAATATTAATATTGTGGCTTTCCAAGTTAACATTGATTGTAGGGGTGTAACGGTTCACAAACATTTCGGTTCGGTACGTACCTCGGTTTTTAGGTCACGGTTCGGTACAGCAGAAAAAATTATCACAAAACATTAAATATTTTTTTTTAATTATTATTAAACTGTGACTAATTTATTCAAATAAATACAAAATATAGTAGAATAAACATTAAGGTGCAGCATTTCGATGAACTGAAATAATCTGTATTTGAACTGTACTAGTACCTAAGCAGCCAGCTTGACATTAGGACTTGCTTGTCATTGTATTTTCATGTTGTTTAAAGAAAGATGAACTTGTCCACATTGCTTGCTGAAATGGCAGATCTGCTGGCACTAACAATGTCTCCTGCTGTGGAAAACACCCTCTCTAGGGACAGAGGTAGCCGATACAGCCAGGTAGCGCTTTAATAACATGGCAACATAAGGATATTTGGCGTTTGTAATAGCTTTGGCTCGGTCTGAACTTTCTGCGAGTGGTGGAGGCTCAAATGCTAGTGGGAGTTGGGTTTGCACTTCAGTCTTTTTTCTTTTGGTACCGGTGATATTCACATTCGGGTGATGCCTTTTCAAATTAGTGTGATGTATTGCCAGCCGCGTAACCAATGTTAGTTGAACAATGCCGACAAACAGCTTTGGTTCGGTCCACCTGTCTTTGTCCGTCATCCTTGTACGTAACTGCGAAACGAAAATGTTCCCAAACCGGAGACTTCAATGATGCTGGAGGATTTTCAGCTCAACTTTATCTGCGTTTTGCCATTTCGACAGTTCCTCAAATTACTGACTACATATGAACGCATCCCTGTGACCAGCTCTCATAGTATGCCTCTCGTCCAATGAAATGACTTGCTCGCTCTGATATATACCTGAGATTACTTCCAGAAAGTTGTTCATGTTCTCATTTTTTTACGTTTAACGCTATATTCGTTCGGAACACACGTGTACCGAACCGAAGGGCCCGTACCGAATAATTTCAGGACGGGTACGTGTACCGTTACACCCCTAATTGATTGATATGATTGCGATTTAAATCAGCATATACTTCTGTCAGGGGATGCCACCCCTCAAAATCTCCTGCCACCCTCTTGCCACCCCATGAATATTTGTCTAGATCCGCCCCTGATTCATTCACAAACTAAATCAGGAGACCTTTAACGTTTTACGTCCGTTTCGCGCCTTTTTTCCTCGCTGTACACAGCTCCAGTTTGGGCATTGGCCTGTCATCAGATTGTATTTGTTGTTGCTGCTGTCGCGGAAGTTTAGTACAATTATTTTTGATTAAATACTCCAAATCTCCACCCTCCATAATTGCACTTGCTTCAGTTGCTTGCTACTTTCTAACGGCGGTGAGAGTGGTGCAGTGGCGCTATCTTCTATCGATTAGATTTATGATTCGATTATAAAAGTAGGGTGGACATGTGGATATTATCCGACTGAACAAAACGTGCATTTATCTAACAGGTTCGTTTTCCACTGACCTTATTTCGAGCTATTTTCCAAAATCCTATGGAGAAATCCCATTGCTTTTTTGTCGAGGGAAACTGAGCGCAGCTTACTTCCGGGTTTTAGGAAGCGTCACTGCCACACTAAGTTGATGCGATTTGATTGGATTGTGAGGCAAGGGAAGCCTGCCGCCTCTGGCTTCCCTTGATATGGCCCTGACTAATCACAGATTAGCAGGGGCATGACGTGAGCCTTGTCTGATTGGTCAATCCCTCCATTTTTTTTCACCAAGGGAAGCCAATTTCGGCTGGCCTCCTCTCGCAACAGTGAGTGCAATCTACTTTTACCATAACATGTAGAGGGGCGCTGTTTCACTCTTTGTAAAATACTCAATGAGAATGGGGGAGAGACGAGCCGGGTTGGCAGCAACACACAACAAAGAATTTCCGAAACTAAACGTTTTTATTTATTTATTAAAATTATAACTACGATCTGAAAAAACAGGGGAAGCCTGGCTTCCCTTGGCCTCCAGGAGAAAACGCCACTGGTATCGTTAAGGTTTTAACTGTACTACTCAGCCTGTCCTCCTACAAAAAACGACCATACAGTATAGGTCGATTAAAGCAGCTAAATATGACCCTTTTACCTCAATCACACCAACAGTGTTTCAGGGCCGGTTCGGAGCTGGAGCTTGAAAAGCACCGGGTTTTCCTGTTCACACCGCAGCGGAGCAGCCTCTTAGCTCCGGAATCCGGTTCGTTTCAAGCACCAAAAAATTGTCCGGCCAGAGCAAAAGCACCACATACGTCACGCTTACGTCGAGGCGGGGGCAGGGGCAGAGACAGATCAACTCCTGAACAACAACAAAAAGCCTGCGTTTTATCCAGTTTGTACACAACGATGGAGAAACTTAACAAGAGTTTCAGTGTTTCTGCCATAGACCGTATATATAAAGGTTTCTGCTCATGTTGAAGCAACGTGTCTGCGTGTTAAGGTGGAACCTGAGCATTCACGTTGATCACCTCTCAATATAACTCATTATACATCTATAAAACTATAAATATTAAACTTTACTTCACATGTTCATTTGAGAATAGCTGTTACATACCTGGGTGAAGGTTACAGTTCATTTAAATGAAAGATACAACGTTACTCCACACTCATGGTTCAGTCCACCTTAAGAAATAAGACCGACCTCGGAAGCAGTTGTGTTTTAAAAAACTTTATTGACACGAGTACACTTTTTTATAAGAATATAACTAAACCACAGAAATGACTCCGGAAAAGCTGCAGATAGAGCCATAAGAAATGAATGCAACTGATTTAATCCGCACGGTTTGGCTTTATGAAGCAGGCACGCAAACGGTTACGTCATGACGCAAACGATGACGCAAACGATGACGCAAACAATGACGCAACGACGCATTACCAGTCGGACTCTGGGCGGTGTGAAAAGAGCCAGAGCTAAACCGAAGAACTGGTTCTGAACCTGAAAAGCTCTAGCACGGAGCTTGAACCGGAGTTGCGGTGGTGTGAATGAGGTAAGAGTCACGTTTTAAAGTGTAGCACCCCTAGTGGACGTGTAAGAAACAACATGCTCCCGTCGATTGCAAACGCTCCGGAGGGTCGTTTATTCACAAATAACCCTCTCTGGAAAATCCTAAATTGTGGAATAGTTTGGCCATTAAAATGCTTTTTTATTAGATTTCTAGCAAGAAGTGTATATTGTACTTTTATAATCTACGTCTAGTGGATGTGTAGGATCTAGTTTGATAGATATTACGAAGATGATTTGAGGTCTCGCCAGGAGAACGTGTATATGGGGTAGCTTCAATGTAAAGTTAGCGTGGGTGAAAACAGTATTTCCGGTCTCGAAGTTTTCATAATAAAACCGGAAGTATTACCCACAATGTCAAATTATTACACAGTGATATCTGCATTACTCATCCACTAAAAAACATCAGTTTATCCTTGTTAATTACACAATATTGATTGGTTTAAATTGTGTACAATGCTTTTGTGTTTTTAACCTTCGATTCAGAGAAACAAATTGTTTTTTCGGAGTTTAGACACTACAGAGTTTCCGAAGACACTACACTACCCAGAATCCCCAGCTATAGTTTGGGACTACAACATCCGCCTTGCTTTACAAACCCTGTGATTAGTCCTCAAGCTCTTTGATTGGATGTTGGAGTGGCAGTGCAACAAGGTTACGCCGAGTGCCAAACAGCTCTTTGAAATGGAATGGAACCACGCCATACTATCCAAAACTGGACTTGGACGGGTCCAGCCCAGCCCTCCCCCCCAGAATTACACATGCTGGCTATTGTGAACTGCTAACAGAGCACTTATATACTAATAAAGAACTGGCTTATCTATAGCTAGTTGAGTAGCACTCGAAATGTTTGGCTCTATGAAACCTGATGTACTTATATGATTCTGTTTTCTTCAAGGTTGTGTCTTCCTGGTCGAATGTACTTATTGTAAGTCGCTTTGGATAAAAGCGTCAGCTAAATGCAATGTAATGTAATGTAAAAATAGTTGCCGCCCCCCATAAAGTTGGCCATTTTGAAAAATGTGCGTTTTAAGCACATTTTTGCAAACTCCTCCTAGGGAAATGATTGAAAAAATTCCAATCCAGGACAAGTTCAGCCCATATCCAATGTCATGCTAAATTGCAAATAAAATAGTTGCTTGCTCAATCGGGGAGGTTGTTAGCTAACAGAGAATATAACATTTTTAACGATTTACATGTCGCAAATTACTCCAAACTACTCGCATATGGTTTTTACAATATTCACGAAACGCTGAATACACATTGCTCTTATGATTGCACACATATTTCATATTGCCTTCCATAAGCTCCGCCCCCCAGAAAGTTGGCCATTTTGAAAAATATGCGTTTTGCATGCATTTGCAGCACATTTTTGCACACTTCGCCGAGGGAAAATATAGGAACAATTCCACTCCAGAACAACTTCAGCCCATATCCAATGTGATGCTAAATTGCGAATAAAATAATTGCTAGCTCAATTGGGGAGGTGGTAAGCTAAAAGAGAATACCATTTTTGCCGATTTAATTATCAAATATCTCACTTTTTTTGTTTTTTTTTTTGTTTTTTGTTTTAATATCAATATATCTCACTTCTTATGTTTTATCAATATTATTTTTATGTTTTTATTGTACATTCCTACTATAACTCCTATGTTTGTATCAATACTATAATTTTCTTTAACCTCTTATGTTTGGATAAATACATTTTACATATATTTTCCTATTAAAATGGAGCAACTTAAAAAAAATCATAATAATTCCCCTGCGATAAATAACGTTTTTGGATTCTGATATGCTTGTGTGCCTTTGCTCTAGGTACTTTAATATGATTTATTTGTTATTTTTACAATACTAAAAAAGTAAGCCTACTTTGTTTTTTTATGCTAATTATTACAAGTTCATTTCACCACACTAGGGCCGGGACAAACAGAATAAAGGTAAACATAATTTTTTGCCAATCTTTAAACACATCCGCCCCAAAGGGAACTCAACTGGAAACACAGGGCGTTGACCCACTTCCTGTTTTCTGTTGAACGCTTCAAATCTCTGCACTCATGGGAGAGAATTTTTATTTAATATTACACTTATATAAACACTTTATATTGCTATTATTGCCATGCCAGACATTTTAATCGCATATTACATTATCTTAAAGGTGGGGTAGGTAATTTTGGAGAGACCAGCTAGAGTGCGCTAGAATTTGAAAATACACATCCGGAAAAAATCTGCCCCTTCCTTACAGAGCCCCTCCTCCAACACACACGAACGCACACATGATCAATGAGGGCACGAGATAAGTTTGTGCACAGATGGAAGGCTGACAGGCAGGTAGGCCATCCAGTTACTTTAGCCGGGCCAGCTAAAATGATTGGTCGTGCTTTTTACAGTACTACGGCTTCCACAGATGACATTTTTTTATGGATTATTTCTCAAAGCACCTAAGATATTTACTGCTATCGGATGTTAAGAGCATTCCATGGAATATAACAAAAAGTGTATCTCAAGCCGGTTACTCAAACTTACCTACCCCACCTTTAAGTGTCCCTTTTTTAAATGAAAAAAATGCTATTCTGCAAGCCAATCTTATACACTGGGGAAATAACCCCACCTCCTTTTTGAAATGGCTGATTCTGTCGCCAACACCAACCAAGAGAATAAAATGTGCATGTCTAAAAAATAAACATGAGCTCAACAAAATAAACAAGCTTACAGAAACTTAAATGACTAAAAAAGGCACCAATAGGCCTGAGTAGGTTTAACAGTTTGAGGTTTGCACTCATGATTCATGCTGATACAACAACGGTATCTCTAGCAGCCTACGCCCTTTTGAGCCCTCATGTCCCCACTGCTTTTCAACACCTTGTATATAAATGATGGGATTCTACCTGCAAGCTCTGGTCCTTCTCTGTTCATCGTAGACGTTTCACTTTCAAACCTAAGAAAAAACACAAATATTAACTTTACATTCTCGGAACCAAATATTGTATTCATGCAGATAATCAAAACAATAAAAACTATTATTAGTAGCCTACTCCTTGCTACGTGCCATTTCAGTCTAACGCTCTTCATTAACTAAGTAGTTGCAGTAAATCTACAGTACAGAACAAGTGATGTTTCCGGCGGAAACTTACCGGGCTTCATGCTGCAGCGGACTGGAGTGCTCTTTGTCTTCTGCTGTATTTGTACTACACAGAAGTGAAACAGAAAGTAAGTGCTGCACGCACCCATGCTGTGGAGACCCACGTGCACCAGCCCGCCTTCTCATAATCAGTCCACTTCCCAGAAGTCATGCCGGACACACACACACCCCACACACACACACACACACACACACACACACACGCACACGCACACGCACACACACACACACTTGTGCTATATGTGATTATTCCTCATTTCATTCAAGTTAACTACACAGAACCTACAGAGATGTATTATTGAATCTTATTACTTTTCTTGATCATTTATACAATTATAGATTCTGTATTTGCAACAATTGTGTTATTATTATATTTTCTTTTTACCGGAGAGAGTTTCCACCTCAATGTAAATATACCAGAGTAGATACCAAATAAGATAAAAAGTACTTTATTGATCAGAAATTGAGATGAAATGCAGCAGAAAGTTGTCAAGGTATGGCACATGAGTTAAAAAAAGGAAATATATACATAAAAACAGTACATTTATTTATTATTATTAGTATATGACAACGATTATGATGATGATTATTATTGTTGTTGTTGTTGTTATTACTATTATAACCATTATTGTTGTAATTATTATTTAAAGGTTTTACAAAAGGTTAGACCAACCTACTTCTACTCAAATATAAACCTAAATAAACATAGTCATTGAAACACTGGAGTATGGTTTAAAAAACAAGAAAAAGTGCATGAAACTCTTAAACAAGGTGTTGTTCTATCCTGGACCACAGGATAGCAGCATTTCTCCGAGCATTTGCTCGGACCCTCACTATTGCGGTAAGCGTGTTGTAACTTCCGGTTGTTGTTGTTGTCACCTCCGGGTGTCCTATGTCAACCCAGTCTCACGGCATTTCGTGTTCACCAACACGATTTTGAATCTATTGATTCGTGTTCACCAACACGATTTGCCCCTTTTTTTCGTGTTGCACAGCACGATTTTAAAAGCAATGTATTTCTACTGCCTGCAGCACGTCTTTTTCTCCGGTCGGGTCGAGGAAGACCGGAAGCTGTGTGGTTCATAAAAACATGTTCTTACTCAATATCAAGCCACAGTTATTGCTTTTATTTGAAATCGTATAATTTCGGACTTTGTTGCCGTCTGTGAGGAAAATAAATGGGGCTCAGAGCCTCAGGATACTGAAATCTGTATATTTTTTAAATATTTTTTCCTTCTAATTTGTTATTCTTTTCAAAATAACACACTGTTATTTACTCACCAATAACACACAATTACCCTTGCTTTTATTTATTGGTTTAATTCCATAATCTCGGGCTTTTCTGGCGTCCGTCAGGAACTGAATTTCAAAATAAAAATAACCGGAAACAGACGTAGGCATTTCGAGCGATTACCCAAGATCCTCAGCTATGGTTTTAAGCTCGTTTATTGGATGTTTTAGCCGCAATGCATGCTGGGATTTGGTGTTTATATGATATGAAATCCGGAAAACATTTTAAAAGAATAAAATAATACTTAATTCCGAGCGCTCTTGCCTTTCTCTTTGAAAGTCATCACATAACGGCATTGTAATACACGGTTCGGCTGCATTACATATTACAGATCTGCCGTAGTTCTTTATTTATAGAGCCCTGATGAGAAGACCTTTGGAAAAACTGAGAAAATGCCGCCGAAACTGAATACTTGACGTGGATCATAAATATATTCAACAATTAAACAACATCTTCAATTTCTCTTCACACAATACGTCTCCTTGCAGTATCAACACTAATTCGGCTGACTTTTACATTTGATCTAATTCACAGATAGGTTATATTTACACCATAACGGTGCACAGCTGATATAAAAGGACTGTAGTTTTTAAAGATATTACTGATTTTCTTTGAATGTAAGAATGTAAATACTGAGTCTGAAATAGTATATGCTGTAAAATTATGTGAAAGCATGCATAAAACTACACATTTTCAGATGTTGTACGAAAACAAAAGTGTCCTACACTAATAATACAAAGTTATTATGGGTGTGTGTACCTTGTGTGCACCGCCTAGTGGTTAAAGCACGTTATTTAATTATTGTGTTTTATTTGATTAAAAAAATATTAAGAGTACATACTTTCATAGGGGGAAAGTATAAATATAGAATATAAAAAATCAAGAAGATACTATAAGTGATCTCTACAATAAAACAGTTTAGTGCAGATTGTACAAAGATATTAATAGGAGGAGGTGCAAAACAGAAAAACTAATTAACCTTTATTTAAACATTAAATAACAGATTAAGGTCTTCTTTTAAATAAGAAAAAAACTTTGGGGGTATCTATCTACAGATAAATATTAAGCCTGACAAAGTACTTAACGTCTAATATATTGCTTTCCTGCAATGTTAACTATGTTGAAGCACTTATTTTAACTGATATTATATGAATTATACTCTTATGTATGTAGATAGAATAAGAAATGTGCCGAATATGACAGTTTAATGGTGGAGGTACACACATATTGATAGATGTCTTGTAATGCACTGTTGAGGAACCTGTGACCCAAGTGTTTCATTCATTGCATAACTACACCGTAGTTGTGTATATGATATGTCAATAAACCTTTGAAAATCTTGAAAGGGATGTGCAAAATAGCCATAATATACAGTCTTTAATTAACTATTAGTAGAGAATAACGAGTAATGAATATACTTTATTACTCGTTTCCATTCATATCAATTGCAGATACATGTTTAGTCTTCTCAAGCACCAACTATCAAATATCTCTCCTGATTGTTGGCACTTGACAATCACCTTACCTGAATTTTACTCAGGTGTAACTAAAGTCTGATTTAAGGGTTGTTTATATTTCACATAATTAATCAGAATCTGCAAAGTAACTCAAATAAATGCAGTGGAGTAAAAATACCAGGTTAACCTCTGAATTGTAGTGGAGTAGAATTACAAAGTAACAATGAGCTGTCATGTGGGTATTAATGCTGCGCATTATGGACACAAGCGATTTTCACCCATTTATTAATTATATGTTTTACATTTGATAACACCAATGTGTTTAATACTGGCAACTTCTAATTGTGGGAAAAACGAAAACGTTCAGTAGAGACGTCCCATAGAACATTTTGCGAAACACAATAGCCAGCATGTGTAGTTCTGGGGGGACGTTCGATTCCAGTTTTGGATAGTCTGGCGTGGTTTCGTTCCATTTCACACAGCTGTTTGACGCTCTGCGTAACCTTACGGGGACTGTAGTCCTAAACGATAGCTGGGGATTATGGGTAGTGTAGTGTCTTCGGCCATCCTAAACTCAGAAATGTTGACAATCGCAATGATGCTCGAAATGTCCCTTATAGGCTCTGTTTCCGGTTATTTTTATTTTGAAATTCAGTTCCTGACGGACGCCAAAAAAGACCAAGATTATAGAATTAAAACAATAAATAAAAGCAAGGATAATTGTGTGTTATTGGTGAGTAAATAACAGTGTGTTATTTTGAAAAGAATACACAATTAGAAGGAAAAAATATTTTAAAATACAGATTTCCGTATTCTGAGGCTCTGAGCCCCATTTATTTTCCTCACAGACGGCCAACAAAAGTCCGAAATTATACGATTTCAAATAAAAGCAATAACTGTGGCTTGATATTGAGTAAGAACATGTTTTTATGAACCACACAGCTTCCGGTCTTCCTCGACCCGGACCGGAGAAAAGACGTGCTGCAGGCAGTAGAAATACATTGCTTTTAAAATCGTGCTGTGCAACACGAAAAAAAGGGGCAAATCGTGTTGGTGAACACGAATCAATAGATTAAAATCGTGTGGTGAACATGAATCAATAGATTAAAAATCGTGTTGGTGAACACGAAATGCCGTGAGACTGGGTTGCCTATGTGCCTGTTCTGCTGCTGATAGCTTATATTATCTTAACTTAAATCGATCGTTTTAAAAACTCTTGATCACGGCAACTGCCTGGCGTTTGTAATCACACACGGTACTAACAGCTTAAGCACTCACAACTCTCCTTCTCTTAGCGACTGTAACTCCACAGTTGCCTTCACTCTTTTCGGGTTGCTAGCTACTTTAGCTTGCTAGCTAGCACATGCAACCCTGTCTCTAAAAATTACGTTCCCACAGAACTAAACTGCATTCTCAATTACGTTTAGCTAGAAACATATTTCTCCCACGTTCCGTTCTTAAGAAACTGGTATCTTAATACGTTTATTTTCTACATATCTTTGCCATTTATTGTCTGCTTATAATAATGATAATAGTCGTTATAAATATCATTTTAGAGCACACATTTGAAATCAGTAGGCGAGGCTGTAATTTTGCCAGCTGTTACTCTCATGAGCAAGGCAGAACATAATAGTTTTTAACATGCCAAAAGCTGCTGTGTCGTTTATTGCACCTTTGTAGTGCCGAGAGACGGGAGTTGGAGGCGGGTATCGAAGGTACAAGCTAGACTTTTATTTAGCATCTGCAAACACATGTAAACACTTCATGTCCGGGAAGCGAAAGACCGGCGGAAACAGGAAGTCCGGTGTCACTAAAATGTCCGTGCTGAAACAATACCCAACCCATAGATCCGTGGGTGAATACTGTCAATCACCACACAAGCCCCCCCAGTATTCACCATAGTCCAAATCCTCGGCCTTGGAGGAAGTACCACCCGACCCCCCGGCGCGTACAGACCACAGGGGCCGAGGAGGGGCGGGGCGAGGGCAGGGGCGCCAACGAGGGCATCCCAGAGGGGGCGGGGGGCGGCCACGGGAGGGCGGCCCTGACGTGGGGGCAGAGCCAACTCCAACGGCCTGAAAACGTCCCACGTGAGCAGGCTTAATCCGATCAACGGACACAGTCTCAGGCCCTGCCACCAAACGTCCACCACCAGGCTCTTGTCCCCGTGACGTATGACCCTGAACGGACCGCGTTAAGGGGCCGCAGGGGACTGGGTGGGCGTCGTGGCGAATAAAAACGAAATCCGCCGACCGTAATCCTTGGGGACACCCGGAAAGCTGGGTTGCTGTGCTGCGATGTGGGGACGGGCGCGAATGCCCCGGCGGTCTCCAGCAGGGAGGAGCGCTGCCGGCCGCAGACCAGGGCACAGTGGCGGTGGGAATGAATTCCCCGGGGACCCTTAGCGTTTGGCCATAGACGAGCTCCGCCGACGAGGACTGCATGTGTTCGATTTGGGGGCACACCTGAGCCGAGGCATAACCCACGGGAGCTTATCCACCCAGTTTGCCGTCTGTCAAGCCGGCACGCAGTGACGCCTTCATGGACCAGTGCAAACCGCTCACACAATCCCGTTAGCCTGGGGGTGATATGCGGTGGTGCGGTGCAGCTTGACCCCCAAACCACACAGCAACAGCGTTCCACAAGCTCCGAGGTGCACTGAGAACCGCGTCAGAGGAGAGGTCAGACGGGGTCCCGAAGCGCGCCACCCACGTGCCGATGAAAGCGCGGGCGACGTCGGAAGCTGACGTCGAGGCGAGGGGAACGGCCTCGGGCCAGCGGGTCGTCCTGTTCACCATCGTAAACAGGTAGGTGAAACCGTGAGAGGGGGGAAGCGGACCTACGAGGTCGACATTGACATGGTCAAACCTCCTCTTAGGAACCGCAAAAAGTTCAAAAGGGGCCCTAGTATGGCGGTGGACTTTGGCCCGTTGACACGTCCTTCTTAAGCCCCTGCCACACGAACTTCTGCGACAACAACTTCACGGACGGCTTCCTACCGGGGTGGGAAAGATTGTGAACTGCCTCAAAAACGGGTAGGCGCCAGTCCGCAGGGACCAGCGGTCGAGGCTGGCCCGTGGAGACGTCACACCACAGCTTTGCGCCATAGTCACCGACCGTGACCTCCTCCAGGCGTAATCGACCGAGGCCTTGAGGGTCTGGACCCCGTGGTCAGAGGCCTGGTCAGCGCCCATGTGGAGGTAATCAAGGCCCAGCTGCACAGCCTCCGCGACCACGTTAGCCTTGCCAGCGACGTGTCGTATGTCCCTGGTGTACTCGGAGATGTTACGAAAGCTGGCGTTGCTGTCAGGCGGACCACGGCTCGGCCACCTTGGACATGCAGAAGGTCAGTGCTTGTGATCCACGAACGCCGCAAACATCCCCGGCCGTCCAGCAGGAAACGGAAGTGGCGAACCGCCAAATAGAGACCAAGGAGTTCTCTGTCGAAAGCGCTGTACTTGCGCTCCCTGGGAGTCAATTGGCGGCTGAAAAAGGCGAGCGGGTTGCCAGGCGCCGTCGACCCATTGTTCATTGCACCGCGCCTAGCTGCGTAGTCAGACGCGTCGGTGGTGATAGCGATGGGGGCCCTGTGTGACAGCTGAGCCACATGGCCGGCCTCGCTCAGGGTGGCGTTGAAAGCGATCCTCCCTTTCGCCGTCCAGTCTATGGCCATGGCCGGGGGACATGTCCTTGAGGGCCTCGTACAAGCGGGCGCATGGTGTGGGCCGCCCGGCGGATGAACCGGTGATACAAACGTCACCATCCCGAGGAACTCCTCGGAGTCAGCCCGTGCTGTAGGCGGTCCGTAGAAAGGCAGACATGGCCTCCTCCACTTTCGACGGGAGGGGGGGCGGCCCCATCCTGCTGATGAGGTGCCCGAGGAAATGGATGGAAGGACAATTCCGAACTGACACTTCGCCGGGTGTGATAATCAGGGCCGTGTTGGTTGAGCCTCGCGAAAAGGACCCGGAGATGAGCCTGGTGCTCTTTGGAGGAGGATCTGGCGACCAGGATGTCGTCTAAATAGACGAAGATGAATGGCATGTCTCTGAGCGCTGAATCCATCAGCCGCTGAAAGGACTGAGCTGCGTTCTTAAGTCCAAACGGCATACGCAGGAACTCGAAAATTATTACCGCAGTTTTGACGTCCGAGGGGTGCACCGGAACCTAGTGGTAGCCCTGCACCAGATCCACCTTGGAGAAAACCAGCGTGCCCCGCCAGGTGTGCAGAGAAGTCCTGGATGTGAGGAACCGGGTAGCGGTCTGGCGTAGTGGCGTCGTTAAGGCGGCGGTAGTCACCACACGTTCGCCTGCCACCGGCTGATTTAGGGACCATAGTGAAGCGGCAAAGCCCAAGGGCTGTCTGAGCGGCGGATGATACCCAGACGCTCCATGTTGACGAACTCCGACTTGGCAACTGCCAGCATGTCAAGGTTGAGTCGCCGGGGCCCTAGCATAGACAGGGGGGCCTTCAGTGTCAATGTGGTGCTCTACCCCGTGTTTGGTAGTGGCAGCGGAAAAGGTGGGCTGCGTCAAGTCGGGAAACTCACTGAGAAGGTGCTGGAACTTGTCGCCCTGTGAGAGTGAGCTGGAGAGCCCGCTGAATGACGGCCTCGCCGCGGGTACACGTGAACGAGGCAAACGTCAGCGCGTCCACCAGGCGGCTGTTCTTGACGTCCACCAGCAGTCCGTGAGCGCACAGGAAGTCTGCGCCGAGGAGGGCGAAGGAGATGTCAGCCGTGGACGAAATCACACTTAAACCGCTGACCCTCGAAGCCAGGTCCACTGTCTTTGTGCCATAGGTGCGAAATAGGGGTGTCGGGTTAGCGGACGTTAAAGGTGGGCCATGGCCTCCACCGGCGGCTTCTCCACGGTAGCTGGCAGGACGCTCCGCTGGGCCTCCTGTGTCACAAAGGAGTCTGCGACCAGAAGAGGGCGTCCCTGATGAACAGGAGCCGGTTGGATGTGCCCACGCTCGCAGCCACTACCGAGCGCAGGCCTTGGCGTTCCCGTTACCTTGTAGGTGCCGGGGGGACAGCACATCTTCGCTTTCGCCCCGTAGCGTGCATGGTAATGACACAGGCCAGGGGCTGGAGTTGCTGACGTCGGCCCCCGGAGCTTCTGCTAGGTGGCATGCCTGTACCAGGGAAGGTGCAGCTGCGTGTCAGGGCCAGCACCTCCGGGGCAAAACGCTGGGTTGCCAGGAAGAAACCGGTCGGCTCTTCGGCCAAAGCGCAGGGGGCTCAGTAATAGCCATGTTAGCGAGCGCTGTCTGTACATGCGGCGGCAATGTGCCGAAAAAAATTAGGTTCTTCCGTACCCAGCAGGCTGAGCATCATCTCCATGTGGTCAGAAGGCTTGTTGTCCCCCAGGCTATGAATAGCGAGCAGGCGTCGGGCCCGTTCCGACCGTGACAGCTCGAAAGTCTTTAGCAGGAAAGCCTTGAACTCTGCTATATTTATCCTGGGCAGGAGGACATGTAATAAAGCCAACCGTCCGGGTCGCAGTGGAGCTCCCCAGCGCCGAAACGACGTGAAAATAGCATGCTGCATCGTCAGTCACTCCGCGGAGGGCGACTGAGCCTCTGCCTGAGCGAACCATGCAGCCGCAGATGTCTCCCAAAACTCCGGCAGTTTGAAAAAAAAACGGCGTTACTTGCCATGCTCGGTTCAGTCTCGGATCCTTCAACGAGACTTATGTCGGGGTCACCAATGTAGTGCCGAGAGACGGGAGTCGGAGGGCGGGGTATCGAAGGTGCAAGCTAGACCTTTATTTAGCATCTGCAAACACATGTAAACACTTCATGCCCGGGAAGCGAAGACCGGCGGAAACAGGAAGGTCCGGTTCACTAAAATGTCCGTGCAGAACAATACCCCAACCCATAGATCCGTGGGTGAATAATGTCAATCACCACAACCTCAAACATTAAAACAAATCCAGAGTTATGTGTTTCTGTACTTCCTCTAAGAAGAAAGGACAGTAACAGAAGATCTCTGTGACGCCAGATGTGGTGTTCGTCAAGTTCTTTGAAATGGAACGAAACCACGGCAGACTATTCAAAACTGGACTCGAACGCCCCCCCAGAACTACACATGCTGGCTATTGTGTTTCGCAACATGTTCTCTATGGCACGTCTGGGAATTGTAGTTTTAAAAGACGTTTTCGTTTTTTTCCCAAAATTAGAAGTTGACAGTATTAAACTGTGTACAGCCCTGGAGGTTTAGGCGATAGGAAACAAATTGGTGTGTACACATTTAAAACATGTAATTACTACATGGGTGAAAATCACTTGTATCCATAATGGGCAGCATTAATATATACCCACATGACAGCTCATTGTTACTTTGTAATTCTACTCCACTACAATTCAGAGGTTAACCTGGTATTTTTACTCCACTACATTTATTTTAGTTACTTTGCAGATTCTGATTAATGATGTGAAATATAAACAACCCTGAAATCAGACTTTAGTTACACCTGAGTAAAATTCAGGGAAATTGCCAACAATCAGGAGAGATATTTGATTGTTGGTGCTTGAGAAGACTAAACATTTATTTGCAGATCTCTATAAATTGTATTCATTAATCGTTATTCTCTACTAATAGTTAATTAAAGACTGTATATAATTGCTATTTTGCACATCCCTTTCAAGATCTCAAGATTTTCAAAGGTTTATTGACATATCATATACACAATTATGGTGTAGTCATGAAATTAATGAAAAACTTCCATGCTTCCATGAGCGTCAAATCCCGCCGCAGATGGGAATACATTGCAATCAGTTGAAAGCTATTTGCGTCCCTTTATGAAGCTGAAGGAGCCTCGGAGCGTCCCAACTGCACGCCTCGGGACCCTGACCAAGCGTCGCTCCTGGACGCTTATGGAGTGAGAGTGTGTTGCCAGCTCTGATGTAACAAAGCAGTTGACAGCACAAAACCATGCTTTAGGCTTGACTCAACTCTTATCATGGTGAGCCAGGGGGACCCAGGGGGTTCAGTTGGTGGATTAGAGTTATACAGCAGGTAAAGGTGACTCCAGGAGCACAGGCCTTGTTCAGCCTGAGCAGTGCATGAAGGCCATTTTGGTGCATGCCACGACTATATTGGCTTATCTGACGTGCTGGAGATGTGGCTGAGAGCAGTCGTGGTTCAAAATTCCTCTGTGAAGCAAGGGGTCGGACCAGGCAGTACGGTGTTTAGAGTCGGCGAGGTCCTGATAATTTATTCCGGTAAATTACTCTGACCTACTAATTGACCTGACCGAAGTTATTGAGTCTATGTAAGTTTACTGCTTGGCTCAGATCCACCAACGTCAGCAAGATCTCACCTCTATTAACCCCCCGAAGAACCAGGTTCAATTAACTGCTGTTTCAATTCAGATAACTCTTTTTTAATCTGTTTAAGGGATCCCGAAGGATTTTGATATCAGTAAATGGAGTGTGCTCCTACCTAAGTGTGAGTGGCAGAGTGCAGTCTTACCTTTTAAGCAGGAGAGGAGAGCACAGGTGTCTTTTAAGTTATCCAGTCCAAAAGGTGGGATCAGTTTATTTGAAGAAAAATAGGTCCAAACTTAATACAGGGTTTTTTACCTTCTCTCTTTACAACATTATAATCATACTAAAAAAATGGTGCTGTGATCATGATCAAATATGAAACTTTAATTCACAGTCTTACATTTATTACCAAAATGTTTAATTTCAACTGCCCAATTCAGTTGTGACATTTTAAAATTCTCCCCATAGAATTTAGAGGTATTTCCTCATAAAAAGACCGGTGACAATAAAAAGCTCATTCAACTTTTCATTCACCAAATCAATTCACATCAGTTTCATACCTTTTTTTCGACACAGACGGCGGGTATAACATTCAAAATCCCGTTCCTATCCGCATTAATTCGGAGGAAGGTCCTCACAGGTGGCGGTTCTAATATTCATACACTTTTTCCGACACAGACGGCGGAATAACATTCAAAAACCCACCTCCTCTATTCCCAACCAACATCTTCTATTGGCTATGGCCCTAAGACACACCTTCCCATGTTTGTGTAGAAAACAGGACATGAACAGACATATTCTATGGCTATCATAACCACCTTTTTGAGGCCCTCAATGTTTTTCTCCTTCAGTCAGGAGCCCCCCTCCCTGTGAACTGCTGTCAGAGGAGAGGGAAAAAACGGCCTACTCTCTTATCAGAGACACCCATAACTCGTATAGGCCTTACACTCAACTTAACAAACCACTTGGTTTTGTTTATACTGTAACTATAGAAAAACCTAAAATATGAAGCATTTTCATTGTGGGTTATACAAGAATATAATTGATTATATTTGATTATAACTAACTTTCGTTTTAAGTATTAACCATACTATGAAAACTCTCAACACCCTCTTTTCAAAACGCAAAGTTATCAAATAGCAACAGATAAAATTATAAGCATACATACATGTTCAAAAACCATCAAGAAGCATTCTCATTATGGGTTTATACAAGAATATGATTGATCATATATGATTTATAATTAACTTTCGTTTTAAGTATTCACTTCATATATGATTTATAATTAACTTTCGTTGTAAGTATTCACTTCATATGGAGATCTCAACACCCTCTTTTTAAAACCCAAAGTTATCAAATAGCAACAGATAAAATCGTAAAAACACATACATATTACATCCGTAAAACTTCAAGCATCAATATCATGAAAAGTTCTTCAGTATGTGTAATCAGGACGACCTTTTGATGAACCTGGTGTGAAAAACACCGAAAACATGGTACCTCACTGGAATGTTCTCGAGCGCGGGGCCCATCTGTTTGTTCCAGTGTAGACTCCTAAATCCATGTTGCTATCTGATGTAAATCCTTGACCCTGACCATGGAGGGGGTTTGCAGTTTTTCGCCGGACGACATCTCCAAACGAAAGGCCAGATAACTCGGTCGACATTTGTTATGGATTTTTTAGACCTCGTCAATAATCGCTCATGACTTTGTGACAAGGTCAATGAGGCCCCACACAATGATAGCACAAACGAGGAACCAGAGGCATATGAAACAGCTTAGCTGGCACTCGCTCATGACATCCTGTGTGTGCAGTGTGAGATTAAGTGTATGTGGTGCCAGTGTGGTGCTGTTGGTGACTTGGCACGTCACTTGTTGTCGTCTTCCGTTGGTGACTAGGACACGTCACTTGTGTCGTCTTCTTCTACCGTCTCTCCTGGCCTGTGACTACGACCTTGCAGTGGCTGACATGGACCGACGTGGCTCTCTCGGTGACCTTGACCGCTGTCTGGGTGATGAGGAGCACCTGGTAGGGACCTTGCCAACAGTTGGATTTCCAGCTCTTTCTCCGGAAGTCCTTGACCAGCACGAAGTCGCCGGGTTGGAGATGGTGAAGTGGACCAGTGGCAGGGGGTAGGTAGGGTCGCTGCTACCTGGCGTCTGATATCTGACCATGCAGTTATCAGGTAGTCGTCATCCTTTTCTGGGAAATCCACTGCGATCTGAGTGGCTCAGCGGGGTAGAGATGCAGCCTGTCCCACAGAGCTGGAAGAAACATCATCTTCCACAGGGGTACAGGTGACTCAGCCGCTGATCCATGCTGCACAGGTTTCCTGGGTCCAGGACTTGGCTTCACTTGAGGCACTGTGACTAAAGTTTCCCCGCTAGGCAGGTTCAAATCCTCTTGGTAGATTGCTGAGGTATTAATCTCAACAATATAGCTAAAATCAAGTTTAAATCATTTCTCTGATTCATAAAAAGTTGTTTCAGTTAAAAAAATAATAAAAATAAACAACTTCCCCAAGGGTTTTCTCAAGGGGGGTCGTGTATTCCATATTGCTCTGGAATTTCTATATACAGCAAGGTGATTGTTTCTCCTCTTACTCAGTTGGCCTCTAACGGCAGAAAGCACTGGGCCATAATTTACTCTTATCAGTTTAAACGACCTGACAGCCCTACATCTCCATGCTGTGTGGAAACCAGCCAAAAAAGAAGGAGAGATGTGCTCAAAAAAATCAAATTTAAATGAATACTCTTTTAGGGTGTAAGCGTATAACAACTAAAAATAACTGAAAAGAAAACTAATAGTGTAAAATTAAAAAACAATGAGAAAAATAATATAACGGTTATTTTCCATTTCCTCTTTGATACTGAGGTACTCTCCATTCAAGCTCTAATGATCCATATGCTAATAGACAGAGTTTCGTCTTCCCATCTTTCTTTGCATAATTCACTATAGATTCTAACAGTTCTACTGCTAAATCCTTTTTATTTTAGCTATTGCTTGTTACTCAGATTTAAATTCCCTCTTTTGCTCTATCAAATATCCCTTGGTACAGAATTTACCAAGACAAATTCTAAATTATTGCGGGAAGATCCCACAAAAAGCCATCCTCTCCTGTGGAAGAAAGCACATTAACTGCCACGTGTGTGTGCAAAACATGTCATGTGATGTGAGACTGATAGCATCAACAGTGGATGGGTAGGCCGCAGTCATATTCCTATCTGGATTCTAAACTCAGTTGGCTGGGTGAACCGGTTCTCTCTTCTGGAGTGAAACTAAGTTCCCAGAGATTGACTTCACTGTATCCAACCCTTCTAATTTAGTTTTAAGCTAACCCTTCTCTGGACTTTGCCCCTTTCTGGTCACCCATACACGATTTCTGAACTTAAACGGAAAAGGTGTGATAGTTAGATATGACCTGACCTTTGCCCTAGGTAGCTTTTCCATAGGAATATATTCAGCCTTGTCAAATTGATTGGAATGTCCCAATTTGTTTTACAGTTTTTTATACTCCACTCTTTGGCTGCTCTAATGCCTGATACTTATATGGTAAAGACCAGATAGGTGTGACTCCCTTTATCCTGCAAGGGTGACAAAACGTTCTCATGTTTTAAAAATGAGTGGCATTATCCATTCCTATTCTCTCAGTTTTAGGAACAAATACTTATATGTTCCGCCATTTTAGCAGACACTGTGTTACAGTTGCTCTGGTCAGAGGATAAACATGATTATGACTCCCTCCATTATCAAAGGTCACAAGGAAATACTTATTCCCACTGGGAGTGCGGGTCAGAAAAGGACCTGCTATGTCAGCACTAAAAATGGTTAGTGGTTCTTCCTATTATTTTAAGATGCTCAGGATGAACTTCTTAAACCCATCCACCTCTTACACATTGAAGACATGTTGACCATGTGTGTTGTAAGTGCAAATCGCAGTTTTGGTAAGAGGATTTTATGGTGGAGACAATATTTTCTCATCCGAAATAAGCCCACATGGCCTAAACTGCTGTGTAATTCACGCACAACCTAAGGAGCTTCTTCAGGTGGTACGTGAATGCTTCCACCCTTTTTCCATATTCTAGGGAATATGGCAGTCAGGTGGTTAACTCGTCCCGTGCTTTAAGCAAGGTAAAACTTCTCTATTACCCTGATAGTTAAATTCGATCTTATCTGTATGGCTACGGACATGATTCCACTCTACATGCCTGCCTTTAACCCTGCAATAAGACCCTCAATAGATGGGCATGTGTCAGCGCTTCACCTTTCACATTGGTAAACTGCCTTTGTTCCCAATTATTAAGCTCTTCTTTACCCGCTTTGTAACAATAATCACTATCAGTAACAATACGGATGTGTGTTATTTTACCTTTTTTAGCAAAAAGAAGTCCCTCAACAAATGGCCTTTTCCTCAGCAGCCTGTACCTGGTATTGCACCCCTTTGCTTGCAAAGTACTTCACCTGAATTCGTTTTCATTATAAAGGCCCAAGTAGCTGCTTGGTCACCTTTTCGCAAACTCCCCTCTGTCAACAATGTTATCTTTGGAGTAGCGGTTTCCTGTAAAGGTTTCAATGTTTCCCTTTGTGGCTTACTTCCTGAGGTCCTCTGCACCCCACATCTGGATCAGACATCATCATCTTCCCTTTTCCCCATCTACTCATCATTGCTTTTGCTCCCTGAACAGTTTGTTTAGTAGCTTCAGATTTTGAAAAATAAAGAGTGTATATGCACATTTTGGTACCTTGAGACATTTCCCTCAGGGCTGGATAAATTCTGAATGCAAGTGCAAGATGCTTCTCTTCAGGAGAGAATTTTTCCTCTGTTCCTGATCAAGTCATGGACATGAATAACACAGATGTTCTATCACCCTGGTTCCTTATCTCCACACCTCCTCCTAAATCATTCGTGGCTAGATGAACTTCCCAAGTTTTCTTCTTATCTCGCATTGTTAGTTTTTGAGAATGGGTCACAACATACTCTTTTGTTTTTTGATATTGAGATTTTTGTTCTGGTGTTAAGATAATTTTTTGAATCTCCCTCTTTTCTTAACAACTGGAGCTATGTCTATTTTAGATCCGACTTGGTTAAGAGTTGATTTGTTCATTGGTGAGAGGAACACTATTTCCCTTGTGCTGGGGTGGGGGATGGGTAGCCTACTTTGGGAGAGTTCCTGACAATCTCCAGATCTTCCTCCCCGAGTAGAGGCCATATCATTTTTTAATGGGTCTCTCTGTGGTCTGCTCAGATTTTCTTCCCCTCCAGAGGTCACGCCTGTCTCTGACCCCGTGTGCTGCGTGTTTCTGCAGCACCTTAGGAGCAGAGAAAAGAGGAGATTTTTTTTTCCAAAAGTGTAAGCTCCATTCATGAGCAAAATAGCACCACATTTTACTCTCCTTGACTTGTCTTTAAAGCGTTCTTTAAGGCTTGAATTGAGTCTTCTGTTGTGTAACGGAAAATCCCATTCCCAAAAAGGGGTCAAAAGCAAATAGTTTAGTTGATTTTGGTAAAGTATTTGAGCTTTAGCTTCGCAAAAAACTTTCTCATATTAGTTTTGAAGATATTGTTGGGGCTTGATATCTGCTGATAGTTCCCACATAGGTTTTTTCTTAAAAGTACATGCAAAACAACCGGTATTTGTGGGTCATCTGATCACCACATTGCCTTCTGACAGTTTAATAGTCCTTATCATATTATCACTCTGTGCTTGCATGCTAGGACCTATTCTCTTTGCCAGAGCTATTGCTATTTCTCCTGCATGTTTTATTTTCCTATTAGCAGGGTTTATTAACATGGTTTGTTGATCCAGTTTTAGGATTTTCAATATTTGACATTATTTATTTCCAACATTCCTTTTCCCTGAATATCATGTCTAACAATGTGTTTTCTTCTAGGATTAGTAGATACTCAAAAATGGCATTTGTGAGCTTTTATCCCTGTATGGTGGAGGTAGGGTCTCAGACATTATACCACCTGCTTGTTGCTCTCTGTCCAAACGGTAGTCTGACAGGAAAGTATTTAGGTCGCGGTACGCCCGTGGGTCTGGGCTAAGCTGACCAGGGCGGGCAGAAGCTCCGGATTTTGCTTCTGTGTATCCCTCCCTGTGTGGTTGGCTCCGAGTCATTAAACTGCGTTCTAACCTCGTCCGCCATTTATTTATTTTTGTTTGTTTGTTAAAAAAAATATGTATTTAAGGGTTCAAGTTCACTCTTTTATACACATGCAAGTTCCTAGGCTATTACTCACACCGGAGGATCAGTTCCGACTATACCGTCACTTGGTTCTAGGTTACTCTTTCTGGATTCAGCTAGTACATGCGGATACCTCAATTTAAGAGTGTTATGTACCGAGCTTCGAGCTATTTCAACAGCATAGGTACCTTTAGACCTATGTTTATCTTTATTAAATCTCCTATTAACTCTTCCCCACGTTATGTTTTAACGCAAAAGTTCAAAACCGCAGCTCTTTGTCAAGTCCTACCTATAAGTTTCAAAGTAATTGGACAGGTACTGAGCAGTGCTCCTACGGCTGACTTCACTAATAGCCACCAAACCTGTATTTAAAAAGACCACAGGGGCTTCTCAATTTGGCTAGGGGAAGAAGAACCTACTTTAGCTTCTTTAACAGACAGCAATATCCGACATAATATAACCCTCAGTCCGGTGCAATAGTATCAACTTAAATTACTACACTTTTAGGTTTAATTATATATTCTAGGATTTTGGGTAGGTATTTTAACAAGACTTTCAGCCTGTATTTCGCTGATTTGTACTCATCGACTTTTTTCACTAGGTCGTTTTGGTTCTTGTATTTTGACTCTGTAAAAGTATTACTTTTCACAGAGCCCCACGTTGGGCGCCATGTTTAGAGTCGGTGAGGTCCTGATAATTTATTCCGGTAAATTACTCTGACCTACTAATCGACCTGACCGAAGTTATTGAGTCTATGTAAGTTTACTGCTTGGCTCAGATCCACCAACGTCAGCAAGATCTCACCTCTATTAACCCCCCGAAGAACCAGGTTCAATTAACTGCTGTTTCAATTCAGACAACTCTTTTTTAATCTGTTTAAGGGATCCCGAAGGATTTTGATATCAGTAAATGGAGTGTGCTCCTACCTAAGTGTGAGTGGCAGGGTGCAGTCTTACCTTTTAAGCAGGAGAGGAGAGCACAGGTGTCTTTTAAGTTATCCAGTCCAAAAGGTGGGATCAGTTTATTTGAAGAAAAATAGGTCCAAACTAATACAGGGTGTTTACCTTCTCTCTTTACAACATTATAATCATACTAAAAAAATGGTGCTGTGATCATGTTCAAATATGAAACTTGAATTCACAGTCTTACATTTATTACCAAAATGTTTAATTTCAACTGCCCAATTCAGTTGTGACATTTTAAAATTCACCCGATAGAATTTAGAGGTATTTCCTCATAAAAAGACCGGTGACAATAAAAGCGCATTCAACTTTTCATTCACCAAATCAATTCACATCAGTTTCATACCTTTTTTTCGACACAGACGGCGGGTATAACATTCAAAAACCCGTTCCTATCTGCATTAATTCGGAGGAAGGTCCTCACAGGTGGTGGTTCTAATATTCATACACTTTTTCCGACACAGACGGCGGAATAACATTCAAAAACCCATTCCTGTCCGCATTAATTCGGAGGAAGGTCCTCACAGGTTGCGGTTCTAATATTCATACACTTTTTCCGACACAGACGGCGGGAATAACACTCAAAAACCCATTCCTGTCCGCATTAATTCGGAGGAAGGTCCTCACAGGTGGCGGTTCTAATATTCACAAACACATCTCTCATCAAATCATTCCACTCAGCCAACAACCAAGAAATTTGAGAGATATTTACCAAGTGTGAGAGGACCTTACCGAGAGCTATTAACCCAGCTCTGAAGGACAAAGCCTACCGGGAGAGAGTTTACCAGGGGAAACCCCCCTCTCTCTCGCGCTCTCTCAAAAAAACAGTCTCTTTATGCTCAAAAAACCGGATCGAAACCCCAAAAAACAAACACCTCCTCTATTCCCAACCAACATCTTCTATTGGCTATGGCCTAAGACACACCTTCCCATGTTTGTGTAGAAAACAGGACATGAACAGACATATTCTATGGCTATGACATAACCAACTTTTTGAGGCCTCAATGTATTTCTTCTTCAGTCAGGAGCCCCCCTCCCTGTGAACTGCTGTCAGAGGAGAGGGAAAAAAACGGCCTACTCTCTTATCAGAGACACCCATAACTCTTATAGGCCTTACACTCAACTTAACAAACCACTTGGTTTTGTTTATACTGTAACTATAGAAAAACCTAAAATATGAAGCATTTTCATTGTGGGTTATACAAGAATATAATTGATTATATTTGATTATAACTAACTTTCGTTTTAAGTATTAAACATACTATGAAAACTCTCAACAACGGTTATGATAAAACTGATTTATTTCAGTTGTGATAAGGAATACAAATGCTCAGCTGAGGTCTCTGGAGATCAGTGTTCCACAGGCCGCGAGCAGTTTCCACTCCAAGCAGTTAACTGTCTAACATTTTCCTTCCAGAGCCCCGGAAACTGGCCAAACACATTTCATATACTTAGTACAGAATAAAGGTGTCATATTATGATTGGATGTGTATTTATGAGTGAGGTACTGTCGATTGTTGATTGGAGTACAGGCGAGCCCACGCCTCTTGGCTTCACCCAGGTCCAGTCTTCTTCCCAAGGTCATCCAGGCCCTACACTACACTGACTGTCTGTTTCTCCTGTCAAGTGCTAAGCTCTGAACTGCTTGTGATTGGCACGGTGCCCTCTCCTGAACCTCAGCGAATAAATATATTACAAGTAGCAGAAATGCAGTTCCTTCCTTATGTTGTGCTCACCAATAACACTGTCATAAAGCTCACTTCTATTCATAGTTTAAGACCTTCTGGTAGCACATTATTCATAAACCTTTCTTTATTTGTCTTTATTTGTCATACGAACATAGCTACAGAGTAGTTAAGCCTGTGACCTAAGATTTTCATCAACATAACTACTCTGTAGCTATGTTTGTATGACAAATAAAGAACCTTGAATCTTGAAGCAATAATGTTCTTCAGAGCTCTAAATATGTCACGCTGCACAGGGGAGCTACATGGTGAGAAATGGACAGTTTTAGGCAATCAAGGCAAGGCAAGGCAAGGCAAGTTTATTTATATAGCACTTTTCAACACAAGGCAATTCAAAGTGCTTTACAAAAAATGAAAGAGATTAAGAAAATGGCATTTAAAATCAGTCATTAAAAAGAAAAGCTAATAAAATAAACATTTAAAGAAAAAGTACATGGATAAAAGTTACAGTGCAGTCTAAGATATGAATAGTTCAATTAAAAGCAGCGACAAAAAGAAAAGTCTTCAGCCTGGATTTGAAAGTAGTCAGAGTTGCAGCGGACCTGCAGGTTTCTGGGAGTTTGTTCCAGATATTTGGAGCATAATAACTGAACGCTGCTTTACCATGTTTAGTTCTGACTCTGGGGACAGAAAGCTAACCAGTCCCTGAAGACCTGAGAGATCTGGATGGTTCATAATTTAGCAGGAGGTCAGAAATGTATTTTGGGCCTAAACCATTCAGTGCTTTATAAACCAGCAGCAGTATTTTGAAATCTATTCTTTGACACACAGGAAGCCAGTGTAAAGACTTCAGAACAGGAGTGATGTGATCCACTTTCTTAGTGTTAGTGAGGACTCGAGCAGCAGCGTTCTGAATCAGCTGCAGCTTCCTAATAGATTTTTTAGTGAGACCTGTGAAGACACCATTGCAGTAGTCGAGTCTACTGAAGATAAAAGCACGGACAAGTTTTTCCAAATCCTGCTGTGACATTAGTCTTTTAATCCTAGATATATTCTTTAGGTGATAGTAGGCTGATTTAGTAACAGTTTTAATGTGACTGTTGAAACTCAGGTCATAGTCCATGACTACACCTAGATTTCTGGCTTTATCTGTTGTTTTGAACATTGCAGACTGAAGCTCAGCGCTAACTGAGTTTTAGTAATAATGTTGCCTATACCACACAAATAAGTGAGCATCTGAGAGGTCAGAGGATAACATTTGCATCAGATGATTTTATTACATTGAAGAGTTAATGGATCATTTATCCAAAGCCTCAAATACTCCAGGAATCTTTCAATTCATGTTTGGGGAGCAACATTGCATCTTCTGTTCCTCTCGACACTCACTGAGTGGGCTATTAGCTAATACACACCATTTCACTTGTTCATAGTTACAGTACTTCCTCTATCTCTCTAAACAGTGATGACAACGTTTCACTAAACCCGGGCTCCTCCTGCTGTGAGGAAAATATAAAAACAGCCCTCTTCTTCCTCCAAATCTACATTACACTCTGCAAGTGTTGTGTGTGTGTGTTTACTGAGGATTAGCAACTGTGTTCTGCTGGTTTTACTCATCATTTAATTACAGAGGAAGTATAGAGGAGATGTCACTAAATGGCTTCTATGCTGTTAGACTGAATGTCATTGAATTAAAAACGTCATAAAGTATATTAACCTCTGCTAGACATCGTGGAAAATGGTTAAATCGTGACTTTCGTAAAGTCAAATCCCGGCTTTTGAGGTACTTGCAGTGACACAGCTGATGTATATCCGGTATCAAGCTGTTTAAATATTCATATTCCCTATAAGTTTCAATAATGGAAATTCCCTCATCTCTCCCTTGTTGAAATGTTTTCCCTTTATTTATATATTTAACTAATGAATCCCCTTTACACTGTGTTTTTGTTTGATTGTCCTGTTTGTGTGATTTCACACCTGTTATTAGATATTGTTATATTATATGATGATTTACAGAACTATAATAATTATTGGGGCTAGCAACGTTAGCGCTATAACGATAAATCTGAAACCTCTACGCGTTTAAATAAAATGTGTATGTGTTTGTTATATTTGACTTGTTTTGTGAAGTACGTGTGCTCTGCTCCTGTATTTAAATGGCCGTTGTCTGGAAAGCATCTGGTGCTGCTGACCTTCATTCATCGTGGACTTCATGAGCCTTTAGTGCCCTCTTGTGGCCTTTCCCCCAAATATAAGTGAGTGTTGTTTTTGTGCAGACTTTATTTCCTATACAGTATTTGGTAGGCCTACAGCCTGTAGTTACGGCTTCATCAAATCATTTTCATTAGTTTATGAGGACTTAAAGTAGTATTTGCTGAAAAGAAAAGAGCAAATCTGACACTACTGTTATGTTTGGGTAGTTTGTGATTTCTTGCTCCCTCAAGTGGCAGAAAGCAGAATTTCACATTAATGTAACTGCTTTTTTCTCACATTTCCTCTTCAATGCTGCACTGTGTCATGTGCCTTCACACAGTGGTTGAATATAACTAAGTACCTTTATTAAAGTTCCCTACTGAAGTAATATTTGACATAATTTTCCTTTATACTTAAACTCTGTAATTTGTACTTAACTGCATATATTTAACACTCAGGTACTAGTTACTTTTTACATATATAAACACATGAAATACTATATGATAAGATGCAGTATGTTACAAATTATAAACCCAGTATTTTTGAAAGTATCTATAATTGGCTCCACATTGACAAACTACAACTTTTAAGTGCTAGGAATTTGTAATGATAAAAAACAGGATACTATAATAACCATAATAATATAATGTTGTGGAAAGAGCCATTCTGCATAACATGCACTTTTTATTTTTCTGATAATAGTTTTAAAATGTATAATCTGTTCTGGTATTGGCCATTGTGCAGAGTGAGTCATTTTACTTTTTGTACTTCAAGTATATTTGGAAGCAATCATTTTGTACTTTTACATACGCAACATTTTGAATTCAGGACTTTTACTGAAAACCATAGTATTTCCACTTTTACTGAAGTTAAGAGTCTGAATACTTATTCTCACACTAGATTCACAGGTCACCTTGTTCAGATTGTATGAATACATTATATAACATGTATACATGCAAATAGTTTTGTTAAAATACTTGGTTCAACAGAAACAATATAGACAAAACCTTTTCTAACTAACGTATTTAATACTTCCTAAATGACCAGAAACAGATTTCAATTAGTTTGTGGTAATTATAATAATTGAACTGCTGTTTTTAAATGTCATTTTGTAATGCATGGTACCATAAAATACATTTAGTGTCCTGCATGTTGTTCTGGTGGAGGCAGAATACTCAGTTAAATCTGAAAATCTGGATGAAAAAACACAGAAAAACACAGATAGATTATTTTCACTTGAGAAAAGGAAACTGACGACTGACTTTGATCAGAATCATTTTATTGTTATATTTGCTTCAACAATTTTTTTTTCATAGGATCTGACAACATATCATTTTTGTTGGTTTCCATTATGCACACAACTTTATGTTTGTCAACCTGAATACAAGTAACAACAAAAAAAAGGATATAAATGTGAAACTATATACGATATATTTTTCAACTTTCTTTTCTGGATCAACTTTTAATATATCTGAAAATATCAATACCATGATCAACAGTATTCTCTGCTGTTGGCTTGTTTAGATTACTGACTTAACTTCAAGTAAACAAAACAGTAGAGCATATTAAAGAATAATGAGTACATGTTAGAAAACATCTGTTTCTCATGGTCTCTGTACTTTAAGCTCTAAGGATGCAATAAGTGTTGAAAATAAGAAGAATATTAATAGTAAGTAAAACACGATTTAATCACATGGTCTTTGTACGACACAGACCCTCAACATCACAGTGTGCACACAGCATAATGTTCTTTAAGCTAATTATTTGAAAATAATAAAACAAATGGAATATTTAAAAGTAAAACATATAAATGAAAAGATAACGATGTCTTGCATGAAACTATAACAGTACACATATTGAAGAATAGTGATGCCATTAGATAACATCTGTTTCTCATGGCCTTTGTGCATTAAGCAAAGTTGTATAATAAAACAAAACATGTAAATAGTTGAGTAAGTAATAATAAGTAGTACAAATAAAAGTAGATAAAACATGATCTCATCACTAGTCTTTGCCTACATCATCATGTTGTGCACACGGCGTTGAGAGTTTTTCAAAAATATTACAAAAAAACATTAAAATATATAAATGATAAAAATGTCTTGCATGAAACTATAACAGTAAACATATTGAAGACATATGAGACAACATCTGTTTCTCTGTTCTTGTATTTTAACATCATCAACAACATCAGCTTCTTTATATTTGTGCACTAGTCTTTATGAAAAGAGCTGCAATCATCAAATAATAAAACTCGTGTAATCTGAGCAATCAGTCCTTCTTTCTGACTTGTTCATCACATCATTATCCGTTAAAAGAATGAAAATCAAAAGTTCCTCATCAACAAGATGTGAAGGATGCCACAGTATTTGCACATGAAGCAAAACGTCATCAACATGCACTTACAGTACTTCAACTGAGGCTGGCTTATGTACTCTCCAAGAACACTTCAACGTTTATATTTACAATAAATGTTGAATAATAAAATGAAAAATGAAAAACTGTGGAGAAAGTAATACTAAGTAGTAAAAACAAACACAAACATGATCTCATCACATGGTCTTTAGACATCATTGCATGAACACAAGGAATGAATAAAACAAGAAAACAATTTCATTTGTATCGTTATGTATTATTCTCAGACTGGTATGAAATACATTTTTCCTCCTGGTTGTTATCTGCAAAACTTGTTACTTAAAAGCTCAAATGTGAAGCAACACATGAGTCATGTGGAAATTTACATCACAAAACATCTCTTTGTCTCCAACACGGTCTTTGTAGTAAAGCATCTTCATCATTGACATCTCTTTGTTGTGCACTCCAGTTATAACGCACTACGTTTAACAGTTTACTGAAAATAAATGTAGCAGTCAAAAAACTAAAATGACAAAAACAAAATAACATGATGTCTTTCTTCAGGTGGACTATGACGTACATCATTTTCAGAATCATTGTTGTTACGCCAGTCATTACACCCAGAGGAAAACAACATCTTGAAAATAGAAGAAAAAAAAAACAATAAAGATTTAAAGAATTGTTCCTCTTTTTTGTTAGCATTATCATCAGCATACCAATCATTGTCCATGAGGTCTTATTGAAGATTGATGAAGGAAAACAAAACATTTGTAATGTTAAAAAGAACACGCCACACATAACTATCTTTTGAACTTCTCTGCAACTTCTTAAAATCAACAGTTGTCAATAATAGTGATCGTCAAACCCCAGGATGCCACTAAAGATCACGGTGCAGTCAACTTTATCACAACAGTGTTCATCTGTTCTGTGTTTTTGCCCTGGCGTGTTCAGTTCCTGTTTCCTTCTGGTTGTCTCTCTCTTGTTAAAGAGATTTTGCAGGTTTGTCTTTAATGTTGAAGGCTTCCTTCAAGCCTTTCAGTGCTTGTTCCTTTGTAATTTTCCTCCATGCTTCTGGAACATCAGCTGGCTTGGCGTTATATTCTTGGGCAAATCTCTCATTGTATTTAACCAGGACATACTTCCAGTAGTCAGATGCCTCCCTGGTGTAGTCTGGAGGAATGAGCCAGTCTGAGTAGATCGTGCTGTAGTCCTTGTAAGGATGATACTCTCCATTAGTGTCTGCACATCTGAATTTACGCTCACTGTGAACATCAGTTGTGCACAGTGTTTCCACTAGCTTCTCAGAGTCTTCATAGCTGTATCTACCGAGACCTTGTGGCCGATGAACAGCTGCATGATGTTTCTTATGTTTTTTACCTCCGGCTTCACAAGGAACTTTACAAAATGGACATTGTTGTCCACAACCACACACCCGATTGAAAAGCTCATCCTCTGGTTTGGTTGGAAGTTTGTTCACAGTCTCTGTGATGTCTTCAGATGTTGAGAACTCCTCCTGCAGCTGTTCATTCATTTTACTCAATGATTTGACGAGGCTCTCTTTAAATGGATGGCATGTGCTTTGGATTTGAAACAGGGCGGTTTTTTGAGCCTCTTCTGAAAGAGAGACATCTTTGGTCAAAAATGTGCGCATGTTTTTGATGAGCTCTGTGATGCTTTCCTTGTTATCTGGCAGCAGGACACCATCCTCTCCTTTTGAGGCCCTTTCAGTTGCATCTGTTATTTTGTTAACTATGACTTTCAGATTCTCACTTTTCAGTTTGCATAAAGCTTTATCCTCTGACATTTCTTGCAAGATGTGCTGAAATATCAAATCCTTTACATATATTTCATATTTACAAATGAACTTGACAAAACTCTGAAAGTCTTCCTTTTGCAGCAACTCTTTCTGAATGTTGTACTGTAAAAAGTTTCGTGAACTGTACTCTGCTGAATGGCGGCCTGCCAAAACTTGATCCACAATGTTAGTTCCCAGATGTCTACTGATGTACTCTTCCACAGCAGGTTTGATACAAAGTCTGACAAAATCATCTGCTTTGCGTTGGCAATCATCTCTCTTTTTGTATAGATCGATAAAATCCAACAAGTACTGTGGCCTGTACTTCTCCAGCTGAATTCTGGGATCCCTTGCTGACAAGAAATGTTTGTGCATTTGAAGGAACTCTCTTGAGGCAATGCCACAAATGTGAAGTTTCAGGTCAATCTCAAACTTGGGCTGGAAAGTGTTTCCTGTAAGGGATTCATCTACCTTTTCCAAAAGATCCTTTGTAAAAGAGTCATGGTAGTCTGCGTCGGTTTTTGCAATACCACGTACAGACCGTCTGCAAGACTCAATGGCAGTGTCTGCAAAACTTTGCAACTCTCTTTTTTTTTCTTCTTTTTGCCAGACTGCCATACCTTTCCAACCTACTTTTACATGTTCAGATTTGATCATCAATTGATTCTTTCCTATGTCCTTTAGGTCTGTAATGTTCTGTAATTCCTCATTGAAGTTACGATTTGAGAAATGTATCCTCAACTGTTCAAGGATTTTATCAGATATGTTTAGTTCTTTCAGGCCAGACACGTTTGCTGTGACTTTTGTCCACATCTGTTGAAAGTCACGTTTCAACTGTTCATCAGAAAGTCTGCGGTGTTCGCGATCACTCAAGAGTTTCATTACTTCTTTTTCAATCATTTCTCTGTGTTTGCTCTGAATGTCCTGAGCCTCTTTTGAACTTTTTTTTTCGTGAAGCGCAAAATCCAATGCATTGTTTACCGAATGTTGGAATTCGTCTTTAAGACTTCTGATACGGTTGATAAAGTCAATTTTGTATTTCTCTATCAGACTCACGTGTATGTCTTTCCTTTTGTAGTAGTCATCAAGTTTATTCTCCATTTCTTTTTGTTCTTCTATTTTCTGCAACAACTGTGATTTTTTTGAGGCAACCAATATCTTCAAAGTTTCCACATGAGTTTCATTGTCAGAATTTAAGATCTCTAACTTTGCCCCATCCTGCCAAAAGATCAAGTCTTTTTTGAACTCCCATTCCCATTCATTGAACTCCTTGCAAAGGTTGTCATAAGCCTGAGCCACGAGAGTGTTTCTGAAACTGAAGATGAAGTTCTCATATTTGACTGCTTTCCAGAGACTTCTTACCCATTCTAGAAACTGTGGAATCCGTGAAACATCACCGGTTTTGTCTTTTTTCACTGTCTCCAAGAGGTTTTTCTTGAAATCTGCTACAGCTTCGCTGTAACCTGTGTTCACTGATGCCATCGGTGGAGTCCCATGCCAGAGTCCGGGGATGTTCCAGTTGTTTTTTGCAATATCATAGTCCAGCACATCTGTGAATCTCTTTATAGAGGGATGCTTTTCCATTTCAGCAGCAATTTCTGTCATTTCATTGAGTTGGTCCAAGAGATGCTGTCTCTCCGTCAAGGTCCTTTCATGAGCGGAGACTCCAGCAACATTCTGGTGAACAAAATGACAAATTGGCCTTCTACCAATTTCCTTCATTCTCAGGAATGCATGGATTGCAATTTGCAGCACGTCTTTCATTTCTGTGGAGTTCTCTGAAGCAACATTGATAATTGTCACATCACTTAAACCAATGACAAAGGTTGCCAGCTGGTTGTCATGCTCATAACTGTCTTCTAGTTGTGCCAACTGAGGAGCCTTGAGGCCCTCTGTGTCAATGAGAACTATGAAGTCACAGTTCAGCTGGTGTTGCATATCATCACTTACTCTGAGGAAGAGCATATACGCTCCTCTTGTGCATCTGCCACTGCTGACTGCAAACTGCACACCGAACATGGTGTTGAGGAGTGTTGACTTCCCGGTGCTCTGAACACCCAACACGGTCAGTACCAACAGTCTGCTCTTCTCTCCAACCTTCCTGTGTAGCTCCATTAGTACATCTGTCACCCATTTCTCTGGGATGTTGGAAGCATCTCCATCCAAGAGCTCTAAAGGATATCCATCCAACAGCAGTTCAGCTGCCAAACCAGGGAGACGATGTACTTCATCAGCAGAGTTTTGAGAGGAAAACTCATAGATCAGTCCCATCTCTCTCATGTAATGCTCTAACCCTAAAGAGCTTTCCAGCATCTCCTGATCCAGCTTCTTAATCTCTTTCACATCTTTGTTCTCTTCGTTGATTTTGTCTTTCCACTGATGGCGGAGTGAAGATAGCTGATCCCGGGAATGTGCATCCAGTTTGAGTTTCATCCACTTAAGGAAAAAATCTCTGCTCTTGCTGTCATTTTCATTTTTAGGTAACTGTTTAATGAAAGTCTCCATATCATCTGATAGTTTCTGTTTTCCAAGCCTCTCCTTGATTTGTTGTTGTTCTCTCTGTAGCTGAGATTTATATTCTTCAGGTGCTAGATTACCATTACCATGTGTTTTCAAGCTACATTCCTTTTTCTCTAACTGCGATAACCTTTTCCAGTCAGCGCCTTGCAGAGGAAGCTGTTTTCTCTTGTAATCTGGTATCTTCTGCGCCCTAATTCCTTTGACAAGCTTTTCAGCGGTTTTCTTTTGGTCATCACTTGTGTATTCGTCCACAGACAGACCAAAATCAACAGCTTTCTGAACCATATTTTCAATGCTCATTGGTAGTGTTTCAACTGTTATCTTGTTAATGGCGGCAGAAAGTTTCTCTGAAAACTCCACAACATTTACTCTTGGGTCTTTAACTTTCACACTGCTGTTTGGCAAACCTAATTCTTTCACTGTTTTCCTGACAGACTCCATGTCCTCTTTTGAACTTCCATCCTTGCGGTTAACAACCAAGAACAGTTTGGATTTCACATCTTGAAGAGAAGTCAGAATCTCATGCTCCTCTTTTTCAATTGTGTCCAGGAAAACAAAGGTAGCAGTTGACACTTGAAACAGAAAAGTGAACTGAGCAAGTGACTCAGAAATGTTTCCTCTCAGATTGGCGAAGGCAATTGGGTCTGGAAATACATCAGGATGTTCTCTGCCTCTGGGAAGGTACCAGCACACCTCAGCCAAGCCATTGGCAATGTGTCTTTCAATTGCTCCTCCTTTCATGTCTCTGTGTATGAAGTAATTGTGATTCTGCTGGCCAAGGCTGAGAACTTGATTCAAAATCTGGGTCTTGGACAAACTACAATTATGGAGCCTCACAAAGGAAAAGAATGGTATCTTTGCTTGGACAATGTGGTTTTCAACAAAGCCTCTTGATTCAGACAGGTGGGGACACCACTCTTTGACAATGTCCCTCAGAGCCCAAAGCATCAGGGTACTCTGACTGTTATTGACATGGGGCATCAGCAGTGGGACAGAAAACTGGCACATTGACATCTTGAGGGCCATTTCCTGTTGCAAGAAGCTGTCAGCACAAAGGAAGAGTGCTGTTACGAGGTCGAGAGGGTTAACCCTATCGTCTGCAGATTCATCAGCAGTGAAAGGATCACGATCAAAGGGATCACTGCTTTCTTCCTCATCATCACTGTTTGATCCTTGTGTACAGCCCCTGCATTCTGCATTGAGTTTAAATAGTTTACTGAGAAAGCACCAAGGTATTTTCTGTACTGATGAGGCAGCTTCTTCATTTATGCTGTTTTTGTTGATCTCCAATAGAGACCGAAGAGTGAGCTTGTTGGGATAAAATATCTCCAGTCCCAGTTTGGAGAGAAAGGTGATTAGGACTGTTAAAGAGAAAGAGAAGGTCATATTTAGATATTAGGCAGCCCTTAA
This sequence comes from Gymnodraco acuticeps, assembly GCF_902827175.1. Taxonomy (NCBI): domain Eukaryota; kingdom Metazoa; phylum Chordata; class Actinopteri; order Perciformes; family Bathydraconidae; genus Gymnodraco; species Gymnodraco acuticeps. Next base: position 524,728 of record NW_022990217.1, on the reverse strand, counting down.
TGGATTATATATGGATGTTTCCTCGAGGTCTGACGTGCTGAAGGCATTTCCTTTCTCAATTCAATTCAATTCAAAACCTTTATTTATCCAGGTAAAATCCCATTGAGATCAATGATCTCTTTTTCAAGGGAGACCTGCAGCAGTAGGTTCCACAAGAAGACATCAAAACATAAACAACAGAACAACAAAAGGACATCATACAGCAAAATGTACAGGGATTACAATTTACATATCTAACCACATGTACAGATACCAACAGCATCTGATTGAGTAGCATCCAACCGAGCTTTAAAAACATGTAGTGGTACTAGCTTGGTAATTTTCCATTCTTTTTGCAGACTGTTCCATGTTAGTGGAGCTGCACATCTAAAAGCTTTCTTCCCTAAGACAGTCCTAGCACTTGGCACATTTAATAAAACCACAGCATGCGATCTCAGGCAATAAGTACTTTCAATTCGCCGAGAGATCAGGGAGCAGATATAAGATGGTAGTTTATCCAACATGGCTTTGTAAATGAAAAAGTACCAGTGACTGAGCCTCCGTACAGTAAGTGATGGCAAAACCGCCTTGGTATACAGGGTACAGTGATGCGTAAGTGCTTTACAATTTGTCAAAAATCTCAGTGCACTGTGATACGCAGCATCTAACTTGCTCAGGTAATTGGCAGGTGCATTCATATATAACAAATCACCATAGTCCAGCACAGGTAAAAAGGTCACAGTGACTAGCCTTTTCCTGGCCTCAAGCGAGAAACAGGACTTGTTTCTAAAAAAGAAACCTAGCCTAACCCTCAGCTTTTTAAGCAGGTTATTGACATTAAGTTTAAAAGTGAGACAGTCATCAAGCCAGATACCCAAGTATTTGTAACAGGTAACCACTTCAAGTTGTATTCCTTGCGTAGTTACAATATCCAAAGCAGTCTCTGGTGTATTTTTAGCTTTAGCTTTAGAAAAGAGCATTACCTTGGTTTTATCCACATTTAAAAGAAGCTTAAGCTCAGAGAGCTGAGCCTGAATAATGTTAAAAACAGCCTGTAATTTAACAACAGCCTCGTTAATCGAGGGACCTGCACAGTACATCACGGTATCGTCCGCATAAAAATGTAAGGTTGCTCCTTCGACATTTTCACCTAAACTATTAATATAGATAGAGAATAATAGCGGACCTAAAACTGAACCTTGTGGTACACCATTAGTGATGTTTAACCACTCAGAAGACAACCCATCAAAGTGAACACATTGGGATCTTTCAGAGAGGTAGTTTACAAACCACCCACTGCATGGCTGGATATACCAATACTGACCAGCCTCTGCTTCAAAATGCGATGATCGACGGTATCAAAAGCTTTGGATAGGTCAACAAATAGAGCTGCACAACTCTGCTTATTATCTAAAATACTCGTAATATCATTTACCACTTTCATTGTGGCAGTGATGGTGCTGTGTTGCTTTCTGAAGCCTGACTGATGTTTAGACAGGATGTCATTGTTACATAAAAACTCCTTTACCTGTTCACTCACTAGGCGTTCAAGAACCTTGGCCAGAACTGACAATTTAGAGATGGGTCTATAATTGTTTAATAAGGTGGCCTCCCCTCCTTTTAGTAGTGGCAGGACATAAGCTGACTTCCATACTTTTGGGATTTTGTTCGTGCTGAGGGAGAGGTTAAAAAGAGTAGTAAGAGGTGGAGCAATAAAATCTGCAGCTATCTTTAAAAAGAAAGGTTCTACGTTGTCCGGACCAGCCGGCTTTTTAGGATCTAGCTTGGTTAAGACTTCACGAACAACATCAACAGTAAAAGGAGTAAAACTGAAGGGGTTTTCCAGACCACATTGTTCTGAGTCACAGACTGTGGTGTTCACAGAAGCAGAATTAGAAACAGAATGAAACAGAGAGCCACAGGACACAAAATGCTCATTAAAACAATTTAGTATGGTGGTCCTATCCGATATAGTGCCAGATACTGTGGTAAGGCACGGAGGTAGCTCATTACGGATATCACCGGTGGATATCGATTTTATGATTCAACAGTAAAATTTACTGGCGTTCATTTAACATAAAGCCTTTTTTTCATTATTTTAAAAGTGTGGATTATTGTACATCCATGTTTGCAAGCTTGCAGAATTGTTTATTTTGTTGGATTACACTGGATTGCACATCTCCAAGATCTGTGAATCATTTGAATCTCTGTGATTTTGTAGTTTCACAATTCTAAGAGATCAAAGATGTATTTAGTTATTTATGTGGTCATTTTTACACTTTATATACATCTTAATACATCCTTTAACAATTTCATGTGTACTTCTATATACAGTACGTCAGTAAACATCAAAGTTGAGTGAATGGGGGAATTACCTGCATGTTCTTCACCTGTGTTTGTAGACATGGTCTGACTTTTCCTTCAACTCTCCTGTGCTTGGAAACCTAAAAAAGGTACAACAAATAAAGCTTATTTTTTCATTTTGAGTAGCCTACTTTTATTTTCAAAGACGTAACACATTGTGTTATTGCTTATTCATTGCAGATCAGTTGCAATTATAAAGAACAAACTACTGTTTGAATGAAGCAAAACCAATGTCCTTATTTAAAACCGCTGCGCTAACTGCCAATATTTGTCACAAGTTTGCTTAGAGAAATATTATTAATATGTATAATGTGACCAAAGAGGTGTGTCCTACTGTCTAGTGTAGCAATACAATTCTGATTTAGTCCGATTGAAGCATATCAATTAAAAAGTGTTTGCAGTAGCTATACGGTAAACACTGATGATATAACATTTAGTATTGCTACTTTTACTCAAGTACAAAAAGTACTTCTTTACAACACTGATAATGTCTCAGTGTATCGGCAATCAAGCTTTTGTTGGTCAAAGATCTTACAATGTTTATTTTCTAAGAACCACAAATGTGAATGCGTTCCATTGTCTGGCAGTGGAGCTTTTATCTATACATCGAGGTGTTAAAACCCCAACTCCCTGCTCAAAAACAACAGTCAGAAAGCACAATTTGGTTCCCTGTGTGCACAAAGTGTAAGCAGAGTTCAACAGTTCACCAAGTTCAAAGTTTCAATAGTCAATTAAATAATTAACTTAAACAAACAAAACATCTTAAAGGGGCAGCTGTCAGTGAAGTTTATCACAGTCATTAACCTGTTAAGCCTGGATGCCCCCGTCCGCCAGTGGCAAACCATCAGGGCCTTCAAGGTATTCAGAGAATACCCTGGAACACTCAGATAAAACAAACAAAAAATTGATTTAATTATATAAATAAAATGTATATAAAATGAATGAATGAGAATCGTATCTGTGTTGTTGATCAGTAATATTACAGTGTTACGTTGATTTGTTTGTCCTTCTCGGACCATGCACTACGCATTTCAGTGGGTTTGTGTTAGAAGAGAAAGCAACCAATCAGATCTTGTTCTGGGTCTCTGGGTAGAATATCCTTCAACCAAGGTATTCTACATCCTTGATCGAATGCCCTGGCCGTTGCACTGAATGAGAGCGTACGTTTGGACTGACAGTTTGATCAACCAATCATATATTGATTTGTAGCCAATGGGCGCATCATTTCAGAGTTTCCCTCGGTTCCAGGGTATTCTAGAAGGCCCGCTAGTTAACTGGAGAGAGACAGAGGATCTAGATGAATGCGACGAAGCAATTCATGCCGTTTTATTGTTTTTAACGTTGAAATGACAAGTGCAACAGGTGAAGATGAAGTTGTTGCAGACTTGTTGTGAGTACCCTTTTCAAGACGACAGTTCAGTGAAAAGACGGACATTATAACCGTGTGTGTCTACAGAAGGTCCAGTTGCGATAGATACGGTTCGCCACTGCCGCCCGCATACTTCTGCACAATCAAGATATCAGATTAAAGCTGAGATTCCACCAATTCTAGAAGTATTAGTATCATCACTGTGCGATCAAAACTCGCAGTAGGAGAAGCAAACCCAGACATCACACGACATAGCTTTACGGCGCAAAAACGGCAAATAGTCTTACCTTTGCTGTTTTTCTGATCAAAAGTTGTGTTCAATGGCATTAAAACAATAAAAACGCTGCTGAAGGTTAATCCATAGGTTAATCCAATGTGTCTGTGTCACCTTGAAATTATTACTGATAATCCATCGTCATATTGATGGCAAAAACTGAGTTTTCATATATAGCTGCTATGATAGCTAGTGTATGACAGCTTCCGGTTTTTGGTATTCTGGCTGCGCATCACTCTATTCACCAATGGGTAATTTTTAGATGGATTTTAGGAACTTCACCTCGATTCTATTGGCTCTAACGATTAAAAAGAGGTGTCAATCATCAAAATCGACCGATGGGTTCCAGAGATATGGAAAATACACCCAAATGACCCCAGACATGAGTTTTTTTTTCTAAATCTCTCTATAAAGATAAAATGTCATTGTTTTGCATCAATCTTGATACAGGGTACTTATTATATGTTATATAAATGTTTACTATGTTCAATTTGAATTTACTCTAAAATAAAAAAATATATATATTGATTCTGACTTTTCTACATCCAACTCACAGGTTTATTATTGCTTTGAGAAAAACGATTATTAATTTACCCCTTTTAGAAGAAAATATATAGTCATTTGTTCTGGGAATGTCATTTTTCGAGCCTGAGGCCTGAAAAACAGGCTCAGGGGTTAACATGTTAAGAAAGATGCTGCAGTGATTTTGAGTCATTGGGTCACATAACGAGCAAATAAAAAATAGAAGGATTTTCAATACAGAAACGACTTAATGTGCTAAACAATAACCATACAAAAAAACCTTAAAACATAAAAACATGTGTCCTACTTGTTATACAGTTCTGCATCAATACTGGGCCATAAGGTCAAACCATATGGAAGCTTTTGAAAAAATCCACGTTTCAATGAAAGAAATGTTGATATATTATAATAACGTTAAAAAATTGTTTTAAGATTGGTCTAATAAACAGATGTTTGTCCCAATTATTGTGAATGAATACAATTAGGGCTGCAACAAAAGACTAATTTGATAATCGATTAATCTATCGATTAATGAAACGATGAATCGACTATTCGGATTATGCCTTGCACAATTTCTCAAACGCTCTTATTTAGCCATCAACTTTTAGATTGAGCTTGAGGTTGTTTTAGGCATGTGGAAACTAACAATGAAGAAAATAAAGATGATTACTTGATTCAAAAATACATATTTTATTAAACTATCTGCTGAAAGATAAATACAAAATCTGTCCTTCAACATTTAAACCAAGGAAAGCAGATCAGATAAAAGATAACCTTTTTCACATTGTCAAGTAGGGATGGGTATCATTCAGTAGCGTGGCGTGGGGAAAAAAATAGGGGAAGCCAATAATACGTCCTTTCTTTTGGGTCGGGGGTGTGGTGGTCAATGTGATAACGTAACCAGAGGAGTGATTACAGCACCCGGTATCATTTTACACACATTTGTATCATACAGATGCAGGACTTACACACGCCTGTTATCTAACCGACAGGTCCGCACGCACTCTCCAGCCGAAACTCTAATAAGCATTCATTCCAGGGGCGGATCTACCGGGGTGGCATGGGGTGGCAACTGCCACCCTAAACAATAGCCTTGCCACCCCAGCTGCCACCCCAGTTGGCATCTTTGTTTTGAAAGAAAAGTTGTGGCTCATCGGACATTTATGAGACAAAGTCTCTAATGTCCGAGTGCAAGTGAATGCAGCACAAGATGCACGTCATGTAACCCCTCCCCCGGTCCTGGCACGAGAGTGGAAACATTATTGGTGGCAAATTCACTTGAACGGGGGGACGGCGCAAAACAAGAAGCCTTTCGGACCCAAGCACTTAAGGAATGAGGTATTTGCGGTCTACAATGACAGAGAAGAGAATGTCAAGTTTGGCTGTACTCAGCATTGAATCAAAACGCACTACAGCTGTTGATCTTAATAAGTTTGTGAGGCGTTTTGCTGAACAAAATAGTAATCGCCGCATTCAGCTGTAATAGACATGCCAACTTGATGCTCTGCTCACGGGTGACTCGATGAGAATAACAAACTGTTAAGATGATGACCTTGTATGCGTGTATATATTTTTTTCTTTGAGGGGGTCTGCCCCCAAAAAACAGTTTTAAGTCCTGAGAAAGTAAAATAAGACGGTGTGTAAAACTACACTGCCCAGCCAACAGAAAGTAACCACTTTGATTTAACTAGGCCAGTAGGTAAGGACCTTCCACTGGATAATAACTGCAGCGATGTTTTAGCTGAATACACGTTTTTTAACCCTAACTGATGCAGTTAGTCACTTCTTTAATGTTTGTTCTTTCTGATGTAAAGTCAAGGTTGTAACTGTATATCAATAATGATATAATTACTTGTTTTTCAAATTTGAATGAGGGTGAGCAAGCATCTTGATGAACATTCATCATTAACTCCTCCAAAAAATATAGTTTATTCAATAATAAATGAATATGTGAATCATAACAGTTCTTCACTATATCTGTAAAGCGTCTTTGAGCACCTGTAAAAACGCTAACAAATTAAATCTATTATTATTATTATTATTATTATTTATTAACAGTGATTGACAGCTGATAGGAATAATATGATTGTTAATAGTATCATATTCATTCAGACAAACATCGATGAGACAGTTAATTAATGTACTTATTGCAGCAGTCTGCATAGATTTGGTACCCCTGCTGGTCTAAGAGTGAGACAAACTCATTCAGTTATTGTTCAGTTAAAATTCATTAAATTACGTCTGCCACCTTATTTGTAAGGCTTTACTGATGTGCCACAATAATATCACCTATGTGATTGAGTTAAAATATTAATATTGTGGCTTTCCAAGTTAACATTGATTGTAGGGGTGTAACGGTTCACAAACATTTCGGTTCGGTACGTACCTCGGTTTTTAGGTCACGGTTCGGTACGTTTTCGGTACAGCAGAAAAGATTATCACAAAACATTAAATATTTTTTTTTAATTATTATTAAACTGTGACTAATGTATTCAAATAAATACAAAATATAGTAAAATAAACATTAAGGTGCAGCATTTCGATGAACTGAAATAATCTGTATTTGAACTGTACTAGTACCTAAGCAGCCAGCTTGACAATAGGACTTGATTTTCATTGTATTTTCATGTTGTTTAAAGAAAGATGAACTTGTCCACATTGCTTGCTGAAATGGCAGATCTGCTGACACTAACAATGTCTCCTGCTGTGGAGAACACCCTCTCTAGGGACAGAGGTAGCAGATACAGCCAGGTAGCACTTTGCTAACATGGCAACATAAGGATATTTGGCGTTTGTAATAGCTTTGGCTCGGTCTGAACTTTCTGCGAGTGGTGGAGGCTTAAATGCTAGTGGGAGTTGGGTTTGCACTTCAGTCTTTTTTCTTTTGGTACCGGTGATATTCACATTCGGGTGATGCCTTTTCAAATGAGTGTGATGTATTGCCAGCCGCGTAACCAATGTTGGTTGAACAATGCCGACAAACAGCTTTGGTTCGGTCCACCTGTCTTTGTCCGTCATCCTTGTACGTAACTGCGAAACCAAAATGTTCCCAAACCGGAGACTTCAATGATGCTGGAGGATTTTCAGCTCAACTTTATCTGCGTTTTGCCATTTCGACAGTTTCTCAAATTACTGACTACATTTGAACGCATCCCTGTGACCAGCTCTCATAGTATGCCTCTCGTCCAATGAAATGACTTGCTCGTGGAAAGGCAGACATGGCCTCCACTTTCGACGGGAGGGGGGCCGCCCCATCCTTGCTGATGAGGTGCCCGAGGAAATGGATGGAAGACAATCCGAACTGACACTTCGCCGGGTTAATAATCAGGCCGTGTTGGTTGAGCCTCGCGAAAAGGACCCGGAGATGTGCCTGGTGCTCTTCGAAGGAGGATCTGGCTACCAGGATGTCGTCTAAATAGACGAAGGTGAATGGCATGTCTCTGAGCGCTGAATCCATCAGCCGCTGAAAGGACTGAGCTGCGTTCTTAAGTCCAAACGGCATACGCAGGAACTCGAAAAGCCCAAACGGCGTAATTACCGCAGTTTTGGGGACGTCCGAGGGGTGCACCGGAACCTGGTGGTAGCCCCGCACCAGATCCACCTTGGAGAAAACCAGCTTGCCTGCCAGGTGTGCAGAGAAGTCCTGGATGTTAGGGACCGGGTAGCGGTCTGGCGTAGTGGCGTCGTTAAGGCGGCGGTAGTCACCACACGTTCGCCTGCCACCGGCTAATTTAGGGACCATGTGAAGCGGCAAAGCCCAAGGGCTGTCTGAGCGGCGGATGATGCCCAGACGCTCCATGTTGACGAACTCCGACTTGGCGACTGCCAGCATGTCAGGGTTGAGCCGCCGGGCCCTAGCGTAGACAGGGGGGACTTCAGTGTCAATGTGGTGCTCTACCCCGTGTTTGGTAGTGTCAGTGGAAACGGTGGGCTGCGTCAAGTCGGGAAACTCACTGAGAAGGTGCTGGAACTTGTCGCCCTGTGAGAGTGAGCTGGAGAGCCCGCTGAATGACGCCTCGCCGCGGGTACACTCAGCGCGTCCACCAGGCGGCTGTTCTTGACGTCCACCAGGCGGCTGTTCTTGACGTCCACCAGCAGTCCGTGAGCGCACAGGAAGTCTGCGCCGAGGAGGGCAAAGGAGATGTCAGCCGTGACGAAATCACACTTAAACCGCTGACCCTCGAAGCACAGGTCCACTGTCTTTGTGCCATAGGTGCAATTAGGGGTGTCGTTAGCGGACGTTAAAGGTGGGCCGTGGCCTCCACCGGCGGCGTCCTCCACGGAAGCTGGCAGGACGCTCCGCTGGGCTCCTGTGTCACAAAGGAGTCTGCGACCAGAGAGGGCGTCCCTGATGAACAGGAGCCGGTTGGATGTGCCCACTACCGAGCGCAGGCCTTGGCGTTTCCCGTTACCTTGTAGGTGCAGGGGGGACGGCACATCTTCGCTTTCGCCCCGTAGCGTGCATGGTAATGACACAGGCCAGGGCTGGAGTTGCTGACGTCGGCCCCGGAGCTTCTGCTTGGTGGCATGCCTGTACCAGGGAAGGTGCCGCTGCATGTCGGGGCCAGCACCTCCGGGGAAAAACGCTGGGTTGCCAGGAAGAACCGGTCGGCTTCTTCGGCCAAAGCGCGGGGCTCAGTAATAGCCATGTTAGATAGCGCTGTCTGTACATGCGGCGGCATGTGCCGAAGAGACAGTTCTATGAACAAAAAATGAGGTTCTTCCGTACCCAGCAGGCTGAGCATCATCTCCATGTGGTCAGAAGGCTTGTTGTCCCCCAGGCTATGAATAGCGAGCATGCGTCGGGCCCGTTCCGACCGTGACAGCTCGAAAGTCTTGAACGCTGCATATTTATCCTGGGCAGGAGGAGATGTAATAAAGCCAACCGTCCGGGTCGCAGTGGAGCTCCCCAGCGCCGAAACGTGAAAATAGCGTGCTGCGTCGTCAGTCACTCCACGGAGGGCGAACTGAGCCTCTGCCTGAGCGAACCATTCAGCCGCAGATGTCTCCCAAAACTCCGGCAGTTTGAAAAAAACGGCATTACTTGCCATGCTCGGTTCAGTCTCGGATCCTTCAACGAGACTTATGTCGGGGTCACCAATGTAGTGCCGAGAGACGGGAGTCGGAGGCGGGGTATCGAAGGTACAAGCTAGACTTTTATTTAGCATCTGCAAACACATTGTTGAGAGCTACATAGTTGGGTGATGTACTTAAAACGAAAGTTAATTATAATCAAGTATAATCAATTATATTCTTGTATAACTCACAATGAAAATGTTTCATCTGTTATGTTTTTATATTTGCAGTAAAAAACAAAGTGGTTTGTTTAAGTTGAGTGTGTAAGGTCTGTGATTTATGGGTGTCACTGATAAGGAGGAGGGCAGTTTCCCCTCTCTTTTTTTCTCAGAGCAGAAACACAAGGGGGGGGGGGGGTCTCCTGCCTTAAGGAGAAACACGCTAAGGCTTTTAATGGGTGATTATGTCATAGCCGAGGATAATATTTTGCAAAACCTATACATCAGAGACCAGGCCCAGTTTTACAAATATGGGCGTAAAGGAGGTGTTTTTCGGGGTTTTCTATCCGGTTGTAGGGGCATAAAAGCCACGGGATAAGAGAGGATGAGAGGGCTGGGTAAATGGCTCTCGGTAAGGTTATCCTGGAAGGCGTTATTAGTACGTACAGGAATCTTAGACCTAATAGCTTTATTTAGGCTATCCTGGAAGGCGTTATTAGTACGTACAGGAATCTTAGACCTAATAGCTTTATTTAGGCTATCCTGGAAGGCGTTATTAGTACGTACAGGAATCTTAGACCTAATAGCTTTATTTAGGCTATCCTGGAAGGCGTTATTAGTACGTACAGGAATCTTAGACCTAATAGCTTTATTTAGGCTATCCTGGAAGGCGTTATTAGTACGTACAGGAATTTTATAACTAATGGTTTTATTTAGATCTTGGATAGATGAGAAATATGAATTAAGGTTTTAGATACAAATATAACCCCAGCATGATATGTTGCATATGATTATAATGTGTTAAAAGGTAAAAACCCTGTATTAGTTTGGACCTATTTTTCTTCAAATAAACTGATCTCACCTGTAAAATCTGTGCTCTCCTCTCCTGCTTAAAAGGTAAGATTGCACCCTGCCACTCACACTTAGGTAGGGGCACACTCCATTTACTGATATCAAAATCCTTCGGGATCCCTTAAACAGATTAAAAAAGAGTTGTCAGAATTGAAACAGCAGTTAATTGAACCTGGTTCTTCGGCGAGTTAATAGAGGTGAGATCTTGCTGACGTTGGTGGATCTGAGCCAAGCAGTAAACTTACATAGACTCAATAACTTCGGTCAGGTCAATTAGTAGGTCAGAGTAATTTACCGGAATAAATTATCAGGACCTCGCCAACTCTAAACAACATGTAAACACTTCATGCACGGGAAGCGAAGACCGGCGGAAACAGGAAGTCCGGTTCACTAAAATGTCCGTGCAGAACAATACCCCAACCCATAGATCCGTGGGTGAATAATGTCAATCACCACAACCTCAAACATTAAAACAAATCCAGAGTTACGTGTTTCTGTACTTCCTCTAAGAAGAAAGGACAGTAACAGAAGACCTCTGTGACGCCAGATGTGGTGTTGTTAATGCGATATGATATCCGAAAAAAAATTCAGTTTAGGATGGCCGAAGACACTACACTACCCATAATCCCCAGCTATCGTTTGGGACTAAAGTCCCGTTGACAAACCCCGTGATTAATTTTCAAGCTCTGGGATTGGATGTTGGAGTGGCAGTGCGCCAAGGTTATGGCGAGCGTCAAGTTCTTTGAAATGGAACGAAACCACAGCAGACTATTCAAAACTGGACTCGAACGCCCCCCCAGAACTACACATGCTGGCTACAGGGCTCGCAATTAACGATGTCCCGATGTCCCGGGGACCATAACAATTCCTACTGGGACACAAATCTATTTTGTCTGGGACTATTTCGGGACAGTGAAAAAAAAATTAAAAGTAAACTTCAAAATGGGTGTTATTTGCAAAGTCATTGGGCTGTCAAATCATAGAATGCATTCTACGTCATCCACTCTGCTGCTGACTGCTGCTAGACTCGCGCCAATGCAACGGTCACGACAGTTAAAAAAAGAAGAAAGAAATGCTGAGGTGGTTGAATAAACAGCCCCCTGATGCAAGCCCCAATTCTGCCGACTCCCGAAACGAAAACATCCCAAGTCCTGGTCATGATGCATCGTCTTCCACTGTGGTAAGTTAGTTGTCTTAAGTGTCAATGTTAGCTAGCGCTAGCGTTAGCTAGCGCTAACTAACGCTAGCCACTGAAGTGTGCCTTACAATGCATACAAACGTCCTAAAATGCGGTGTCATGTTCTTTTGAAGTTTGTGAAAATGATGTGAAATACAGTTGATCAGAATAAGAGGTGTAGCCGATCATTTTTGTATTTTCTTTGTCAGCCAGTCAATGACCAGGCTAGAATCTTCAGCTGCAAAAACGTAAGGCATTTAGCTAATCATTTAGCTTTTCATCTTTTTTTAGTGTTTTAGTTTTTTTGGGTCAAGAACGTCAGTCAGATTGGGTGACGATTAGAAAGGCGGTCGCAAGGTAATTTTAGTTTGTCAAGAATCAACTCTGGTATGAGAATAATGTGTCATGTTAAGAGAGAGTAATGTTCCAGTTGTTTTTGTGCCTAGGGGGGGGGGGGGTGAATGAGTGAGAGCAAGATGATTGACATTCATGAATGAAGATAGAACATCAATTTATATTCCTATAGTACTACTGACTTGTGAGGATCACTTGTAATTAGAACTGAAAACAGATACATTTATTAAACTGTATTATGGAACTTCTGTTTTTTTATTATCATTCATACCACTTTTATTGCCAGATGGAGGGTTCCGATCATAAAACACAGAGACCATACAGCCATACCATATTGAATTGAAAAATACAAATCAGAATTCTTCTATGTTGACATGACAATGATAAATTAGTCTGGATATTGAGAAACAATAGAAAAACATGTCTTAAAACAACTCTCTTCCCTTCTACTCTAGGAGAGGCAACAGATCAGACTAATATTCATATGTTTAAAAGAACAAGTATTTTAAACTTACATGGTGGACCAGAGTCTATGGTGTGATGATTAAGTGACAAAAAAGTATCAAATTATATGTATTATATATATGCATAATTGGGGGGGCGACGATACAAATTTAAATTTGGGACACTGCTGGTTATATCCGGGACAATACAAAGTAGAATTCGGGACAGTTGTGGGACACTGAGGAAAAAAGTTAATTTCGAGCCCTGGCTGGCTATTGTGTTTCGCAACATGTTCTCTATGGCACGTCTTGGAATTGTAGTTTTAAAAGACGTTTTCGTTTTTCCCAAAATTAGAAGTTGACAGTATTAAACTGTGTATAGCCCTGGAGGTTTAGGCGATAGGAAACAAATTGGTGTGTGTATTTAAAACATGTAATTACTAAATGGGGGGAAATCGCTGGTATCCATAATGGGCAGCATTAATATATACCCACATGACAGCTCATTGTTACTTTGTAATTCTACTCCACTACAATTCAGAGGTTAACCTGGTATTTTTACTCCACTAAATGTATTTTAGTTACTTTGCAGATTCTGATTAATGATGTGAAATATAAACAACCCTGAAATCAGACTTTAGTTACACCTGAGTGAAATTCAGGGAAATTGCCTACAATCAGGAGAGATATTTGATTGTTGGTGCTTGAGAAGACTAAACATTTATTTGCAGATCTCTATAAATTATATTCATTAATCGTTATTCTCTACTAATAGTTAATTAAAAACTGTATATAATTGCTATTTTGCACATCCCTTTCAAGATCTCAAGATTTTCAAAGGTTTATTGACATATCATATACACAATTATGGTGTAGTTATGAAATAATGAAAAACTTCCATGCTTCCATGAGCGTCAAATCCCGCAGCAGATGGGAATACATTGCAATCAGTTGAAAGCTATTTGCGTCCCTTTATGAAGCTGAAGGAGCCTAGGAGCGTCCCAACTGCACGCCTCGGGACCCTGACCAAGCGTCGCTCCTGGACGCTTATGGAGTGAGAGTGTGTTGCCAGCTCTGATGTAACAAAGCAGTTGAGCACAAAACTATGCTTTAGGCTTGACTCAACTCTTATCATGGTGAGCCAGGGAGACCCAGGGGGTTCAGTTAGTGGATTAGAGTTATACAGCCGGTAAAGGTGACTCAAGGAGCACAGGCCTTGTTCAGCCTGAGCAGTGCATGAAGCCATTTTGGTGCATGCCACGACTATATTGGCTTATCTGACGTGCTGGAGATGTGGCTGAGAGCAGTCGTATTCAAAATTCCTCTGTAAAGCAAGGAGTCGGACCGGGCAGTACGGTTATGATAAAACTGATTTATTTCAGTTGTGATAAGGAATACAAATGCTCAGCTGAGGTCTCTGGAGATCAGTGTTCCACAGGCCGCAAGCAGTTTCCACTCCAAGCAGTTAACTGTCTCACATTTTCCTTCCAGAGCCCCGGAAACTGGCCAAACACATTTCATATACTTAGTACATGGGTGAAAATGGCTTGTGCCCATAATGGGCAGCATTAATATATATACCCACATGCCAGCTAAGGTCAGAAGAGCTTTATTTAACAGCTGATCTTATGTTGTTGACCCCTCCTGTTGTTAATTGATAACATTACATTACATTACATTAATTGATAAGCCTGAAACATGCAGGTTCAGAGGCACATTTTGCAAATATGGCAGTAGCCATCGATCAGCTTAAGATAAAATATACTTTATTGATCCCAAGTTGGAAACATTTGCGTTACATCAGCATGTGTAACAGTTGTAAATATGCAGTGGTGTTTATTCACATAATTTAGTATAATCACACAAATTCTGTGTTTTATATTTAACAATTCTGTGTTCTTTATTTATTGATTGTTCAATACCTGACAAGGCCGGAGATGAAATATCTACATATATCTTATAAGAGTATAATACATTATGTATAATATCAGTTAAAATAAGTGCTTCAACATAGTTAACATTGCTGGAGGTATGCACAAATATTGATAGATGTCTTGTAATGCACTATTGAGGAACCTGCGACCCAAGTTTTTTATTCATTGCATAACTACACCGTTTGTGTATGATATGTCAATAAACCTTAGAACATCTTGAAATCTTGAAAGGGATGTGCAAAATAGTTATTATATACAGTCTTTAATGAACTATTAGTAGAGAATAACGAGTAATGAATATACTTTATAGGGATCCTATTAATATCTAATGATAAAAATAATGAAATTCAATAACATGCTTTAACCACTAGGTGTCCCTTTATATCAGCTGTGCACCTTTATGGTATAAATACAGCCTATCTACCAATTGGATCAAATTAGTGTTGATACTGCAAGGAGACGTATTGTGTGAAAATAAATGTAAGATGTTGTTTAACTGCTGATATATTTATGATCCACGTCACATTTTCAGTGTTGGCGGCAGTTCCTCATGTTTGTTTAGAAGTCTTCTCATCAGGGCTCTATAAATAGAGAACTACGGCAGATATGTAATATTTAATGCAGCCAAACCGTGTATTACAATGCCGTTATGTGATGACTTTCAAAGAGAAAAGCAAGCACACTCGGAATAAAGTATTATTTTATTTTTTTTAAATGTTTTCGGTCTGTTTCCGTTATTTGTTAATGACGATGTGCTGTGAGATGTGAGACTGGAATTGCATTGGGGGAAATAACGTAGGCTATCTTTAGATGCGGATTTTGTTAAACTAATACGTTTGCGCTGTGGACCAACACTATACATTGACGGGGAAGGGGGTAGCAATAAAGATAACACCATTAAACAGTTACACAACATAACAGAAATAATATCGATAGCAGCGTCCCTAGCAACCACCTTGGTAACAATGAAAACTTTCTATGGACGCAATTTCCTGAAGTAATCTTCGTAATAACTAGCAAACTAAAGATCATGTACATCCACTGCACACATAATCTGAAATAACAACTCATATTTCTCGCATCAAATGACATCAAAACGCATTTTAATGACCAAACTAACCTTAAAATAGGCATTTTCCACCGAGAATAAAACGAAGTTCGGCCATGTTTTTTTTTTCTGCAGGGAGAAATTTGAAGATCACGTGACATAGATGCCAGCCATTGGAATGAATGGTGAAAAAAAACGGGGTTTGTCAAACAGAGCACATGGTGTAGTCCTAAACGATAGCTGGGGATTCTGGGTAGTGTAGTGTCTTCTGCCTTCCTTTACTCTGAAAAAATATTTGTTTCTCCGAATCGAAGGGGAAAAATACAAGAGCATTGTACACAATTTAAACCAATCAATGTTGTGACAATTAACAAGGATAATCTGGTGTTTTTTAGTTGATGAGTAGTGCAGATATCACTGTAAAATCAATCGACAGTAAGGGGAATACTTACTTCCGGGTGTACAATTATCCGTTATCCAATGGGAATGGACGCTCACATTGCCTTTAAGGGCAGCCGACACAAACGAATGCTGTGCTTCCATGAGCGTCAAATCCCGCCGCAGATGGGAATACATTGCAATCAGTTGAAAGCTATTTGCGTCCCTTTATGAAGCTGAAGGAGCCTAGGAGCGTCACAACTGCACGCCACGGGACCCTAACCAAACGTCGCTCCTGGATGATTATGGAGTGAGAGTGTGTTGATTTAGACCAGGGGTGGGGAACCTTTTTCCTCTCAAGGGCCATTTCAATTTTTACAACATCCTCCGAGGGCCGTACAAATTATTGAACTCAACCTCAGCTTAAAAAAACTAAAATCACAGCCCATTCATTTCGCCTTTTTTTCATGTTGTGCAAAGAAAAAGCAACCTCTTAATCCAGATATCTTACCCTGACTTGTGCATGCATGCACGTGCACGGTAGTGGCATGACCACCAAAACAGAAAGATATGGACACATTTCTCCATTTAAACTCATTAAGGAGTTATAAACGCTCACATGACCTGACCAATCACCCCACACCAGCCGTCCTATTCTTAGAATATTAATGAATACAGCGAATTTTACATCTTCACATGACTCACTTAGACCCTTCTTACTATTACCACACTGACTGCCATAGTAACTCTCTGCTAACTTGAGAGTGTACAAAATGTGTGCAAATGTATTTAGTTTCCGATCCATGTGAACATGATTTAAGTGGGGGGGAACACCTAAACTTCCTCTAGGGGGGTCCGGGGCATGCACCCCCGGGAAGATTTGTTTTAACATGTTGAAGTTAATAGCATCAATCTGGTGCAATTTCAGAGCAACATTAAGAGATCTATGGAAACATCTCTCAACACCCATATGAAACAGAACTCTAAGCAGATTTATTTTTCTTTATGGATATTTTACAAATCACTCCCCTTTCAAACTGTATTCTTGTTTATTAATAACAACTTTTTTTACTGTCATATAGTATTTTATACCTGTTTACTTTATTCTCTTATTTTTGTATAACTAATGATCATATAAAGATGTGCCTTTACCTCACTGGTTGTAGAAAAAGCTTCTTATATTCGTTAGCATAGCTAGCTAACCAGATGCTAATAACAACAAAGTTATTGACTGTATGTGCATATGACACATGAACAGATCGCCACTAGGTTTACAACTAAAGACACAGCCACGCAGAAACTGCGGCATCATGTGTACAGCTCCTTATGCCTACTGCAATTTTTGGAGCGGCATTCCGGTGCTCTCCATCAGAACTGCACCCCCGTCAGACGAGATATATACCACGTGATGACACGTTAGGCTCGTGTTGTGTTCAAGGACCCTGACCGTGGCCAGGAAAAACAGGCACTCGCTTTTTAAATTATTTTGCGGTCTAGATTTCTTAATTTTTTTTCCGTGTGTTTATAAATTAACTCGAGGGCCGTATCAAATGGTCTTGCGGGCCATATACGGCCCGGGGGCCGGAGGTTCCCCACCCCTGATTTAGACGCTTGGTGTGCTGGAATTGTGTTCCGTTTATCGTTGTCTGTTAGCTGAGTTTCTTCCCGTTAAGTGGGTATTCATCATTAATAGGTTGTTAAATGTTAACACTGTGAAACTGATTTACAAATTATTAAAGAATTGTAGTTTACAGTAACAGTTCTGGCTAGCTAGCTAGCTAGCTAGCTAGCTAGCTAGCTTAAAATCCTCTCACTTGCTGGAACATCTGTAAACATTGAATCAATTCAAATTAGCATCGGCAGTAAACCTTCTGTATATTAATGTAAACCCTTCAATATGTTATATAGAAATAATCTTATAAGTATATTTACTCCAATCTGCCAACACTCTCACATCATTCAAACAATCCCTCAAAACTCACCTTTTCACTCTTGCCTTCAACTCCCAATCCACTAACCCCTCGCCCTTATTCCACATAGTTTAGCACTTTTTACTTTTGTTGTTATTTTTCTTCTTTACTTGCTTGTTAAGCGCTTTGAGCACCAGGAAAAGCGCTATATAAATCAAATGTATAATTATTATTATAATTATTACCCATTTTGAACACAGCAAACAATCCAGAGGACCACAAGTGCATTGCTTGAAATGGATTTTGCTTTGGAGAGACACAAAAGGCACAGCGCCATCTAGTGGCCTTATTGAGAACATACTTAACCAAGGCATCACCTGAAAGCTTATTATCTGCTCTTTCAATAGGTTGGCTCAGTTTTTTTTTTCTATGAACTGTCACAGAGATATTCAATCAGAAAGAGAATGATGGCATCTAATCCAGCCAGAATTGTTGACTTTTTTCATATAGGGGTTGCATTGTTTGGACCCTCACTGTAGCTTTCCAGTAGCTAGTTGACCGGGTTGTCCACCCAGGTTGTGATCCTTGAAGGTCCTAGATATCATTTCTGGTGGACAATGTTTTACAACATTCCATGTCTGATTTCCCAAAAAATTGGGTTTTGCCCCCTGGGTATCACCCTTTTTTGGAAATAATGAATGATATGATGATTTTTTTAGCTGTTTTCTTTAACCCACAAACCAAGTTTTATGAAACTGATTTGGGAGCAAAGAAAAACGTGGTTAGACCTAGTGGCCCATGGGACTTTCACAACCAAGCACGCAGGTTCAACCCTCTTGTGAAATAATTAAGCAATGTCATCCCCTCTGTCAACGCTGTAACTTGAATAAAAGCAATCTACTAAGGCACTTTAATATATAAAATAATGAAATAAATGTGAAAGATTCATGGTGATATCGAGATACACTTTTTGTTATACTCCATGGAATGCTCTTAACATCCCGATAGCAATGAATATCTGAAGTGCTTTGACAAAAAATCCATGAAAAAATGTCATCTGTGGAAGCCGTAGTACTGTAAAAAGTACGACCAATCATTTTAGCCGGCCCGGCTAAAGTAACTGGATGGCCTACCTGCCTGTCAGCCTTCCATCTGAGCACAAATGTATCTCGTGCCCTCATTGGTCATGTGCGCGTTCATGTGTGTTGGAGGAGGGGCTCTGTAAGGAGGTGGCAGATTTTTTCCGGTTGTGTATTTTCAAATTCTAGCCCGCTGGTTTCTGCGAAATTACCTACCCCACCTTCTCTTGCGTTTCGGGTCAAAAGTGACCAAATGACTTTTATTTTAATCATAAATATTGTGTTTTTCATCCGATTGCCTCAATACCTTATGTTATCCTCCACACTAGGCCTCTGAACATATACACTTGATGATCACCACTTGCATTGCATTTTGAGTGATTTATTCAACAGTGAAACACATTTCACTGTGACACATTTTTTAACCAGATGAAGAGGAGATTGAACCAGATGAAGAGGAGATAGAGGAGGATGTCTCAGAAATGGAAGACAACAGTGATCCAGACTATAAGCCTACAACAGACCAGGAAAAGGCACCTGAGGGAGAGGCCCCTGAGATAGAGGCCCCTGAGGGAGAGGAGCCTGAGGTGACATTAGGGCTGCACGATTTTGGGAAAAAATCGAATTGCGATTTTTCTGACAAATATTGCGATTGCGATTTGAATTGCGATATTTGTTTTTAAGCGACCCAACGGAAGTTTATTGTAAAATGCGCCCATATCTCCGGCTAGGAAGGTCGTATAAACGTACTCCTGTCTCTAGCACCCCCGCAGCCCGATCTACGAGTGAAAAAACTAAACTTACATGAAACTTCCGTTGGGTTGCTTTAAAGTCAAGCTTCAGTTTAAGATTCCCCCTGTAATAGAAACATGTGATGGAGCATTACTAACCTGACTCAGATGGTTTGTTTCACCAAACCATCTAAAGCTCCATTGGAAGCCATTTGGAAAGGGCAGGCACTTTCAAAAGCACTTGGCAGGTGATTAGATCAATCTGTCTATCACCTTCTATCATGGGCCACTTCTGATTGATTAACAATGGCTGGTACATGTGGAGCACAGCACTTCTGATTGGTGTAGATGAATGACAAACAAGAAAAGAAAAACAATGTTAAAAAAAGAAAAATGTTAAAAAAAAATCGCAGGCTTTGCGATTTCATAATCACATCATTTCAAATTGCGATTTCAATTTAAAATCGATCGTTCAGCCCTAGGTGACATTCCACAATTTTGCATTGCCAACTATGTGCGGGAACACACGTGAACACACACATGTTCTGTTATGGTATATTTCTCTTTCAATAAATGTTCATTGAGGAAAATATTATCAGTGTCTTATTTTATATTCATCACAGTGAATGCTGAACTTGATGGGACCACCGGTGGGTCCGGACCATGACATGAAACACTGGCTTGCTTGTATCAAATCAATACATCCCATACATCATTGGAACGGGAAGAATCTCAGCTACAACACTAACTAAATCATTTCCATCTCCAGTAAACACAGCCTACATGGCAAGCATTTTTATAATATACAGTAATGTAAAATAAGCACTATCTTTGAAGTTACTGCCAAACATAATATGAAATTCACTCCTGGTGTCATTATGTCTGTCCTACCTTGATTCTACTTGCTTTGACTGTTCAAATGAGATGTCAACCATCAAAATTGGATAACAGGTTCCAGAGATATCACTGTGCAAAACACACCGGTCAATTTTGACTGAAAATAGCATGGGAAGGGGGGTATGACCTAACGCAAGAGAAGGGTTAGCCTGTTGAGCCCCGAGCCTGTTTTTCAGGTCTCCGGCTCGAAAATTACATTCCTAGAACAAATGACTAGTATCTTCATTTCTAAAACGGGTAAATCAATAATCTATTTTCTCAAAGCAAGGATAAACCTGTGAGTTGGATGTAGAAAAGTCAGAATCAATATAGAATTTTTTTATTTTAAATTAAATTCAGATTGAACAAAAACATTTAAATTATAGTGTCCGTCCAATAAAAAGCCATTATTTATAGTGAAAACCACCCTTGAATGATGGGATAGTAGACTAAAAGCTTTAGGAATCCAAACTATAACATATAATAAGTACCCTGTATCAAGATTGATGCAAAACAAGTGCCATTTGACCTTTTTAGAGAGGTTTAGCAACAAAACAACCCACTTCTGGGGTCATTTGGGTGGATTTGCCATATCTCTGGCCCCCCTCGGTCGATTTTGATGATTGACACCTCTTTTGAACCGTTAGAGCCAATAGAATCGAGAGGGAAGTTCCTAAAATCCATCTAAACATTACCATTGGTGAATGTGTTACGGGTCCCAAAATCCAGCACGGCCAAAACCGGAAGCTGGGTTGTAATGTAGCTCTCACAAGCATGCATATGAAATCTCCGTTTTTTAGGTTTTTTGACAAAAATGGAAGGATGGATTATCAGTAATCATTTCAAAGTGACACTTATCATTCATCCTTTTTTGGAAATAATGAATGATATATTTTTTGGAAATAATGAATGATATGTTGATTTGTTTTAGCTGTTTTCTTTAACCCACAAACCAGGTTTTATGAAACTGATTTGGGAGCAAAGAAAAACGTGATTAGAGCTAGTGGCCCATGGGGCTTTTCGCAGCCAAGCCTGCAGGTTCAACCCTCCTGTGAAATAATTAAGCAATGCCATCCCCTCTGTCAACACTGTAACTTGATTAAAAGCACTAAGGCACTTTAATGTATAAAATAATGAAATAAATGTGAAAACATCTTTCACCCACAGCATGACTAAAAGTACCTGCAGCAAAGTATTACAAGTGATACAAGTAATACGTTTCACAAACTTTCAGCTGTCGTATGGACAATTAGATCACATCCAAGTCTCGCCCTGAACCACAGGGTTTCATTAATAAATTGTTTGAATGACATAAAACCAGTGTTTTGTATTATTGTTATTATGTTAGAGATTATGCAGTTTAATATTAATTACTGGTAATAATTAATAGATAATGGGTCACATGACAGAAGCTATTGAAAGAAAACTGAAATTATCTGTGATTAAAATATGGACGTTGAAAGGATTCAAAGACCGCATGCAGCTACTGCAACAAGTACACATACTCTGATGTTCTGTGCGACACATACACACATGTATTTTACAGATATAATGTATTTCATCAGCAGACACTAAAAAAGTGTACATGTCATCAATCATCTGTCTATGAAAATTATTTTGAGGGATGTATTTCATAGCCAGTATCTAAAACAATTTGAATGTGTTTCTTGTGTTTCCATAGCTGTTCAACACCTGTAATTTATTTACGGCTTCCATTGTAATTAGAAAATGTGACAATCTCTTACAATCTGTTCAAAATTAATAATCATTAATGAATAACATTTTTGGAAGACAAGCATGAATAAGCAACCTAAGACCTTATTTTAGTTGTACTAACAGTGGTTCTATTTTTTATATGTTAACTAATCACAGAACATGAATGAAACTTCAATTGTTAAATGTGAAATAGCAGAGAGTAATTGCAGACATTATATATTTTATCTTTATTGTTGGGAATTGAGATGAAAATAATAAACGAATTTTGTATTGAAATAGTTATTTCCTCATTGCTTTTATAACCCAATTAAAGTATTCAGAAACATAATCAGAATACCTTCGTGGGTCTGATGCAAACAGTACACCGAAGTTACCTCACTAAACCAAATAATGCTTCATGGTACAGGCTTGAATTTAAATCATTTCTTATTAAATGTAAGTACATATAGATGAACTCTACCTGCAAGCTCTGGTACTTCTCTGTTCATCGAAGACATTTCTCTATAAACCTGGAGGAAAATGTATTTAGTACCTCTTTTCACAAAACCGAATGTTGTATTCTTAATGATTGCATATAATATCAGTGAAACACATGCAATTTCAGTATCAAACACTTGATTAAGTATAATTTATAACTGTTTTAAGTAATGCTATATATTAACAGTACTAATAGTAAACATTTTCCAGCATAAGGTTAACTGAGACTTACCAGAAATCTGGTGGCAGGAGACTGAGGCTCTCTTTGTCTGCTCTGATATTTATACTGCCAGAGAAACCGAAAGCATTTGCTGCCGGCAAGATTGTGTTGACACCCATATCATCCATCAACAAGCCATTCCCCATAAATCAGTCATTTCCTCCTCACATTTTTAACCTTTGCATTGTCTTTCCATTCACAAGTAACCGTTGTCTTCCCTTCGGTCCAAACTTACCTGGTCTACTTTGACAGTTTGAGTCACACGGTATAAATTATCACCACATTTTGTGTTACAACTTCATAGTAAACCTAATTTCAAACATTAATACAAATGTTACATTGGTTTTTTGCCATCAGAAGTTATCTGGCGACTATGCCATCGTCTGCCTCGTCTCTCTTGAGGACGACAGGGAGTAAACGGAACTCAATCAGAACTTCACCCTCTGTTGCCAGAGAAACAAGAAGGGACTTTTTCTCAGGCTGTTTCTGCTGAGGAGACTGAGGTCTTTCGGGGTGCAGGGCGCACTCCTTCAGACATTTTATGACTTTGTTGTGGCATCAGCCATTTTCTATGGTGTGGCCTGCTGGGGCAGCAGCATCTTGGCTGCTGACAGGAAGAGACTGAACAGACTGGTAAATAAGGCCAGCTCTGTCCTGGGGAGTCCTCTGGACACGGTGGAGGTGGTGGGAGACAAGAGTCCTCTGGACACTGTGGAGGTGGTGGGAGACAGGGGTCCTTACTGGGGAGGTGTTGGGAGACAGGAGTCCTCTGGACACTGTGGAGGTGGTGGGAGACAGGAGTCCTCACTGTGGAGGTGGTGGGAGACAGGAGACCTCTGGACACTGTGGAGGTGGTGGGAGACAGGAGAATAGCAGCCACGCTGTCCTCCCTGCTGGACAATGTGCCCCACCCCCTCCAGGACACCCTGTCTGCACTGTGCAGCTCTAGGCTGCTCCACCCCCGCTGTCTCAGCGGTCAGACTTTACAACCAGCACGGCCCCTGGTAGACCCACACACATAACAATAGAGACTATGACACCCACACACACTGTGAAATTAAACCAATGTGCAATATTGTAAAAACACAAAAACAAACACAGACTACGACACCACTGCTGTGCAATAACACTTGTGTGCAATATGCAAATTGTAATTATATTTTACGAATGTTACTAGTAAATAAAATTATTTTTTTTATTTTAAATATTATATGCCTGTCCTTTCTATTAGTCTTTTGTCTTTTTGTTTCTATCTTCACTTTTGCCTTTTTGCTGTAACAAGGTAAATTGCCCCTCTCTGGGACGAATAAAGGTATTCTGATTATGATTCTGATTGTAATTATTGTGTAGACCTAATATCCGTGAAATTATATAACATTTTTCAGTCATTTAAAAAAAAAATGTTGAATCATTTTTGACTATACAGTAGCTAAGATCAGAGGAACATGTGTTGAGATATTATGACAGATGGTATATATTCAAATATAATCAGGATAATGGCTTGAAACCTTTTCAAATATGATGCTTTCTGCTGCATTTGCTGTAAATCCTGTGGAACACGTTCGTTGCAAACTTCATTCCAATTAATTCCCAAAAGTATTAGTTAAGTTTTCATTGTCAATAAACCAAATTTCGAAAAGTTATAAAATATATTTTGAGTAAATATTGAGTTTGGAGTCTTGATCGTATACTTATATGATCGAGGCCTATATCTACGAGAACACACAGAGTATGAGTAAGGAAAGATAAGAGAAAGCTCAAAGAAACTTAGCCTTATCAGTTGAATTTGCCTCCATGTAGCCTCCCACTACCCCTAAAGGACAGTTTGTAAGATGAGCAGCAGATTTACTCAACAAGGCACAACCTCGCACAGTAAGGGAACTTTTAGTCTGACTGGAACATGCATTTTTCATCAGTTTAGCACACCAGGCGTGTTTACATGCAGCTCAAGGAAACAGGTGTGAAAATTACATTTGAATGTGCGTGTGTGTCAATTACAGGAAGAGACTCACATTTTTTCTGAGGGTGGGATTTTGGCATTCCTTCAGGACTCCACACAAACATACCTCATGTTCTCTTTCGGTATCATGATCACAAGATAACCAAGAGAAACTACCACTCCTTCCAAACTATTATAAATAAATATCTGCATAGTCAGCATGGATTATTTTTCAAATTATTTCCTGATGAAATGTAATATGTAGTCTTACGAAACATTTATAAAAAATGTTTCTTCTTAGATAAACATATTTTTGACCAATCTAAAAGTGTTATGTATTATTTTTTTAACAAAATTAATTGTATATGAATTAAGATTTAAAGGGAAATAAATAATATACTACACACTTCAACTCGACTAACTAAAATCCTTATTGTAGAAGAAGAGACAAGAAGCAAGGCCACCTCGACTGAGGATTCTCCGGAGCCTGGAGCCAACACTTACTGTGTGTTCAGGGTCAATACTCCAGCCTGGGTCAATAGCAGGGAACGATACATAATAATGGTATTTACTTTTTGAATATAATAAAAATATAATCAACCTTTAGTTAACCTTTTATTCAGATTGTGCAAGAATTACGTAAAGTAAAATTACAAGAATAGTAATTCTACCATTATAACACTTATTAACAAGACATGAAACTTTAAGTGTTAATTGTGTCTAAATTCAAAATTAGGTATTTATATCTAAGAATATGTTTTGGGGTATTGACAGTTCAGCTACCAATAGCAAGGTGATATTGACCTGTATGTTTCATATTTGCACATTTATATATTTGTAAAATGTGTAGGCCTACTGAAGGTTAGACAGGAAACTGGGTAGGCTACAGGAAGTAGGAGAAAGTGAACTGAATAGCATGGCAGTAGACATCCCTGGTTGCGGTCGGATAGTTTAAAAATCAGCTCCTAAATTCTAACCCTATCGTCTATTCCTTGACCTCTGAGTGAAACGTCACGGGGTTAAGTGGATAGGAGAATTCTGCCCACAAAAAATATCAAATGGATAAGTCTTCCAATTTCAGGGCTATTTATATAATAAGAGAAAATAAAATGATTTACCTCAGTTTGGTATGACCACAACGTTTAAAACAAACATGTCCGTGTAATACCCTCACTTTCTTCTATACGTCTCCAGTTTCTTCGTGTAACCCGCTCTCGTGGTTACTGGCGGACTGTCTTTCGCAGAGGCTCCGGCTGTCTGCCACATCGAGGATTTAATCTTGTCCGACCAACTCACAGCGGGTTTGTAGACAGAAACCTGTAGTCCTCGTTGTGCCATGTCCTTGGTTGCCTCCGCCGCAGAGTTGTACTCGCGTGTCTCCTCCTCGTAAAATACCCTCAGTGTTAGGGAAATTATTGTCCTAGACTCCTAGATATGACGTACATGACCAACCCTGACATCTGTTTATCTCCTTTAAGGACATAGGCTGCTTCAGCCATAATGTTATTGTTCCCATTCTGTGACCGGGCAACACTAGGTCACAGATGGTCTGTTGTTGTGGGTGCACTGGGACACTTCCTTCTTTGTTGTTTGTGGACTCCAAGGTATGACATCTTCGACGAAAGTGACGGACGAAAGTAACTCAGTGTGCCCAACTGTTTAAATTATCTTATCAAAATATGTTGATTACTCTCTGTGAAACCAGTTAAATGGTCTAACGAGAGAGAGGCGCTCCAGAATTGACGTGGCAATTGTTATGGAAATCTAAAAACCCCAATACTGTAGAGTACAAGTCAGAAAACAAATAAATGGTGAATCAGACAGAGTTGTCTTTCTGGTGATGTTTATTCGAGGCCTCAAACAAACATCAGATACAATAAAATATAGACACAGGTCTCACAGAGTATAGGATAGTCTGCGCGAGTGTGCACAGTTCAATATGATAGCAAAGCTTATAAAGGGAGGAAAATGGTGGGAAGGTAAGAAATCTTCACACGGTCACATTGTTATTAGACACCTGGCCTTGAGCTGTAGAAGTTCTCGTGTGACTTTGTGTGAGTCAACTCAGTAGCCAAAACAGCTCTGTGGCCTTGAAGTAGAGAAGATAGAGGAAAACAGCACATCTAAACAAATGAGAAGCATTTGGTTTAAACATATAAGGAATAAAATAAAATGTCCACTACATTCCCCCCTTTTGATCATACTTGATCAATAAAAAAACAAATGACAGGATAGACTGATATAACACATCAATGAATACACTCCATCACTGGTTTAAGTAAACACATCACAAATATATCATAGAAAACTGGCTGTTTTTGTGGAGGACAGGCTCCAATATAATGTAAGCATAAGAGGAGAGTACACTTGATACACATGATTATATTGATTATATTGTAGTGTCGGAATCAGACTCTTCTGATTCTAGCTGGTCTATCTCACTGTGGCGCAAAGGATTGTCTTGTAATGGAATAGCAGTATACTGAACGAAAGCTAAAGATACCAGGCTGGAAAAGCCTTTCTTCAGTATTGGGATAATCAAACAGACATATAATATGACACAGGTCAAGAGCAAATTGCTGCATGAGCATATTCTAGAGGCTATTATGAATGGGGCATGACCTGGAAGCCTTGCGTCGTCTCGTAAGTGAGGTTCTCTAGCCGAACGTGTAAGGTATCTATGTTATGCGCATTGTTTACTGTACCCCACCATGGAAACAAGCCACCAAAGAATTTAGCTCCAGTGGACGTCAGCTCTCTTTTTACCTTGTGGTGGTCGGGGTGTTGGAACTCTGGGTAATGATGTGTCGTGTACATTAAGGACATGAGGACAGTGACGGCTGGATTCAAATCCACTAGAGTGCATGTACCTATCCAAACCCAGCATCACTGGGCCAGGCCAGTTGGAGGGAAATATGGTTAACATCAGGGAATGCTATGTTAGAAAGGATTCTTCCAGGGACACTGAATATGCAATACGAGATATTGTAAACACTGTAACTGCACTGTGCTATCTTCCCCATCCCTTAGAGTAATGTTACCAATCCCTGTCTTGACCAGCCCCTCTGCCCGTGTGTTCGCCCTGCTCTCCCCATGTACCTCTTAGATATCTCGATTTCGGCTGACATGCTGTGTGCTGACCATGGATACATAAAATATAGGACTAGTCCTAACACAACTATCATGGCAAATATGCAGAGGAACCATTTTGTGATTGTCCAGGCTCTCCGGTAGTATTGCTCACGGTTGCGTCGTTTTCCCAGGCGAGCCGTCGTCACGAGGTGGGAATGCTCCATGGGGTGTGTGTGTGTATTCCCTCGGTCGATGTTGTGACACGGACAGTCAGACTCCGCACACCGGTAACACAAACGAGGAACCAGAGAGCATATGGAACCGCTCAGCTGGCACTCGCTCGTGACACCTTGTGTGTAGTGTGTTTTGGTGTATGTAGTGCAAGTGTGGTGCAAGTTGGTGATTAGGACACATCACTTGTTGTCATCTACTTCTGTTGGTGATTAGGGCACATCACTTGTTGTCATCCACTTCTGTTGGTGATTAGGACACATCACTTGTTGTCATCCACTTCTGTTGGTGATTAGGACACATCACTTGTTGTCATCCACTTCTGTTGGTGATTAGGACACGTCACTTGTTGTCTTCTGCTTCTACCGTTTCTCCTTTCCTGTGACTACGACCTTGCAGTGGCTGGCGTGGACCCACGTAGCTCTCTCTCGGTGACCTTGACCGCTGTCTGGTTGACCAGACGCAGGTAGATTGGATTTCCAGCTCTTTCTCCGGAAATCCTTGACCTGCACGAAGTCGCCGGGTTGGAGATGGTGAAGTGGACCAGTGGCAGTCGCTGAAGTGGATGACAGGTTAACATACAACATAGCAACATAGCATCCTCACACAAAGTTGTGGAGGGAAGAGGACATCCTGGAGCCTTGAGTCCAATCTGTGGAGGAGCCCCAAAAAGGATTTAAAATGGCTGAGTTGGCTCCGTGTTCGTTCCCACATCCGCATGTACATCAGCACAATGGGCAGAGCTTGTGTCCATGACAGACCTGTGTCTGCACAGCATTTTGCTAGTTTGTTTTTGATTGTGCCGTTCCCTCTTTAGCAAAATGTGAACCGTTGTTCTAATTTAAGATGCTCTGATGGGCTAAACTCAATGAAATCCAGCATTATTTTTCATAATGCAAATTACTCCTGATTTATAGCCTCTAACATCTGATTTATAGCCTCTAACATCTGATTTATAGCCTCTAACATCCCCCCTTTTTACACATTGTCCAACCCATGTGTCAAAAACAGCCCCAACAGCCTTCCACCGAGCCTTCTCAACTGGTGTAGCTAGCTGCTGAAGTGACGACATGTTATCAGTGAAGGAGGAGACAGGCATTCTAACAAATGAGTGTAAGGTGCGTGAGGTGTGAGAGGAATCAGACTCTTCGTAGACTGGGCTCCCCATATAACCTGGCTGAGCCGATATAAAAACAATCAGCCAAATAACTTCTCAAAACATCATTGATTACTATTTTTTAAGTACTTTTAGGTTGGCAGTAAACATAAGTCAGAGGTACCTGGTGTACTTTTCCTTCACTACATGTATTTAATACCTTTAGTTACTTCACAGATCTGGATGAACGATGTGAAATATAATCAAGTGATATAATCAGATTTTAGTTCCACCTGGAGTAAATCCACCAGCTACCCTGCAGTATACAAAGTCATTCAACCTAGCTGCACCTTTACCAGCTTTGAGAACACTTTCATGATCAATCATTATAAAACATATCATATATATTATTCTGAAATGGACCAATCTGCACAATGAATACTTTTACTGTCGCTACTTTCACTATATTTTGATAAGAATACTTTTCTACTTTTACTTGAGGAACATTTTGAATGCAGGACTTTTACTGTACCACTCTGGTACTTCTACTTTTATTCAAGTACAATATCTGAGTACTTTAGTCTGAATTCTAGCTACAAAATCACGCAGCGCTGCATAAAAATAACCTCACAATGGTAACAAGTGGAAAATAATATTTACAAATGTGTACAATGATTTTGTAGGTAATTTTGACTACTCAAAACACCTGACTTATACAAAGGAAGACTGTTCATTCTACAATTACATGGGATTAAAGTAACATGTAGTTTTAATTGTATAATATTTCCATTTTGTATAAAAGACCGTTTGTTTTCATCTGTTTTAGAATAAACAAAGTATTGGCTTCAGAATACCAAACTTGTTTCGGCAAATTCAGATGATAAATACAACTTTGAAACTTGTAACGGCATAATTACAAGCAGAGAACGGAGTAATGTAACATCACAACAAGCATAACAACAGCCGTGTGTTATGAACACTGCTGTGGGTGCGCAAATCATGAGGTCATCAAACTGGCCTTGTATGAGAGCGATGCCTTTAGAAACTTGGAGAGAGGCCAACCTTGTACACAATGCCTGGTTGTACAAAGTAGCCTTGACACAAATGTGTGCATCTGTAAGGTTTACCCTTATATTCAAATGTGAACAAAAATTGACTGTCTTTGTGTACAGGAACACTGAAAAATGCATTTGAGAGATCTTATTACAGTAAAAAAATGCTGCAGAGGCTGGAACTTAGGAAAAAATCAGATAAGGACTTGGGACGAGCGTGCATAGCTGCATAGCATTTACAGCTGTAAATCCTGGACAAATCTCCACTCGTCAGGAGGTTTTGTCTCTGATCTTTTTGACAGGAAACACTGGAGTACGTACCGGAATCGTTACACGGAATAATGACCCCTTGTTTAAACAGAGAGGTAACACTGGCTGAATGCCATCAACAGCTTCACGTTTCAATGGGTACGGGGGTTGATTTGAACGGAACGTGGACATCAAACATACGTCATATCTGTGAGCTGCCCAGAGTGAGTATGGCACATCTGAGAGCGCGGCAGGAAGCTCAGAGATATGAGAATTACCCCATCATCCTCAACCAACAGCAATGTGCGTAGAACGGCTACGTTTGTGCACATTTTCATCTTATACATGTCACCTGACATAGAGTACATAACATAATCTGTGTGTGTAGATGTCCAATCAGTGACTGACTCCAAATCTTTAACGATTAGACCCAAATCCCTCTATCTATCAGTGGGCCCCCTGGCTAGTGAAATGTGTGGACCGCCCCTGGGATTTGACACAGTTTGTGTTGTGTGGGTGTGAGTGCAACAGGAACCAGCGCTGCGCAGCAAACTCCAAGCTTAGTTTTAAGCATGAGCTCCTCATTCACACATTCTAACATAAAAACTCATCATAGCATTTACACAGATTAACAACATTAACAACGTTAGCACGTATAATGCAAATGAGAAGCCTCCATGAACACAGCAGGTGGAAAAACACGTTGATCAGTCAAACGCAACAACGCCTGAGAATCAGGATATGTCAGCAGCCATTTAATACACATTCACACAGTTCTTTATCATCAAAAGTTTTTTAACCATCGTAGGAGATGGCTGCCGGACTTTAAACCCCTCATTTGTGGAATAAATTAGGCCTAAGCCGAACCGGAGTTTCAGATCTCTGCCCAGTAAATGTATTAGGCAGACGGAGGATAAAAGAAACAGTTTTTTTTACTGATGTGGGAAATGGATTGACTATCATCACCGTTATCTCTACTGTGAAGTGATACAAAAACTTCTCCTTTACAGTCACCCCAGCCGCTCCTATTGAGTGCATAAATCTACCACTAAATTTGCAATCAGGCAAATCTGCCCTTTTTACTATAGAACATCAACACCCATGATAGCTAAAGTTAGTGTGGGACATTTCCCAAATGCTGTTTCCCTGTCATATTTCAAATATGTACCCTCTTTAACCACAGGCATGTCTTCTACATTTTCCAATTTTCAATAGTAAGATGTGTGTGTGTGTATTCACTTCCCTGGTTCGATGATGCTAGCTGAATTTCCATCTCGCTCGATCGGGTCCCCTCCTCCCCATCTGGTGTAGGTCAGTCTGATTGTGAATGACGTCCTTGCTGTCCCCCTCTCTGCCTCCACTCGCCAGTGTTCTGTGAGCAGTCCCATAATCCAATGTTCAACACTGCCACACTTGAAACATCTTTCTCAAATGAAGGTCTTGCTTCTCGTCTTCTGCCTCGGAAAACCTCTTCTGCCTCTCCCTCGGTATTGTGACCGGCCAGCATTCTGCGTAGCTTGTCTGTGAGTCCGTTGAGAAAGGCATTACTGAGGTGTGTTGCCCAAACACTTGCTTGGGCTTGGGTTTGTTTATCCCGCTGTTGTCCCCATCTACTTGGGGCTGATGGGGGTGGCGAGCTTGGAGTTGACTGCATGGCTGGGGCTTGTAGTGGCGGTGGAGGTGGGCCAGCCGGATTGCCAGGGTTGTACCCCGGGGGAGGTTAAGGATACCCAGTCGAGGAGAGGTCACTCAGGCCTGCAATGGAAGAACACAGAGATGTCTGGGGTTTACATGGTTTTGGAAATAATTTATTTTCCTTCTTTTCTTCACATTCATCTTCAACCTTAATATTTTCTTTAATGCCCAATGCCAACTGCCTTCTTTCACGGCATTCTGCTTAATCCTCCCAGTATTTATTATAAACACTTTCTGTGAGTGTCCAGTTTTCTATATAAGTCTTTTACTTTAACTTTATTTGTATTTCTACTTCTTTCTTGAAGAATACATTTATTCTTTAGTTTCTTGATTTTTAATTTACTCAAAAACCTCCCTTTGGAAATCCGAACATTTCCCTCCATATACTTAATTTAGACAGACTGTCCTCACCATATCTTACTCTCATGACGTCTACAATCGGGCACTCAGGAGGGTGTACAAGCCCCCTACTTTGCCTTGCTCCCATGACAAAATCACCTCATTTGTTTCTCAGTACAAATCGCACAAAAAACTAATCGTAAACCCACTTCTACGACGGGATAAACCCTATGTGATGTTAGTTTCACAGTACAAATCACACAAAAACTAATCGTAAACCCACTATCTACGACGGGATAAACCCTATGTGATGTTTGTTTCTCAGTACAAATCACGTAAAAACTAATCGCAAACCCACTATCTACGACGGGATAAACCCTATGTGATGTTAGTTTCATAGTACAAATCACACAAAAAACTAATCGTAAACCCACTATCTACGACGGGATAAACCCTATGTGATGTTAGTTTCACAGTACAAATCAAACAAAAAACTAATCGTAAACCCACTATCTACGACGGGATAAACCCTATGTGATGTTAGTTTCACAGTACAAATCACACAAAAAACTAATCGTAAACCCACTATCTACGACGGGATAAACCCTATCTTCTAGCAGCCCCTTTCATAAACGTCATGGAGTTTTAATTACGTTTAACTTTAAACAATTTAGACATTGTACATCTCACCCAGTATTGGAAAGCCTTTCTAAGTCCGTTTGATCTCGTGAAGTCAATCAGTTCCACCCCCGGCGCTGGTCCTCTCGTCCCATACGGTTTCTGTCGGGGTAGAGGAAGATCCGAGGATCCTGGAGCCGGCCACCACCAGCGTCCGGAGGTGTTCCCAATCGAACTTGCAGAGATCCTGCCGACAACGCCAATTGTTATGGAAATCTAAAAACCCCAATACTGTAGAGTACAAGTCAGAAAACAAATAAATGGTGAATCAGACAGAGTTGTCTTTCTGGTGATGTTTATTCGAGGCCTCAAACAAACATCAGATACAATAAAATATAGACACAGGTCTCACAGAGTATAGGATAGTCTGCGCGAGTGTGCGCAGTTCAATATGATAGCAAAGCTTATAACGGGAGGAAAATGGTGGGAAGGTAAGAAATCTTCACACGGTCACATTGTTATTAGACACCTGGCCTTGAGCTGTAGAAGTTCTCGTGTGACTTTGTGTGAGTCAACTCAGTAGCCAAAACAGCTCTGTGGCCTTGAAGTAGAGAAGATAGAGGCAAACAGCACATCTAAACAAATGAGAAGCATTTGGTTTAAACATATAAGGAATAGAATAAAATGTCCACTACACAACCCACCCGTGCAGTCAGACAGTGACTGCTGTGACTTGTGATGTGAATCCTCCGGCCGAAATTCCAAATAAATCATCAGTGTTTGACATCAAAGCTCCTGCTCTTCCCGTGTCTCTTTCCTGAGTCGGTGACTCCCACTGCATTGCTGCTACACCGAATGTTCCCTTACACTCAGCCTGGCCGGGAATGGTGTTTGAAAGCGTAGTTTATTCTCCCTCAAAACTCTCTTCGCTTCTGTATATTCCTGACGCCTCTTGAGGATCTCCGGGGCATAATCGTGGTCCAGTATCACTTTCCTCTCCTGGTGCATAAACCCCTTTTTCTGCCAGGCCAACCGTAGCATGTCGGCTTTGGTTCTGAAGCTTGAGAATGTTGCCACTATTGATCGCGGACGGGCTTCGGGTGAAGGCTTTGGACCCAGGGATATATGTTTTTCATTTATTCTCTTTATAACTATAGTGATCATATAAAGGTGTGCCTTTACCTCACTAAGCTGAGGTTATGTGAGCCTCTCAGTCTGAAAGGAGAGAGCTCTCTTCCACCTGGTTGTAGAAAAAGCTCCTTATATTCGTTAGCATAGCTAGCTAACCAGATGCTAACAGCAATAAATCAAATCAATATTACATTTTATTTATATTGTGTGGTGACACGTTATTGGACATAATTCACCTCTCGTATTGTGTTGCCACACGGACCCTTTAGTGGGAACACCTGTAACGTTAGCTTCCATTCCTGCTAGCTCGTCAAGCAGAGCAGTTCATGTGATAACCTCTCTGTTATTAATGGCTAATAAAGATTGGAACTCTGTTCTTAATACACCGCCTCCGACTCCCTTTTCCTGGCACTACACTGGTGACCCTGACTTTTCCGAGAAAGTTTCCGGGAAATTAACGAGCATGGCTGAACGCGATGTGTTCGTAAAGCTGCCGGAATTCTGGGAGCACGCCGCGGAGACATGGTTCGCACATGTGGAGGCGCACTTCGCCTGCCGACAGGTCCGTGACGGGGACCTGAAATACTACCATGTGGTAGTAGCGCTGGGCAGCTCTGCATCGTCCAGGTTGGTGGGATTCATCGCAGCCCCCCCACATCATGGCAAATATGAGGCGATTAAGGCCCTTCTCCTTAAGACATTTAGCTTATCTGCTAAGGAGAGGGCTCGCCAGTTACTTG
Source organism: Gymnodraco acuticeps (assembly GCF_902827175.1). Taxonomy (NCBI): domain Eukaryota; kingdom Metazoa; phylum Chordata; class Actinopteri; order Perciformes; family Bathydraconidae; genus Gymnodraco; species Gymnodraco acuticeps. The sequence continues at coordinate 489,629 of NW_022990217.1, read as the reverse complement.
ACATTCAAGGCCTAGGAGACAGTAAGCCTTCTCAGTTAATGGAGAAAATGCTAAATCTGCTAGGGGGGGAGGATCCCCGGCTTTTATTCACCGAGATTTTCCTGCGTCACTTGCCTCCCCGGGTCCAGACGGCGCTGGACAACACGCCTGTCACGGAGCCCCGTGCTTTGGCTGAGGAAGCGGATTGTTTTTTCCTGGCTACACAACAGCCCAGTGCAGAGACGTTAGCCATGACGCTCAGCGGCCCACCTGCAGTCAAGAAAGCGTGGCGGAGGCCGGACACGGCTGTGGCGAGCCGGCGTGGACACGCCGGAGAGTGCGTTCACCACACACGTTTCGGGGCAAGGGCGAAGAGATGCATCGCTCTGTGCAGCTACAAACCCGGGAAACGGAGGGGCCGGCGCTCAGTAGTGGCCCTGAGCGTCGGCGGCACGTGCAGGCTCCTCTTCGTCAGCGACAGCATTTCTGGGAGCCTGTTTCTGTGTGACACGGGCGCTTAACGGAGCGTAGTTCCAGCGTCGAGTGAAGACGTCGCCCGTGGGGGGCACGGACCGCGATTGACGACGGCTAACGGCGGTCCCATTCGCACGTACGCCGTGAGGCCTATGTGTCTGTGCATCGGAGGACAGAGTTTCAGCTGGGATTTCGTGACAGCGGACATTTCTTTTCCCCTCCTCGGAGCGGATTTTTTGTGTGCTCATGGACTCTTAGTGGACGTTAAGAATAGGCGTTTGGTTGATGCCTTAACGTTTTCTTCCCTCGTGTGCACACTTGGCAGCGCAGCGTACGACGGGCTGTGAGGCTTGCTGTCAGGGGCAGACACGTTTCTCAGACTGTTGGCCGAGTTTCCAGACCTGTCGCTACCCACCTTCTCTGCGCTTACCACTAAGCATGGCGTGAAACACCACGTCACTACCAGGGGGCCTCCTGTCTATGCCAGGGCCCGGCGGTTGAACCCTTCTAAGCTGGCTGTAGCGAGGGCGGAGTTCGCAACCATGGAGCGCCTGGGCATTGTCCGCCGCTCCGACAGTCCTTGGGCTTCCCCCCTGCACGTCGTTCCCAAACCAAACGGCGGATGCCCATGCACCCCCTGGACATTCCCAAGACAGCAGTGATAACGCCTTTTGGACTTTTTGAGTTCCTGCGGATGCCTTTTGGACTCAAGAATGCCGCTCAGACGTTCCAGCGCCTGATGGATTCGGTGCTGCGGGACCTGCCATTTGTGTTTGTCTACCTCGATGACATACTCGTCGCCAGTGCTTCAGTGCAGGAGCACCTGTCCCACCTCCGAGCCCTTTTCACACGGCTCAACGAACACGGATTAATCATCAATCCTGCAAAGTGCCAGTTCGGGGTGTCGGACATCGATTTCCTGGGGCACCGCATCACCAAGGGCGGTGCGACACCTCTGCCAGCGAAGGTGGAGGCTGTTGCGGCTTTTCCTCGCCCGCTCACAGCCCGGTCGCTCTGTGAGTTTCTGAGGATGGTGACTTTCTACCACCGTTTCATCGCCCGGGCCGCACACATCATGCGGCCGCTGTATGAAGCGTTGAAAGGCAAGACCCCCGTCCAGGAGATCGACTGGACAGCAGAGGTGGACGGCGCTTTTGCAAGGCAAGGCAAGGCAAGTTTATTTATATAGCACTTTTCAACACAAGGCAATTCAAAGTGCTTTACAAAAAATGAAAGAGATTAAGAAAATGGCATTTAAAATCAGTCATTAAAAAGAAAAGCTAATAAAATAAACATTAAAAGAAAAAATACATGGATAAAAGTTACAGTGCAGTCAATTAAACATTAAAAGAAAAAAGTACATGGATAAAAGTTACAGTGCAGTCTAAGATATGAATAGTTCAATTAAAAGCAGCGACAAAAAGAAAAGTCTTCAGCCTGGATTTAAAAGTAGTCAGAGTTGTAGCGGACCTGCAGGTTTCTGGGAGTTTGTTCCAGATATTTGGAGCATAATAACTGAACGCTGCTTCTCCATGTTTAGTTCTGACTCTGGGGACAGAAAGCTGACCAGTCCCTGAAGACCTGAGAGATCTGGATGGTTCATAATTTAGCAGGAGGTCAGAAATGTATTTTGGGCCTAAACCATTCAGTGCTTTATAAACCAGCAGCAGTATTTTGAAATATATTCTTTGACACACAGGAAGCCAGTGTAAAGACTTCAGAACTGGAGTGATGTGATCCACTTTCTTAGTAGTCCTGTCAGGGAGTGTGGACCTGTTGTTCCGGTCCCTCCTCTGTCAGGGGCCGCACGGGCGGAGGTCGCTGTACCGACTCCGGTTCGCAGGTCTCGTGGGGGCAGGCGGATTGTTCCTCCCCGCCATACGGATTTTGTTTACACGTGAATTCTGGGGGGGCTAGTGTGGTGACGCGTTATTGGACATAATTCACCTCTCGTATTCTGTTGCCACACGGACCCTTTAGTGGGAACACCTGTAACGTTAGCTTCCATTCCTGCTAGCTCGTCAAGCAGAGCAGTTCATGTGATAACCTCTCTGTTATTAATGGCTAATAAAGATTGGAACTCTGTTCTTAATACATCACCTCCAACTCCCTTTTCCTGGCACTACATTAGCACATTTAAAAGCGATTTTTGGTCGAGCCAAAGTGCTGTACATGTAATAAAAACACATTACTACAATCACAATAAAAGAAAATAATTTAAAACATAAATATAAAAAACAAAAACACAGGAAAATGTCCAACCCAGTCTCATGGCATTTCGTGTTCACCAACACGATTTTTACTCTATTGATTCATGTTCACCAACACGATTTCCCCCTTTTTTTCGTGTTGCACAGCACGATTTTAAAAGCAATATATTTCTACTGGTAATGTTTCGTGCCTGCAGCACGTCTTTTTCTCCGGTTGGGTCGTGGAAGATTGGAAGCTGTGTGGTTCATAAAAACATGTTCTTACTCAATATCAAGCCACAATTATTGTTTTTATTTTAAATCGTATAATTTCGACTTTTGTTGCCGTCTGTGAGGAAAATAAATGGGGCTCAGAGCCTCAGAACACTGAAATCTGTATTTTTTAAATCTTTTTTTCCTTCTAATTTGTTATTCTTTTCAAAATAACACACTGTTATTTACTCACCAATAACACACAATTATCCTTGCTTTTATTTATTGGTTTAATTCCATAATCTCTGGCTTTTTTGGCGTCCGTCAGGAACTGAATTTCAAAATAAAAAGAACCGGAAACAGACGTAGGCATTTCGAGCGATTACCCAAGATCCTCAGCTATGGTTTAAGCTCAATGATTGGATGTTTTAGCCGCAATGCATGCTGGGATTTGTTGTTTATATGATATGAACTCCGGAAAACATTTTAAAAGAATAAAATAATACTTAATTCCGAGTGTTCTTGCTTTTCTCTTTGAAAGTAATCACATAACGGCATTGTAATACACGGTTCGGCTGCATTACATATTACAGATCTGCCGTAGTTCTTTATTTATAGAGCCCTGATGAGAAGACCTTTGGAAAAACTGGAAGAAATGCCGCCGAAACTGAATACTTGACGTGGATCATAAATATATCAACAATTAAACAACATCTTCAATTTCTCTTCACACAATACGTCTCCTTGCAGTATCAACACTAATTCGGCTGACTTTTACATTTGATATAATTCATAGATAGGTTATATTTACACCATAACGGTGCACAGCTGATATAAAAGGACTTGTAGTTTTTAAAGATATTCATTTTCTTTGAATATAAGAATGTAAATAGGCTACTGAGTCTGAAATAGTATGGCAATATGCTGTACAATTATGTGAAAGCATGAATAAAACTACACATCTTCAGATGTTGTACATACATAAGTGTCATACACTAATAATACAAAGTTATTATGGCTGTGTCAGCGCCATATAGCGTCATTCGTGGCACAATTCAAACAGGATCAAAAGATGACTTTTCTCTCTCCATTGACTTCAATGCATAATTTTTCGCTTCCGGGGTCCCATGGGTCGGAAGTAGATGGGCGGAACTTCGCCTCTCTATAGCCATGTGTAGTTCTGGGGGGGTGTTCGATTTCAGTTTTGGATAGTCTGGCGTGGTTTCGTTCCATTTCAAACAGCTGTTTGACGCTCGGCGTAACCTTGGCGCACTGCCACTCCAACATCCAATCCCAGAGCTTGAAGATTAATCACGGGGACTGTAGTCCTAAACGATAGCTGGGGATTATGGGTAGTGTAGTGTCTTCGGCCATCCTAAACTCCTAGAGGCCTACGTCTCTTTCCGGTTATTTTTATTTTGAAATTCAGTTCCTGACGGACGCCAAAAAAGCCTGAGATTATGGAATTAAATCAATAAATAAAAGCAAGGATAATTGTGTGTTATTGGTGAGTAAATAACAGTGTGTTATTTTGAAAAGAATAACAAATTAGAAGGAAAAAAAGATTTAAAAAATACAGATTTCAGTATTCTGAGGCTCTGAGCCCCATTTATTTTCCTCACAGACAGCAACAAAAGTCAGAAATTATACGATTTAAAATAAAAGCAATAATTGTGGCGGAAAGGGGAAAATCGTGTTGGTGAACACGAATCAATAGATTAAAAATCGTGTTGGTGAACACGAAATGCCATGAGACTGGGTTGAAATGTCAGGTGTCATTCTCCACTCTGACTAGAAGGCCAGAGAGAAGAAGTGTGTCTTTAGTGAGGATTTAAAAAACCCTAGTGTCTCGGCCGACTTCACATGGAGGTGCAGACTATTCCAGAGCCTGGGGCCAGCTGCTGCGAAGGCTTGGTGACCTCAGGTTTTGAGCCTGGTCTTGGGCACTATCAGCAACAGCTGGTCAGCACACCTTAAAGCTCTGGCTGGGATGTAGCGATGGAGGAGTTCGGCTATATTGGCAGGAGCCAGCCCATTTAGGGCTTTGAAAACAAATAAAAGGATTTTAAAATCAATTCAGAACCAAATTGGAAACCAGTGTAGTGAGGCCAGAATTTGGGTGATGTGGTCACGCTTTTTGTGGCCAGTCAGAAGACGTGCAGCTGCGTTTTGGACTAGCTGCAGGCGTTTAATTGAGGCCTGGTCCATACCCACGTATAGAGCGTTGCAATAGTCCAGTCTTGAGGTAACAAAGGCGTTAATAACCCTTTCTAGGTATTTAAAAGATAAATACGACTTGGTTTTGGCCAAAGGTCTTATTTAAAATAAAAGCAGGAATCGACTATGGTGCTGACCTGCTTGTCGAATTTAAAAGTGCTAGTGAAGGTCACTCCAAGGTTCATGACAGAGGGGAGGATGTTTTCATAGAGAGAGCCCAGAATATCAACCGGAGAGGCTGGAGGTACCGCTCTCTCTCGCTCGCTCGCTCACACAAAATACGCTCAGGCCACACACACACACACACACACACACACACACACACACACACACACACACACACACACACACACACACACACACACACACACACACACACACACACACACACACACACACACACACACACACACACACACACACACACACACACACAGCCGAGCTTGAATGACACACAAAGACCCAGAAGTAGTTGTACTGTAATGTAGCATATTATTTTCGATGGCGTTATTGACTGTATGATCAGTATGTCGGGTGAATAGATCGCCACTGGGCTTACAACTAAAGACACAGCCACGCAAAAACTGCGGCATATTTACGGCTCCTTAAGTGTACTGCAATTTTTGAAGTGCTGGAGCGGCATTCCGGTGCGTTCCGGCAGCACTACACCACGTGATGACACGTTACGCTCGTGTTGTGTTCAAGGAACCTATCCTTGGCCAGCAAAAACATGCACTCAATTGTTTAATTCTGTTGCGGTCTAGATTTTTTTTCTTTTTTTCGTGTGTTTATAAATAACCTCGAGGGCCGTATCAAATGGTCTCGCGGTCCGTATACGACCCGGAGGCCGGAGGTTCCCCACCCCTGATTTAAACATTAAAGAATACTTTAAGTTAAGGTCTTCTTTTGAATAAGAAAAAAGCGTTGGGGGTATCTACAGATAAATATTAAGCCTGGCAAAGTACTTAACGTCTAATATATTGCATAGTTTATTTTGGCACTTGACAATCATCTTCCCTGAATTTGACTCAGGTGTAACTAAAGTCTGATTTAAGGTTTGTATTTCACGTCATTAATCAGAATCTGCAAAGTAACTAAAATAAATGTAGTGGAGTAAAAATACCAGTTTAACCTCTGAATTGTAGTGGAATAGAACAAAGTAGGTCACCCTTGAAAAAGAGATCTTTTGATCCCAAGGGGCTTTCACCTGGTTAAATAAAGGCTACAAACAAAGTAGTATGCTGCTGTAACAAAAACATTTCCCTACTTGGGATCAATAAAGTATATCTTATCTTATCCTATCTTATCTTATCTTAAGATGATCGATAGCTACTGCCATATTTGCAAGATGTGCCTCTGAACCTTGACAAGTGCATGTTTCAGGCTTATCAATTAACAACAGGAGGGGTCACAGACATAAGAACAGCTGTTAAATAAAGCTCTTCTGACCTTAGCTGTCATGTGGGTATATTAATGCTGCCCATTATGGGCACAAGACATTTTCACCCATTTATTAATTATATGTTTTAAATTTGATAACAACAGTGTACACAGTTTAACCTGTTAAGCCCCAAAGACCCCTTCGGCGGGTCTTTTTTTTCCACGACACTGTGTCTCAGGGCATCTTAATATTTAAGGACCTATTAATGAGTTTCACCAGATTAACGGGAAGAATCTCAGCTAACTGACGATACAAACAATTGTTACCAAAACAAAACACAAGTCTCATAAGAAGCATCTAAATGACCCCTGAGCGAAAAATGCACTTTGGCACAGAACTCAAGATAAAGATACCCTTATTACTTATCGTAGCTGCACATACAATATATATTAAAGCTGAGGTTCCACAGATTATATAGGTATAGTATCATCACTGAGCGATCCGAACTCGCGACAGGGGAAGCAAACACAGACATCACAACATGTACACACATCCGGTTTCGCTATGAGTGGTCGCATTTTCGAGAGCTCCCGCTTTGGAGGTTATTCCTCAAGATATTTTACATATTTCATCCTCCTGACAATATGGATTATGGACTCCTGCCTCAACTCATCAATGAGGCAACATCACTTAGAGAAGGAGAGTAATGAAAGCGGGGATAAAATGAACCACAATGACTTTTACCTTCTCAATGGCTGGGAAAGGAAACACCTCACTTTTGGAAGTGCAAGCATTCATGCATTATTAACTGCAAACCCGACGCGAAAGTACTTACCCACGTCAGGCAAACTAGACCGAAGAAATATGATCGTCTTGGTCTTATTGTTAGCGGGAGACATCCAGCTGAATCCGGGCCCGGTGCAGACAAGAAGCCAGTCCTGCAGGCTCGAGGAGCTAGCATCACAACTAGCATCACAATTAGCATCTCTTCCGCTGCAGCAACAACTACGCGACGACAACAGAGACCGTGGAGACAGCGGAGACCGAGGAATTAACGGAGACTTCGACATTCCTCCGGGGACGCCTCGGCAGACCGACACGCATGAGGCAGTGACGAGAGGAAGAGAACCGATACCGGTTGCTGTAACGGACAAAGACAAATATCTGCAAGCTGACGACATTGTGCATTTAAGCAACAAAAATGGACTACATATTTTTCATCTGAACACTAACAGCCTGAGACACAAACTGGCTGAACTCAGGCAGCTATTCATGAACGGTAAGGCAAGCATATTATGCTTTTCTGAGACCAAATTGGACAATTCCATTACAGATTCAGAGATTGAAATTGAAGATTATCTTGTAGTGAGAAGGGACAGGAACGTGAATGGAGGTGGTGTCTGCATGTACATACATAAAGACACCAATTTCAAAAACCGTACTGACCTGCATCATGAAAATATTTAATCTGTGTGGGTTGAAATTCTTTTCGACAATGCTAAATCTGTAATAGTCGGGACAATCTATAGACCACCGGAACAGAGTGACTTTTATGATACATTAGATGGGTGTTTGGCTGATGTGGGGGATGTAGAGACAATTATTATTAGAGACTGGAACACAGATATGCAACGTAAAGACACGTCCGTCTTCAAGTCCTTCAGTAGGATTTGTGATCTGCACGGCTTCAGCCAGCTAATCACCCAACCCACCCGGGTATGTGAAACAACACAAACTACCATTGATCTCATTCTGACCTCTGACAAGTCCAGGATCTCCAGTAAAGGGGTTATAGCATGCGGGTTAAGTGATCATTATATGATATTCTGTACCCGCAAAAAGCTAAAACAAAGGGCCGGCTGTCACAAAACAGTCATATCTAGAGACCTCAAAAACTACTCTAGCGAGGCCTTTAACCTAGAACTGGAGAGCCTGGACTGGTGAGATGAGCTCAGTGGTACACAAGTTGAAGAAACATGGCTTGGTTTCAAAAACAAATTCTCTGCAATATTCAATGATTTGGCCCCCCTAAGAACAACCAGGGTAAAAAATCGCGCTGAGCCGTGGATGCACTCCGGCATACTGACCGCCATGAAAACCAGAGACAAAAAATGCTCTGAGTTTCATAAAAGTCAGTCAATGCTTTCCAAAAGCACGAGCAGTGAACTCCAGGCCCACGTGACTGAACTAAAAATTGAAAGAAACAGACTAAGAAATGACGTAAGCTCCATGATCAAAACTGCCAAAAATCAATGTCAAAACTGAGGAAAACAAAAATAAACCCTGTGAACTTTGGAAATTATTCAATAACCAGCTTGGCTGCAGTAAAAAACTCAAAACGAGATTTTCTAACTTAAACATAAAGACAGATAACAGGCTCATCACAGACAAACTGGATGTGGCCAAGTACTTGAACATTTTTTTCACAAACATAGCCACAACTCTTGTAAATAAATTACCCTCCCACTCAGGGCTTTTTGGAGTAGATCACATCATGACCTACTACAAAAACCTAGGGGTACGCAAAGGCAAGGCAAGGCAAGGCAAGTTTATTTATATAGCACTTTTCAACACAAGGCAATTCAAAGTGCTTTACAAAAAATGAAAGAGATTAAGAAAATGGCATTTAAAATCAGTCATTAAAAAGAAAAACTAATAAAATAAACATTAAAAGAAAAAATACATGGATAAAAGTTACAGTGCTGTCAATTAATCATTAAAAGAAAAAAGTACATGGATAAAAGTTACAGTGCAGTCTAAGATATGAATAGTTCAATTAAAAGCAGCGACAAAAAGAAAAGTCTTCAGCCTGGATTTAAAAGTAGTCAGAGTTGCAGCGGACCTGCAGGTTTCTGGGAGTTTGTTCCAGATATTTGGAGCATAATAACTGAACGCTGCTTTACCATGTTTAGTTCTGACTCTGGGGACAGAAAGCTGACCAGTCCCTGAAGACCTGAGAGATCTGGATGGTTCATAATTTAGCAGGAGGTCAGAAATGTATTTTGGGCCTAAACCATTCAGTGCTTTATAAACCAGCAGCAGTATTTTGAAATCTATTCTTTGACACACAGGAAGCCAGTGTAAAGACTTCAGAACTGGAGTGATGTGATCCACTTTCTTAGTGTTAGTGAGGACTCGAGCAGCAGCGTTCTGAATTAGCTGCAGCTTCCTAATAGATTTTTTAGTGAGACCTGTGAAGACACCATTGCAGTAGTCGAGTCTACTGAAGATAAAAGCATGGACAAGTTTTTCCAAATCCTGCTGTGACATTAGTCTTTTAATCCTAGAGATGTTCTTTAGGTGATAGTAGGCTGATTTAGTAACAGTTTTAATGTGACTGTTGAAACTCAGGTCAGAGTCCATGACTACACCTAGATTTCTGGCTTTATCTGTTGTTTTGAACATTGCACACTGAAGCTCAGCGCTAACTTTTATACGTTCTGCCTTGGCTCCAAAAACCATTACCTCAGTTTTATCTTTGTTTAATTGGAGAAAGTTCTGACACATCCAGTCATTGATTTGTTCAATGCACTTACTCAGTGTTTGAATTGGAGCATAGTCTCCTGGTGAAATTGTTACGTAAATTTGTGTGTCATCTGCATAGCTATGGTAACTTATTTTGTTGTTCTTCATTATCTGAGCCAGTGGTAGCATGTAGATGTTAAAGAGAAGAGGCCCCAAGATGGAGCCTTGAGGAACCCCACATGTCATATTTGTCAACTCAGATGTGTATTTACCTATAGAGACAAAGTTGTTTCTGTCCTTTAAGTAGGATTCAAACCAATTTAGAGCTGTTTCCGAAAGTCCCACCCAGTTCTCCAGTCGGTCTAGTAATATGCTGTGGTCAACAGTGTCAAACGCAGCACTGAGATCTAATAATACTAACACTGAAGTTCTGCCACTGTCTGTGTTTAAGTGGATGTCATTAAAGACCTTTACAAGAGCAGTCTCAGTGCTGTGGTTTGGACGAAAGCCTGACTGGAACACATCGAAACAGTTATTTAAATGCAAGAAATTACTCAACTGTTGAAAAACAACTTTTTCAATGATTTTACCTAGAAATGGCAGGTTTGATATGGGCCTGTAATTGTTCATTACTGAAGCATCTAGATTATTCTTTTAAAATTTAAAACATAAATATAAAAAACAAAAACACAGGAAAATGTCCAACCCAGTCTCATGGCATTTCGTGTTCACCAACACGATTTTTACTCTATTGATTCATGTTCACCAACACGATTTCCCCCTTTTTTTCGTGTTGCACAGCACGATTTTAAAAGCAATATATTTCTACTGGTAATGTTTCGTGCCTGCAGCACGTCTTTTTCTCCGGTTGGGTCGTGGAAGATTGGAAGCTGTGTGGTTCATAAAAACATGTTCTTACTCAATATCAAGCCACAATTATTGTTTTTATTTTAAATCGTATAATTTCGACTTTTGTTGCCGTCTGTGAGGAAAATAAATGGGGCTCAGAGCCTCAGAACACTGAAATCTGTATTTTTTAAATCTTTTTTTCCTTCTAATTTGTTATTCTTTTCAAAATAACACACTGTTATTTACTCACCAATAACACACAATTATCCTTGCTTTTATTTATTGGTTTAATTCCATAATCTCTGGCTTTTTTGGCATCCATCAGGAACTGAATTTCAAAATAAAAAGAACCGGAAACAGACGTAGGCATTTCGAGCGATTACCCAAGATCCTCAGCTATGGTTTAAGCTCAATGATTGGATGTTTTAGCCGCAATGCATGCTGGGATTTGTTGTTTATATGATATGAACTCCGGAAAACATTTTAAAAGAATAAAATAATACTTAATTCCGAGTGTTCTTGCTTTTCTCTTTGAAAGTAATCACATAACGGCATTGTAATACACGGTTCGGCTGCATTACATATTACAGATCTGCCGTAGTTCTTTATTTATAGAGCCCTGATGAGAAGACCTTTGGAAAAACTGGAAGAAATGCCGCCGAAACTGAATACTTGACGTGGATCATAAATATATCAACAATTAAACAACATCTTCAATTTCTCTTCACACAATACGTCTCCTTGCAGTATCAACACTAATTCGGCTGACTTTTACATTTGATATAATTCATAGATAGGTTATATTTACACCATAACGGTGCACAGCTGATATAAAAGGACTTGTAGTTTTTAAAGATATTCATTTTCTTTGAATATAAGAATGTAAATAGGCTACTGAGTCTGAAATAGTATGGCAATATGCTGTACAATTATGTGAAAGCATGAATAAAACTACACATCTTCAGATGTTGTACATACATAAGTGTCATACACTAATAATACAAAGTTATTATGGCTGTGTCAGCGCCATATAGCGTCATTCGTGGCACAATTCAAACAGGATCAAAAGATGACTTTTCTCTCTCCATTGACTTCAATGCATAATTTTTCGCTTCCGGGGTCCCATGGGTCGGAAGTAGATGGGCGGAACTTCGCCTCTCTATAGCCATGTGTAGTTCTGGGGGGGTGTTCGATTTCAGTTTTGGATAGTCTGGCGTGGTTTCGTTCCATTTCAAACAGCTGTTTGACGCTCGGCGTAACCTTGGCGCACTGCCACTCCAACATCCAATCCCAGAGCTTGAAGATTAATCACGGGGACTGTAGTCCTAAACGATAGCTGGGGATTATGGGTAGTGTAGTGTCTTCGGCCATCCTAAACTCCTAGAGGCCTACGTCTCTTTCCGGTTATTTTTATTTTGAAATTCAGTTCCTGACGGACGCCAAAAAAGCCTGAGATTATGGAATTAAATCAATAAATAAAAGCAAGGATAATTGTGTGTTATTGGTGAGTAAATAACAGTGTGTTATTTTGAAAAGAATAACAAATTAGAAGGAAAAAAAGATTTAAAAAATACAGATTTCAGTATTCTGAGGCTCTGAGCCCCATTTATTTTCCTCACAGACAGCAACAAAAGTCAGAAATTATACGATTTAAAATAAAAGCAATAATTGTGGCGGAAAGGGGAAAATCGTGTTGGTGAACACGAATCAATAGATTAAAAATCGTGTTGGTGAACACGAAATGCCATGAGACTGGGTTGAAATGTCAGGTGTCATTCTCCACTCTGACTAGAAGGCCAGAGAGAAGAAGTGTGTCTTTAGTGAGGATTTAAAAAACCCTAGTGTCTCGGCCGACTTCACATGGAGGTGCAGACTATTCCAGAGCCTGGGGCCAGCTGCTGCGAAGGCTTGGTGACCTCAGGTTTTGAGCCTGGTCTTGGGCACTATCAGCAACAGCTGGTCAGCACACCTTAAAGCTCTGGCTGGGATGTAGCGATGGAGGAGTTCGGCTATATTGGCAGGAGCCAGCCCATTTAGGGCTTTGAAAACAAATAAAAGGATTTTAAAATCAATTCAGAACCAAATTGGGAAACCAGTGTAGTGAGGCCAGAATTTGGGTGATGTGGTCACGCTTTTTGTGGCCAGTCAGAAGACGTGCAGCTGCGTTTTGGACTAGCTGCAGGCGTTTAATTGAGGCCTGGTCCATACCCACGTATAGAGCGTTGCAATAGTCCAGTCTTGAGGTAACAAAGGCGTTAATAACCCTTTCTAGGTATTTAAAAGATAAATACGACTTGGTTTTGGCCAAAGGTCTTATTTAAAATAAAAGCAGGAATCGACTATGGTGCTGACCTGCTTGTCGAATTTAAAAGTGCTAGTGAAGGTCACTCCAAGGTTCATGACAGAGGGGAGGATGTTTTCATAGAGAGAGCCCAGAATATCAACCGGAGAGGCTGGAGGTACCGCTCTCTCTCGCTCGCTCGCTCACACAAAATACGCTCAGGCCACACACACACACACACACACACACACACACACACACACACACACACACACAACACACACACACACACACACACACACCACACACACACACACACACACACACACACACACACACACAGCCGAGCTTGAGTGACACACAAAGACCCAGAAGTATGTTGTACTGTAATGTAGCATATTATTTTCGATGGCGTTATTGACTGTATGATCAGTATGTCGGGTGAATAGATCGCCACTGGGCTTACAACTAAAGACACAGCCACGCAAAAACTGCGGCATATTTACGGCTCCTTAAGTGTACTGCAATTTTTGAAGTGCTGGAGCCGGCATTCCGGTGCGTTCCGGCAGCACTACACCACGTGATGACACGTTACGCTCGTGTTGTGTTCAAGGAACCTATCCTTGGCCAGCAAAAACATGCACTCAATTGTTTAATTCTGTTGCGGTCTAGATTTTTTTTCTTTTTTTCGTGTGTTTATAAATAACCTCGAGGGCCGTATCAAATGGTCTCGCGGTCCGTATACGACCCGGAGGCCGGAGGTTCCCCACCCCTGATTTAAACATTAAAGAATACTTTAAGTTAAGGTCTTCTTTTGAATAAGAAAAAAGCGTTGGGGGTATCTACAGATAAATATTAAGCCTGGCAAAGTACTTAACGTCTAATATATTGCATAGTTTATTTTGGCACTTGACAATCATCTTCCCTGAATTTGACTCAGGTGTAACTAAAGTCTGATTTAAGGTTTGTATTTCACGTCATTAATCAGAATCTGCAAAGTAACTAAAATAAATGTAGTGGAGTAAAAATACCAGTTTAACCTCTGAATTGTAGTGGAATAGAACAAAGTAGGTCACCCTTGAAAAAGAGATCTTTTGATCCCAAGGGGCTTTCACCTGGTTAAATAAAGGCTACAAACAAAGTAGTATGCTGCTGTAACAAAAACATTTCCCTACTTGGGATCAATAAAGTATATCTTATCTTATCCTATCTTATCTTATCTTAAGATGATCGATAGCTACTGCCATATTTGCAAGATGTGCCTCTGAACCTTGACAAGTGCATGTTTCAGGCTTATCAATTAACAACAGGAGGGGTCACAGACATAAGA